>NC_065530.1:35162466-35500125 GCF_020184175.1 Aphis gossypii | reverse complement strand
ACATTAAATAAAATTCGAACTATAATATTGAAATTTTCTGATCATTCAAATCTAAACAGTAGTAACAATACTATTACAAAAGTTTAGAATACATAAATCAGTAGGTGACCGTTGCTATGCACACACGATATTATAATAATAATAAAAAAACGACAAACGCTCATTCAGCCAATAAATATTGCCAAACACAATTTAAACTGTTAGGTAAGAACATTAAATTTATGTTATTATAAATACACATATTTTTTCACATCCGTGGGGGTCTAAACATTTTTATCTTTTAACAAATTTACTGTCCTAAGTTATTTTTCATAAAAAATACAGTTACTACAATATTAAAAATATTATTCTCTCCAATCGTTGTAAGAACAACTTTTGAGTTTTCTGCCTTGTAAAAAATTTTTAAACTCAAACATCATCTTTTAATTACATACCTAATAAATAATAATCATATAATAGTAAAATCCATTTACCTAAAGTAGTGTTCTCCTACTATTTAGTATCCTACTGACAACTACTAAATTAGTAGTACCCATTAATGTCATATAAATACATCAAAAATGTTGTACAGTTATTTTAGTTTAATATTTAAAGCTAAAGAAGTAAATGTTTGTTTTATATTTACTCATTTAATATACACTAATATATAATTAAATAAATATTTCATAATAATGTTTGTCATGCATTTATATTATACAAATAAAGTAGGTAAGTTGTACTTCAATAAATTAGGTACATATATTAAACATGTGTAACTTTTTATTTAAATATTTCTAGGGTAGGATGCAGTTTTTATGAAGCAAATTATATTAGGTATTGACATATAAAAAGCTTGTTAGTTTAATTATCTTTAAAGTTTTTAAATAACTAAAACATTTCTTAATTTGCTTATTGGTTACGGGTTACCACTTATGTTGGTGCCCTTTACTTCAAAGCAGAGCTGTTAAAAACTTTTTTAAAAAAAATTTGTGAGTAGGTACTTTAACAGTTATAAATATACATTTTATTATTATGAATTTTACTATATTTATTTTTAAATTAATGATAACAATTCAGAACAATCAATAAAGCTTAATAATAATTTATTAAGAAATCTAGATAGTACTTAATAACTTTAAATTTTCATTTTTTTTTTAAATTTCAAATATTTAGTTAATGTTTGATGTTTGTTGAATGCCCAGTACATATATTTTTAGATGCTAATACTGAGTACGTGGTTCCGATGTTGCAACATTGCTTCTATAAAGATAATATGAATTTCGAAGTAGAAAAATAATGTAAGAACATTTTAATATTTACCCGAGATAATATATTATAACCAACAGCTTACAAATGTATTAAGTTTATGGAGATAAATAAATTATAATTGAATAAATGCTTATTTAATGCTTTATATATATATAGTGAATAGCCATTTTTTTATATAACTATTTATAAGTCATAGGCAATAGGTATAAATACTATTAACATCCTATGTATATAGTTATATCTCAATGTGGCAATGTATGTATGTATGCACTATATGTATTCATTACCTACCGAAAAATGACAAAATATATTTACTTTTATTGTGTATAGTAAAATTCATAATAATAAAATATTTATACAAATGTTTAAGTATCTACTCACAAATTATGTTTTTAAATGTTAACAAAATAATTAAAATATCGTTACTTGAGGTCTTTTTTGTTTTGTTGAACTTCAATATTTGAGATAATTTGGAAAAATTAACGGTTTAGCTCTTCTTCTTAAAATTGGGTAAGTTCTCTCTCATTACATTTTTATGTAGGTACTATTCCTCCCGAAATTTCAATTTAAAATGTGTCATTACAACTTCTGCTTTGAAATAAACAGCACCAATATAAGTGGTAAAAAGGTCTTTTAATTTTTCCTAAATTTTTAACAATTCAATATCCTACAATAATTTAATAAATAATTCAACAACTTTTCAAGAGGATACCACACTCGCATGCGTTGTTCTCAGTATTTTATATTATATACAATATAGTAAATTTTCGTTCAGCGAAATCAATTTTACACCTAATTTAATATTCGTATTAATTTATTTATTAAATACTAGCTGGGTAGTATATAAATAGGCTAATAGCTTATAACTAGTTATAGTGAAAACTTAACGAAAACTCTGAGTAATAATATAGTAGAGTATTAGAAATATTAGTATATTGTTCTATAAGACTATAATTAAAATTTAAAACGACAGAAAATGAAATACATCGTGATCATTATTGTACCATATCGTAGATTTGTGAATCGTAAACTACTACACAACTAGAGCGCACTGTACATAACTCAACTTGCAGATAGATCGTCGAGAATTTTAAGCTAAGGCCTGCGAAACAAATAGTGAACATATCACACTAATTTCATTTATTATGTAATAATGTCTATATACATTATAAAACAGCATCACTGAACATCATTGAAAAATTCACAATAGTATATTGTAACTGATAAATGGTAATAAATATGTGCAACTGTTATAAATCATAACATAATATACCTTAAATTAAATAGATAATAATTTTTACTAATTATCCATTATGAATTGTTATGTAACCCCGTCCCCTAAAAATATATGTTTTTAAATTAAATTAATAGATAACTCTTGATTATAAAATAGGTGAAAATAAAAAAATATTAATGCAAACCAAATGTTATTTTAAGCAATTATTATTACAACAATATAGTAACTGATGAACATTTATTTTATCAAAGATGAATTTAAAAACTCATTTTGTCTTTCGAAACAGAAAACATTTAAAAAATGAAAATAAAAAATGTAGGTATGTGAAAATAATATTTTCGTTAAAGACAATCGTTTTTTAAATAATGAACGTTTCGCGTAAAATATAACACCTGGAATATATATGTATTGTATATTAGATTAATTATAAATTTCCACCAATTCTTTAATTGAAAATTAAATTTAAATAAAATTAATGACATAAATGTGCAACATTCAAAGAATCTGATAGCACAATAATTGTATTATGATGTGCCTGAATAGTGAATAGAAATAAAAACAATGATAAGATACGTATTATTATTACCAAACAAAAATTGAGCATTATTCTAGAAGCGAAAATTATGATTCGGTGGGTTATAATAATACGGAGTTGGTACATTAAATTCGTAAACAGTCTGCAAGCGGCAGTCACTCATGGAGTAGATAAATGAACATAGTCAGCGATCGCACTGCATATAGTCAATCTCTACCGAGATCAACTCAACACGATTTAACAACGAGGTGCACTTTGTCGTAGGTCCACGTCAGTGATGAGAAGTTTGTAGTGAATAGACGACACATTAATAAAGTTATAAGACAGAGTTTATTTACTGAAACATAAGTAAAAAAATAGTTCGATAAGTCGTTAGGTTAGAACAACTAACCGTTCTATGCATAATGATGATTACTTAAATCATACCTAATTCTAAAGAGTAACTACCTACGACTTTTTTTATACAAAAAAAAATTGTTGTTCCCGGATGCTTTTGAGATGATAAACTAGAAAAAACAACTATTTGCTATATAACATGTAGCGTCTTCGCAAAAAAAAAAAATTCTAACCAGAAAAAACACTTAAACTATCTAAAATATGTTAATTTACATAACTAATAGTACGAATATTATAAAATAATTATAAAACTAGTGTCCAAACGGCTCAAGGTTAGGTTAGGTGAATAAATAGGAAAAGACCGGGTAAAGTGGGTAATTATATTCAGTAGTTCAGTGATCTCTAATTTTGACAAAAGAAATCAACTACAAGCAAATTTTTTTCTGTATTGGTACACATGGAAGTAAAAGCTAATGGCGGCTATTTTAAATATAATGATTTAAGTATACATATAAAAAAAATGTTAACAATCTTGTAAGCATTTTATTTTTTATCTATTGCACACTCAAAGTGTATTGTTGTGTAATTCTTTTGATACTGCATTTTGATTTTTACGTTTCATGTAATTTAAAAAAAAAATTTACTGAATTTTTTTTTTTTTTTGTGGGAGCGAGTAATCGAACAGACTATCCAAATATATGATACTTACTAGACAATAAGTAATGATATTATGCTTACTGGACATATTATTAAATATTATATAGTCATCCGCATACACATATTTTATACATCACACACTGCTGTATAAGAGACACATAATGTCAACTTCGATATAACTCTAGGCTAACAAAATATCATATCTAATTTAAATTCAAAATGTATATAAAAAAATTTGATTTTTTGTATTTTTGAGATTATATGAACAGCTAAAAAAGTATAAATCGTTTTTGTCGAAAACAGTTGATTTTACATAAAATTCTTGATTTTTTTAAACCTAATTGTTTTTTATATCTATTATTTTTAAAAGTAAGTTATGCGAACATTTCACAAAATAGTTATGTTAAAATTTCTTAGAAATGATATATTTAAAAATATATATTTTGGTTTTGTTTGAAATACCTACGTATTTAAATGTTTATGATTTTTTTTATTTTTGATAAAAGTTTGATAATGTAATAAATCGTTCCTACGCACAATCACAATTTTTTTATACCAAGTTATTTGTTTAAATCTTACATTATCAATGTGAAATTAATAAAAATACATAAAATTACGATAATTTGAATTTCATGATATAATAAAACCAATAAATGAAAAAAGCATAGTCGTTAATTTTTTAATAAGAATATTACTCACCAAAAAACCTAGATATTTAAAACACTTTTATTTCGATATTTAAACAGTATTTTACCATGTTGGAATAACTGGATAAACAATTTTAAATAATGTAATATCAATTGTTATTTCAAATAATTTATTTGTTTAGTATTAAGTTATATTCATAAGCATGTGCGTTGACGGCGAATATAATAAATTATATATACGCCTATACCAGAGATAAATTATAATAATAATAATATTTTTTCATTATCTTATATACCATTGTATATTAATATTACGTACAGTAAAAAAAATATGTATAATATATTTTCAGCAAATGTAGTGTCGAGAAAATGATGTCAGGCAATTGAAGTGTCAGTTAAACATATCAGACCCAGATATTTTACCCACACGATAAGATTATTGTAAGATAATATGGAAGTGAATATAATATGATAATAAAAAAATTGATCTGATATGTTTGTCCGACAATATATTTTACATATTTTTATTATACGCAATACTAGTATTCAATATTTTATCATTATTATATAGGTAGTAATATACAATAATTCAAAAGAATCAAAATCAGACGAATATTTTATCATGGATAATATCATTTGAGAACAATAATTATGAATTATGTGTATGTTGGAGGATAATGAGAGAAGGTAATGTAAGTCGCACTGTTCTATTATTTCCATTATGCCCCGTATTTGAGCTAATGGAATCAGAAATTCCTAAAACTTAAAATCACATACTGGGTTGGCACAGACGTTCTGAAACACTTGTTGGAAAATGTCATGTTGATGTTTATACAATATTTTCGAAGAAATTACAAAAAAATGAAATTTAAATGGAACGGAGAGCTGAAGATATAATTTGTGGAAGGGCACATAGGTACTCAAACTCGCAGAGAATCCGCTGAACGCTGATCGAGAAAAACGTATAGTGCAATTATTAATGACAGAGGAAATCGATCGAATTTATTATTTCTAAGGGAAATCGCTCATAACATTAAATTGTAAGTTGTGTACTATTTTTATTATTATTCATTTTTTAATTTTTACACACATTTAAATACAATTCGATATGTCAGAGAAATGCGTTATACAATATATTGTATAATTTTGAATATAACATTAATTTGTAAATAACATAATAATATGATATTTTATTGAAATGTTGAATAATTTTTGACACAAATTCATTTATAATAATATAATATTCGATGTTGTCGGGGGGAAGTGTAGTGTCGGGCAAATGTAGTGTCGGTCAATTGAATGTCGGGAAAGTGTACTGGTCCCAAAAATCTACGCATTATCGTTGACTGCGTTCAGCGTTGGCCGACGCAGTCGTGCTTGGCACGCAATCCTAACGACGGAATCGAGCTTGTCAAGTCTGGCCGAGAAAAGGGCTAGAAAAAATCGTGTGCGTGTACCTACGGCTAATTTCCGTCTGGTAAATGCACACCCTGCAGAGTTTCTACGCGTGGCAGCCACATTGGCTATACCTAAGCGGAATGTTCTGTCTCGAATAATAATAATAATAATAATAATATTTATAACCTCGTCATGGTGTATAGTATTTTATACGCGTCACTCATGCCATATTGGCAGAAGACCTACTGCTGACGCCGTAGTAGATCACGCCGGGACTACCCCCACCACACGTTCAGACGTACGAAATAGGGTCACAGATTCTTTCCGAGGCGCGCACACAGCAACCACCACCACCATCACCCCCACAACATCAGACAGGCACACACGCACACGCGTTTTGTGTTTTACAAGAGCATTTGGGTCCGTGAACTGCCGCAGCACCGTCCATTTTATATTTTACCGCTCGTCCGTGCACTCGTACACCGCTTACCAAACCATACCGACATTTTTTTTTTTTACTACCACTAGCCAGTTCAAATTAAACTGCCATCACTCACTGTACCATATTTTGGTTTTTACACACACCGGTTTAGTGTAACTGTCGGTAGAAGAAAATATAATATTTCTTGAACCGTAGTCCGTCCTGCAGTCGTTAGATTCATCTCTCGATATTGAATTATTATTATTATTATTATCACCTACACGTCGACGAACAATAAACGAGCATCATCATGAGGAGCGAAGTTCTCGAAGAAATGCCTGAAGCAATCATGGAATACTTCTGTGAACAAGTATTGAAACGCGATTGGCCAAACTGCATTCACGTGAGCATAATACGATATTTTTATTTTATTTTATTTTTTTATTAGAATTGTACATCCTGTAAAAACATTTTTACAATATGAGTACAAAATAATTTTTATATAAGGTTAATACATAGAATGAAATCGATTAGCTATACTTATATAAACATATATGCTAACCGTCCGTTGATGGCGTTTCAAGGAAAATGGTTGTATTTAGTAAACTATAGTAGTTTATAACACCATGTTAGGGTAAAGAGAGAGTTTGATGTAATGTTGAGTTTGTAATAAATATATTATAACTGAATATTACTATTATAGTGTATAATTTAAGATGGGTAAGTAAACGAATAAAAGCTATAATTTACAGAGTTAAAATGAAAATTGATTAAGTCGATAAATCTGTTAATTTAGTTTCGATTTCCGTGAAGTGATCGTACTCGAATTTTTTATATTAAAATATTGGTTCTTAAATCTTAGTACAACTTACTGTTTTACGAGTATTTCTGTTACAAGTTATACATTGTGGTGTCACGCGCAACGCGCACACATACACAGTATTACACGCACGCATATTTATTTATATTCTGTGCGGGATAATAATACAAGAATAAAAAAAATAAAAGGATGATCAATTTACGATAAATGTATTCTATATTTAATTATTTTGAGTTCGTAAAAAATTCACAAATATGTTACAACACATATTATAATATGTATATTATATTTTTGATTAAAATACTGATGACCAGCAGAAATAATATGTAATTAAGTAATTTTCAAGTATACAAATTGTAATAACTACAGGGTTCATTTAATTTGACAACGCGAGCTCATCATTCAGTAGTTATCTATAGTAGAGCTTAAAATAATGTACAATTATTATCTAGTCTATATGATTACAGTTTAACGTTTTTTATTGTTTAGATAATGTGCCAAATACACGTGGCACACGTGTACAATACTACAGTGTACACAGGCAGCTTCAAATAAACTTAATCGATTATTAAAAAACAAAAATATTCTTATTTTTATTTTGAATTAAAATTAAAATTAAAGTAGTACCTAGGTACTTCCCTTATTTTATCATCAGAAGAAATATATATATTAATAATTATTAGGTACCTACTCTATTGTTCTTATAAATGTTTACAAACTATCCTTTGACAAAATTCAATAATGAAAAAACCTACACAGATATAATATATTTATATCTTATTAGGTAATAGATAGCTGTCACTATAATAGGTATATATATATAAATTTAATAATTAAATTAATTTTTTTTTTAAATTAAATTTAATTAGATAATACTAATACATTAAATTATTGTAATAATAATATTAACAATAAATTAGTAAAGTAGTATTATATAAATATCATTATACTAGTATAATACTTAGGTATATTTCCTATTTTTAATATTTTTTAATCATCAAGTCGTAGGTACAATTTACAAAAGTAAACACAGTGTATAGTTTACGCCTAGATATCCACAGATATTTATAGATCAATTTGAACTACTTTATTTATAACCCGAAAAGTGTCATTAAAAAAAATATATATATATATAATAATGCTAGTTTTAATTAGATTGTTATAAAATACAGGTCCAATAAATTATACGTCATGCATACATACTCGTGTCTCGTACTTATAAACAAATCGTACGGCTATATTTAATTTGGGTAGTACTTCCTTGTTACAATTTAGCACAAATTATCAAAACACAAATAATAATACGTAATAAAATAAATTAATAATAATTTAATTAAGTAAATTAAAATAAACATTTTATTTCAGGAATATGTGCATAAATAGCTGTTCTGTACTTAAAACAAAATTAAGTGTTTTACATCCATTTTTATTAATTTGTTTCATACGAGTTTAATATCTTTATAACCTTAAGTTTGAATGCAATAATAATAATAATTACACCGGTAAAAATATTATGAAAGACATCTGGTCAAATTAAAAAATGGTTGAGATATCTTCAATATTTTAAACAATTTTATCTGTTTATTCTAGGAAGTTTTTATCTGTACGCTATTTTAGTGAAAAATAAAAAAAAACTATTTGTATATGCCAACTAAACATTTAAACATACAAGGTTGTAAAAAAATGTATAGTTTATTTTATGCCTGAAAAAAATAAACATAATTATAACAACACAAAAAAAAAAAAAAGCTAGGAAACTAAAAAATTATTTAAAATAGTACCTAGTACCTATATTTGCAAATAATACACTCTAATATAATATAATATATTAATGATTTAATTCTCTCGGTACCGATCCGTTATAAGTTACGGTTTAATGCACATAAATTTACTGTTTTAAATTAATTTACAATAAGAAAACCTATCTACTTCAAATCATAATACTAAAAATTATAACTTTTATTATTTTTAAAATTGTTTATTTTAAAAATAATAATGTTTTCAATTTTGGAATAATTATAAAAAAAGTTTGTGTGTTATAACATAATAAGTATACTATTATTTTAATTAATAAGTATCTGTACAAGTATTTAACTATCTTATTTATTAGTTTCGTGACTTTTACATTTTTCATTTTTATTTGGAACAATTACTTAGACATTAACCTTTTGGGAAATAAAATTTATTTGTTTATAAAATTAATAAAATTATTATTTCATTCTACGGAGTACAGGTACACGTGTAAAATAATTAAAAATTGTATTTGACTCTGTATCTCATAATTATTATATTTGTATACCTATATGTATAATTTTATCTCATTAATTATAATTTCTAAACAGACATACGTATTTTAGTGAAAAATATATATATAAATAAAATATTATGTATATAATATATTAGAAATAACATTTAACAAAACGTTATCTAAAGAAAATTGAGCATATTTATTAGAACCCTGTATTTAAAAATTAATATCTGTTATTTAAATTATTTTACGACCGTGCTAGGTACAAAGGCTACACATTTTTTTCATCCAGTTAAATTGTTTTTGCATTTTCTAATTTTTTTTTTTCAATATAATACATATAACTTTCCTATTAAACTACATATTTAGTATAGTTAGCTTAATTTAACAATGATATTTTATAATATAATATTCATAACCATAAGAAGGAAATAAACTTCTCATATTATTAAGCACCATAGTTCGGCACTTATTAATTTATACTTTTAACTTTTCAGGCATATTATTTCATTAAAAATGCGTTTCAATGGATGAGCAAAAATTCGGCATCGAGCTATAAATTATACTATATTTCTAACGACGTTGAGAACGGAACATTTATTGGGATTTTATCGCGACCTGTAAGTTGTAATAATAAATGCATTCATTGAATGTTAATAAAAAAAATTTCAATGTGATGACCATTTTATTTTCATACAGCAAAAATTAAAAAGTATTTATTGGTTACAAATGTTTGTTTTGTAAGCTGTAAAAGTTGCTATGATTTTTTAATGTGATCAGCACTGGAGGTTCGAATGTTTTAGATAATTACACGGCCAAACATCTAATTGTTGATGTTATTTTTAAGAATCTTTTTTTAATTCTAGGATTTTTTTCGTTCATGATGCTGGAAGATACATTATACGAATTGCAAAGTAATATTAATTTCAGGAAGAAGAATATCCGGACGTCGTAGTCACATACACTTGCCCGGGAAATGAAGAACAATTCCGAAGGATGCTGTATAGTACCGAGTACATCAATTGGCAGAAGAAACCGCTGTTCCAAGCTATACCGTTCAGGATGAAGGCCATCGTGGAAACAATGATTGAGGAAAAAGGATTGAAGAGTAAACTGTACTCAAATGCCGTGCTTAAATGGATGCCAGCCGATGTAGCTGCCAGATTAGATTATGAGTAAGACATTCTATTATAGATAAAACGTTTAAACTACACAATGATCTTTGACTTCAAGACTTATGGTTAATTATATTTTATATTATTACGAAACGCAAAGTTCAGTTTTTAACTTGCACGTGGGTATAAATATTATATTATACACAGTTGCATATTTAGAATCTATATGCAATAGTAATGCGTAGTACGATTATTTGGCTCGTGATTTTAATTTTTGCACACGGTTTTTAAATTTTTTTTAATGTTTTATGAACAAACGGATTATACGTGATAAATAATTAACCTAATAGAGTTAAAATAATGATTGAATTGTTCGCATAAAAATGTAAGTAATTTCATTGATGCCTCTGATATAGTGATTATGTAGTTACGAAAGGTATAAAGGTAGCTACTCATATAATTATCTACACAATAGTCAATATCGTTGATTTTCATTAACGTGAGATAAAATTTTATAACACTAACAAGTTAACGAAGCGATGAATATTACAACAGCATATTTTAATTTAACGTTAAAACTACACGAGATCTATCAGGCCATTTATTTTAATTCACCTCAACAATTTGATTTAAAATTGAAAAAAATTTCTGATCGATCTTGTGCTGAATTCAAAACGTTTTTTTAAATTATAATAATTATATGACTTAAATGTATCAATCATAGTAATCAACTTTAAATTGATTATAAGCTTTGTCACGTGTGTGAAAAACAGAGACAACAAATATTGGTAGGTACTCAATACTATAGAATAAAAACGTTTGTGTATAATTATTAATTCCACTGATCTATCCGAGTCCAATAATTTTGTTAATATTATTCAGATAATTTTCCATAATTAATACACATCTAAAAAATTATATTTTAAACATTGATACTATAAATTGACAACAATATAACCAATAAAATACACGTATAATAAATATATAAATAATTAATATTCTTAATATATCTAGCGTGCAAAAATGGCAATCAGATTTACCTTCTTCTGTATAACTATACCTATTTTAATAAAGTACGAAACAGTATTTATATGGGATAGCCATATATTAAAGAATAATAAAATGTAATGATATACGAATAGATGGAAAATTAGAAAACATTAAAAAATTAAGTAGGTACAATTTTTGAATATTTCTAAGAATTCCAACTAGAGTATTATCAACATGAACTAAGATTAAATAATAATCTGTGATGTAAATTCTAAGATCCTGATATTAATAGTATAAATACTCAAAATTTGATAAGCATAAAAACACTAAAACATGGGTTTAATTTTTGTTTTCATGATTAATTTTAAATGAAAAAAAAATCACGAGATGCTAGTAATCGATTAATACGAAGGTCCAATGTTAATTGAATTAAATGTTAAACTTATTTAAGATTGGGTTTACAATTGAAATAATGGAACGATGAGACGCATACAAAAATGTTTGTGTGTGTGTGTGTGTGTGAATGATATAATTAATGTGTCTAATATATATAAATATTTAATTTAATTTAAATTATCAAAATTACATAGGTCGATGATTAAAAGTCTATGATAGATATATCTGTAATATAAGACTAATGGCTATACAATATCATTATTTTTATTACGATTTTTTAACGAGATTCTATTCAATTGTGCTTAATTAGACACGTAATATTTACATAAAATACACATATGTGGTTAGAAAAATCTCAAAATATATTATAATATAAAAAGAAGGAAATTGTAGGAACTTCTCTAATGCATAATAGGTGTCGAGAATAACTAATAATTGAATAAGTAATTCACTATCATGAATTACGTGTTAAATTTGAATTCAATAATAAATCGTAGCATACAAAAAAAGATTTTCAACATTGACGATTGTTAGCTTACCTATATTACTTAGTATAGATACATTGATACATATACATTGATAGTCATTTATTTAATTATGAGTAATACGCTAATATGAAATGTTGATTAATTTTTTTTTCGAAAACATTTAATTTTAAACTATCATTTAGTGAATAAAATACAATAATAAACATTAAAAGCTTCAAATATGAAGAATTTTTTTTGCATTTTAACCAAAAAAAATTATATAATATATTTTTAAACTTATTGGTTCCAATATGTACTATTCAAGAAAGCCTTGTATTAAATTTTCAAGTTGTTTGTTACCTATATTATGTAACTTTTTTATATTTTCATACCTCTCAAAAAACACAAAGTAGATATTTTGAAAATTATACGATACAAACAGAAAATACAAATACAAATAATTACTAAAAATTGTTAGTAACTCAATTATGAATTATAATTTATAATAAAATAAGAAAATCAAATTTATGAAAATTCCAGTTTTGCCTAATTTTTTTTATAATTAGTTTTAACTTATGACCATCAACTAAATTCACTTTCTACCAGAAAAGATGCTGAAGTTGAATATTGAAAGATTTTTTTTGTACCATAAACACTGTCTCTAGATCAAAAATAGTTCTTATATTTAACGGAATATAAAATAAATAAAATATCATATTCAAAAGAAGAAACACAGTTTACATTGTAGTATATCATTAAAATAATTGATTGTAATTTATCAGTTCAAATTATTCATTTATCTATAAATTGTTTTTGATTGTAGAATACCGGATGATGTATTTATTGGCCAATTGAGCGTGGATCATATTGACTTTATTTACTCACTGTGGACTCATAGTGACGTTTACCCAAAATCTGATCTTTGGGACACAGTAAGACTTAATATTGGTTTGGGTGTATTCAGTCGACATAATGGTGAGCTATTGGCATGGGCCATGTGTGGAAGTTACGGAGGTTTAAGTACTTTGATAGTTCAGCCAGATTACAGAAGACGTGGATTTGGTAAACTAATTGTGTTGGCAGTAACCAAGGTAATGGGTGAGAATGGCGTCTCTCCTCATGCACTTATTAATGAAAAGAACAATGTATCGTTGGGCTTGTTCAAGAACGTTGGCTACATTAAACATTCAACGACATTACCATACGTAGTAGTTGAAGACCCGGATACTTCTGGGCCATAAATATCGGGATAATTATTTTGGCATTTACCTCAACGATTGGATTCAAAAATGTATAATATTATTCATTTTAATGAAACGCACGACTTCTGCAAAGTAAAGGGAGACCATATAGCGGAAACAATGACGACTTACACGGAAACTGCTAAAAAAAAACAAAAAAAAAAATAAAGAATTATGATGAAAATGGATTTTTTTTTTATTCATGATTTTATTTCTCATTATTATTAAAACTGTAAATGTTCAATGTACGGATATCTCTAATATATAAGTAATATAATTATTACAATCTAAAAATGTTAAATGCTATCCTTGGTGATTTGTGGAAAATATTTGAAAAAAAAATTTATTTATAATTATTATTTTTAAGACTTTATATAAAATAATATATTTAAAGTATAAATTTTTGTATTTAATTGGACTATATCATTGAAAATTTCTTCCGAATTACTCTTTTGATAACTGTATGAGGAATAAATAAAAAATAAACATAATTATATGATTGTTTTCATTATTTCTTTGTAGCACAATTACTTGTAACCTTACCTAGCTTAACCAAACTTTTCTTTTGGGTGCATACTAATGGTGATTATTTACAATTAGTTAGCCATCCCTTCAGCATTGCTATCTCTCAATTAATGTTTGTAGTTACATAAGAATAACACAAGGCACAATTAATATTTGTAACAAAAAACGTTATCAATGAAAATAATTTTTTGAAATTTAAATATCTTTGGTACTCTGAAAATTAAAAATACAAATTTTATTGTTTAATAATAAATTAGGTATAATTGTATTATTTGTAAAATCTACAATTTTAATTAAACGCACTTAAATTAATATTACATAATTTTTTTTTATTATTTTTATAGTATATATAATACTGGCAACAATTATTTTAAAAAGTCTCAGACTTTTACAGATGTTGAATAATTCTAATTGAAATATTACCAGTAATTACGCTATCCCGATCTGAATGGAATTGATGAACCCGAAGATTTACTCATTACTACAGGCTTCGCCATTTTCGCCTTCAGTCTTTTATCTGCTTCTTTTGCTTCTTCAATGTCCTCTTCTGTTATTTCAGGTAAATTTTCTTTGAAATTGTCTAATAAATTTCCTCTGGGATCATAATTAGCCACAACGTAGTACATGCCATTTCCAGGATTTCGTGAAACACCAACACCCAATTTAGTTGATTCTTTCCATAATAATTGTGTCATGTGGACTAAATTAAAAAATAATATCAGAGGTAAATATTATGTATTAAGTATTTCAAATATTTCATAAATGTAAACATTGTTTAATACATAAATCAAAGCATTTACATAATTTTCAAATCATATTACTTACATGTATCAACATTTTCTTCGTTACCGATGGTAAAAAGAGACATTTCATTATACCATGAATCGACCGCTGTTTTACCTAAATCTTTCAAATTTAGATTTCCGTACAGATTTTCTCCATAAACATTTTCCGGTCTATGATCAAACAATTGTTGTTTCGCCATATAATTAGCCCAGTTTTGAGCGCAATTGTTCAACTAAAAAAAGAAAAAACAATAATATGATAAACAAAATTTTTTTTGAAAAGATACATTTTTCTTTTAACTCTTAATAAAATACTGTTAACAACGCGATTTTGTAAAAATTCAGAAATTCTATAATTAGTTCAAGAAAAAATTAAAAGTTAATATAATGACATTTATTAATTATCATACAAATTTAGTTTTAAATATTGATATCAATAAATAATGTTACAATAATAATTGTGTATCGATAATGTATAATTATATGCCTAAAATGTTATTGTTAATTTTGTATTTAAATAGAAAATTTTCCATAAAGAATCACATACTAAAACTGTTATGTATAACTTATTTTTTTAATTGTATTGAGTATAATTTATTTATTTTGTGATTCACATTATAGACACCTGTGTATTTTTTTAAAATGTGTCCTCAATTATTCATTTATATAGTGTATATTATGGAATATTAATGTTGGTGGGTTTGTTTATGAACGAATATTAGAACCATAATATCTATATTTATGTTTTGATGTATACGTAATTTTTTTTCAAGTTAGTTATGAAGACTTTTAAGTGTCAATATCAGTGGTGAATTCCCCAGGCATGCTCAGCACTCGCCGCATGATTAAAAATAAAAACGTTATTAATCAAAATACAAAAATTATTTTTTAATCAATAATATATTACGTATTTTAAAAGAAATATAATGTGTTACATTAATTTATTTATTACTGTTATACCTACTTAGGTATCTGTGTGTATCTTTATTCTAACATTTAATGACAGAGCATACGATAGATGTGTACGCAAGCAATACGACCCTTATTATTGTTGTAAAAAAACCAATTACTCCGAAACCCCCTCTACTAGCTGCCGCGTATTAATCACCCGGGGCATGCTCATTCTGTTGTGCTTCTTCAACGTAATTTATAAAATTTACATGTACTAGTAAATGGCAGTTTATTTTTATTTTAGTTAAAAGAGTTAGTCAAGTCTCAATTACAATTATTAAAGTATAATTTAAGTAAGTGCTATTGTATATAATATGTATTAAAGTAAAATCTTATTTATAAATTAATACAAACTTGTGTATTATTTATTAGTTATAAATTAAATAGAACATTAATACATTATGATAAATGAGCATACCTATACATCAGAGTCAGTATTCGGCACTGGACAATATTGTACATACTCTTTAATTGATAAATAATTGAAATATCGTAATAACCCGACTTAAAATATTAAATTTCAATGAACAAAAATAAAAAATCAATTGCATTAACAAATTATATTAACTATTTTCATTAATGTGTGTATGGTAGGTTAGCTATTTTAATGTAGAAATAAAAAAAAAATAGTTAATTACACCAGGTGTGGGTGAAATGGTATTCTAATATTTAATATACAGTTAGCTGGTGGTATACAAGTGTGGCTTCTCACTATATCTAAAGCTATTGCATATTATTACATTTTTGGATCACAATGATAATATATGATTAGATATCCAATTGAAAACTAAACTCACAAAAATTATGTATTTAAATAGCCTAAACATGACGCCGTTTTGTATAAATTATTTTATTTAAATAATAACATAATATTAGTAATATATTATTTGCTCCTTGTATAAAATATATGTTTAACTAGAATGACGTGTTAAAGAGTTTTTTTTTTTTAATAAAAAGAATCAATTTCTATTTGGATGGAATTAGTTGATAAAACTATAGCACTTGATTATATTTGATAACGATGGTAGATATAGTATTACCTCGTTATTTCCAATACTTTTTTAATTTATAAAGCTATGCTGTTTTTAATTCATAACTCTGTAATGAATGCATTTAAGTTGATTTATTATTGTTAAATTACCTGATCATCCAAAGTAAATGGCTCAAGATCAAATTTATTTCTATAAAAATTAGATTTTTGAAGGACATCATTTCGAATTTCATTAGCTTCGTCTTTGCTTACACCAATAGGTTCTGAGTACGGATAATTTGGTTTTATTTTTTCTGAATCCATATCCGGTATTCCATTACTTGAACCAAAAGAAGGAGAGATTGGCAAGTATCCCGTTGAACCCAACCTCATATTTTTTGGGCTTTCTGTTTCTTGAGTATCGCTATCTTCATTGAAACTATGCCCAAACCTATTGAACGAGCTTAGTCTAAACATCGGTTGCTTTGTATTTCTCATACTTTTCTGTAATTTTATAAATGTATAAATTTTGGATATTATTATAATAGTTAATTCTATATAATTATATACATTATATCATATGTTATATATAGTACATAATACATAATTTATTCACCCTTAAGTTATTCCTTAAAAGACATGGTGGTGTCAAAGTCATTCTTCTATTCATACGACGTGGAAATTTATTATCATGAACTGATCTATGTAACCTGCCATATCTTAAACCATTGGTTGAACTAAATGATTCTAAAAAGTGTTAAAAATTTAGAAAAAATACATATAGTAAAAATTTTTAAGCTGTAAGTTACTCCTTCTATGACGTGGTGACGGTGATTGTGCTGCTGATTCTAGTGTTGTTGTATTTTCTTCTGCATCATTTACCGTTGTTGATGACGATAATGAATCATTATACGGATTAATATTATTAGTAGATCTATTATCTTGAACTGATTTGCGATTTCTGTCATATCCTAAAGCATCAGTTGAACTAAATGATTCTAAAAGGTGTTAAAAATTTAGAAAAAATACGTATAATAACAATATTTAAGCTGTAAGTTACTCTTTAAAGGACGTGGTGGTGGCGTAGTCATTCTTCTATTCATACGACGTGGAAATTTATTATCATGAACTGATCTACGAAACCTGCCATATCTTAAACCATCGGTTGAACTAAATGATTCTAAAAAGTGTTAAAAATTTAGAAAAAATACATATAATAAAAATTTTTAAGCTGTAAGTTACTCCTTCTATGACGTGGTGACGGTGATTGTGCTGCTGATTCTAGTGTTGTTGTATTTTCTTCTGAATCATTTACCGTTGTTGATGACGATAATGAATCATTATACGGATTAATATTGTTAGTAAATCTATTATCTTGAACTGATCTATGAAATCTGCCATATCTTACACCATCGGTTGAACTAAATGACTCTAAAAAGTATTAAAAATTTAGAAAAAATACATATAATAAACATTTTTAAGTTGTAAGTTACTCCTTCTATGGCGTGGTGGTGGTGGTTGTGTTGCTGATTCTAGTGTTGCTGTACTTTCTTCTGCATCATTTATCGTTGTTGATGACGATAGTGAATCATTATATGGATGACTTCCATACCTAAACATTACAATTAAATGATTTAATACAGGAATAAACATGCATGTATTTTTATCAAATATTCATTAAATACTTACGCTTCATATACTAAGCACGAAAATATTAAAAGTAAATTGCAATAAATTGGTTTAATCATTTTATAAATGTTAAAGTGTTTGTTAGTAAGTACAAAATGTTATCACTATACGAACAATTCTAATAACCAATAACCTAAAATTTTTACGTATATTGACTTAAATGTATAAATCCTAAACAATTTAAAAATTTTTTACCTCAAGTATTGTATGCAATTATTGTAATTGACAATAAAACAATACTGTTAAGTATTTTTCATTTAACTAAACAGCAAATAGTTTTGTTTTTTTGTTTTTAGTTTTGTAGTAAATGATGCCACATGTCAACATATGAACAGTAAAAATAACTATACAAGTATGTTTATTATAATTGGCATAGCTTCATTGTATTAACTTTTTACTTTATATTATAATTATTAACATTAATTATAAAATAATTGTCCAATATACGAAATAAACATATAATATTTAATAAAAATTGAGTAACATGTAAACAATTAAGTATTATGGATTAGATATACTAAAATAAAATCTTTTTTGTGTTTATATTTGAATTTGAATTTTATATATTTGTACAATGTTCCTTCCTCTTGATAGCATGTTGTCTCGTTGAATTATTTTTTTGAATCATTCTAATAAATAATCTTTTTTCTATTATTATTAAACAAAAGTGTATTTCTTCTTCTTTTCTGTCATTTACAACTCTAACAGAGTATTTGCCTCCATCACTATATCGCTCTACCTCTCTCGGTCTTGAACGAATTCCCTTCATTCCTTTACTCTTAGAGCTTCAAGATTCTCCTCTACCACGTCCGATACGATTGTAAAAAGCATAATAATTTACAATCTGTAATATTTATATTCAATTCAATAAATAAATTTGATGGATAAGATACAATATACACAACATGAAATGGCCTGAGAAGATTGAGCAACCAGTGTGGAAACGTCTGACTTGGGGAAAATAAAATGATATAACTTTATTGAAAGTACATTTTTTTTTTAATTTAACTTAATAAACACACAATTTGAACTTTTCTATATAGATATCTATGTAGAAAAGTTAGTATTTATTGTAATTAATAATAAAAAATATAATACCTACATGAAGATGACGTAATTCATATGCAAATAAGATAACCACGCTCTTAAATAAGTTTGTATTTTATTAAAATCAAGTGCTTTAAGATTATATTTATTAGAGTTTTGCAAAATACTCATTTTTATGAAACTGGTTTATAATATTAGTAAAATATTTTTAATTATTAATTTTAAATTGTATAAGAAATATCTTTTAGATCTATTATCAATCAAACATACAGTTTTTAATAATGTATAATATAATATTAAGTGTTAACAAAAGGATTACACTTTAGTAGTATTGAGGATAAACTTACATTTTTTTCATTATTGCTTTTGAATAGTAACGATAACACCAATAACATTACTTGTCACATAATGTGTGACTGTTGAGTATAATATAAGAAATATAAAATTATATTACTATCGAAATCTGAAAATCCAACTGTTCTTCGTTTGAGTATCGCACCATTCTTGCCAATCTATGCTACCACAATCATCTATGTACTTTTTTATTTATTTTATTTTATTTTACTTATTATTTTACTTTTTTTTTTTATTTATATATAAAAATGTATAATTTTTTTTTATATAGTTAAGGACTCCATATAATAAATTTATATTGTTTCAGCTTGTTTAGCTAGTGTAAACGATATTTGTTATTTATTAATTTTAATATTTTTAGTTAAGTTATGTATATTTTGACTAAAAGCGACGCCACATGAAAGAAAAAAAATCTATCTAATACCTATAGTTACTATTTGCTACTGATTACTATTTATTTAAATTTGTGATAGTAACTAGAACTATAGTACTGATGGATCAACTTTCATTATTTATGCCTTTACTTTATATGATTATCATTTATTTACTAGTGAAGTTTTTACTACCCAGTATAGTTGCTATTAATTATTACTTGAAGGTTAAAAATTATTTATTGGGTAAAAATACTTAAGAATCTAATACAAAGGTACTCATAATTTATTAAATTCTAAAATTAAAAAATATTGGAAATCTATAGCCACAAAATATTTGCATAAACGTTTAAAGTTGGTACATCAACAAAATATATACAATTAAATAAAAACCGTGTATTAAATGTTCAAGTTGTTTGTTACCTATATGTAATTTTGTATATTTTCATAACTCTAAGAAAATTGAAAAACTCGAGAGTAGATATTTTGAAAATTATATGATGCACAGGAAATAAATATACAGATAATTACAAAAAATTGTAAGTAACTCGATTATGAATTATAATTTACAAAAAAAAAAAAAAAGAATATAGAATTTATGAAAATTCCAGTTATGCCTAATTTTTTATAATTAGTTAGAAAACTAATAAATAGTTTTAAATTATGATCTTCAACTAAATTCACTTTCTACCAGAAAAGATGCTGAAGTTGAATATTGAAAGATTTTTTTTGTACCATAAACACTGTCTCTAGATCAAAAATAGTACTTATATTTAACGGAATATAAAATAAATAAAATATCATATTCAAAAAAAGAAACACAGTTTACATTGTAGTATATCATTAAAATAATTGATTGTAATTTATCAGTTCAAATTATTCACTTATCTATAAATTGTTTTTGATTGTAGAATACCGGATGATGTATTTATTGGCCAATTGAGCGTGGATCATATTGACTTTATTTACTCACTGTGGACTCATAGTGACGTTTACCCAAAATCTGATCTTTGGGACACAGTAAGACTTAATATTGATTTGGGTGTATTCAGTCGACATAATGGTGAGCTATTGGCATGGGCCATATGTGGAAGTTACGGAGGTTTAAGTACTTTGATAGTTTAACCAGATTACAGAAGACGTGGATTTGGTAAACTAATTTTGTTGGCTATAATCAAGGTAATGTGCGAGAATGGCGTTTCTCTTCATGCACTTATTAATGGATAAAACAATGTATCGTTGGGCCTGCTCAAAAACGTTGGCTATCAAAAATATTAACCTTCATCATAATGTAGGAGAATTTATATTAAATACTGTAATGATTTTGATTATTTTTTAACACTATCTAATTGAAACCAACTCAGGATTGTTCTAAACCCTAGTTTTTCAGAATCATACAGGTTTTAATTATAGTATCCTAATACATTTTTATGTTTACGTTTTAAAAGAAATTTAATGTCTTTTATTAAATGTCAATTGTAAAAAAAAATAATAATAGTGTTTTATTTAATGATAAAATATTGATCACTTTATTGACTCATAAAATCTGTTATTTTTTAATATTTTTATTATTATTTAAGAAAAATTTAGGTACAAATAGTGTACAGTTCAATTTTCTAGTCTATATGTATAGTAATGAATAAAACTACTCTTAAACTGGAACCTTAAATTCCCATTAAAAATTTCACAATGCTTCAAACTTTTGGGTGCATACTGCATACAATTATCCATTATATACAATTAGCTGTCCATCCCTTTGGCATTGCTTCCTCGCAACTGATTTAAAGTGTTCTTAAAGGTTTTTATTCTATTTAATGGTTATATTATCATACACATTTATTTTATACAATTTGAGTTATATTAAAAAGCAATAAAAAATAAACTACTTATTAATGTTTATAGTTACTTACAAAAAATTACACCACAAGGCACAATTAATGTTTGTAACAAAAAAAATAAAAAAAAATAGGAGCTGATTAATGATGACGTTATCAATAATAATAATTATTTGAAATTTAAATAACTTTAATACTCTGAAAATTCAACTTACAGTTTTATTGTTTAATAATAAATTAGGTATAATTTTATTATTTGTAAAATCTACAATTTTAATTAAACGCACTTAAATTGATATTACATCATTTTTTTTTCATTATTATAGTATGTAGAATACTGGCAACAACTCTTCTACTAAGTCTCAGTCATTTATAGATGTTTAATAATTCTCATTGGTATCTGACCCATAATTACGCCATCCTGATCCGAAAGGATTTGATGAACCAGAAGACCAACTCATTACTACAGGCTTCTCCAATTTTGCTTTTAGTCTTTTATCTGCTTCTTTTGCTTCTTCAATGTCCTCTTCTGTTATTTCAGGTAAATTTTTTTTGAAATTTCCTAATAAATTTCCTCTGGGATCATAATTAGCCACAACGTAGTACATGCCATTTTCAGGGTTTTGTGAAACACCAACACCCAATTTAGTTGATTCTTTCCATAATAATTGTGTCATGTGGACTAAAATTAAAAAAATAATATCAGAAGTATATATCATGTATTATTTGTTAAAGACATAAATATACATATAAATAAGTATAATAGTAGTTAAATAATAAATATACTAAGTATATTATATCCATCATTAAAAATATATTATCAACTTACTATTATCAAAATCGATTAAACAATGCTAATTTTAAATTTTAACCATAATGATTTTTTTGTTTAACTTTATCTAAGTATAGTGATAAATGTACACATTCTAAATTATGTGTTTAATTTTATGATTATTAATTATTTCTGTTTATCGTTGTCTTTTGGAGTAATGAAAATGATTCAATTTTCAAATTCGACTTAAGGAATAGTTTCTGGTAAATATCTGGATTTAGTTGAAATTGTTAATGAACTTTGGCTTGTCAACAATTTTGAAAAATTAATACAAGGTTAATTCAAGGAATTTAAATAATAAAATTTTAAGAGTAAAAATACGAAAAATGTTAGTAAATATTTGAAATTAAAAAATTTACGTTTTATGTAAAAAGTGTGAAAATTAGTACATTTTTATTATTTAAAATTCATAGCTAATATTTTAAATTTTTAACATGAGGCTTTTAATGCATTTTACAATCTATATTTAAAAAAAAATGTCTTCCAAAATACCAAATTAATGTCTTATGTGCGTTTGAAGTTTACGTTGTTATAACACTTCTATTCATTTTTGTAATTTAAAAGCGAATAACCGTAAATAATTGAAATTTTCAATAAATTTTAATGTTTGCATTTTCTTAGTATACCAAATAGTAGTGTAATTTTTTATATATATTGACCCTTTTTGAGCTATTGACCACATTTCTTAGTTTTATTTTTTTTATAGCTATGATAAACAATTTTAATAAGTACCTAATATTATGTAATAAATTCATTTAAGTGGAGTGTTTTAATGTGCTTTAAACTAATTATGAAAGTATTTCAAATATTTCATAAATTTAAACATTGTTTAATACATAAATCAAAGCATTTACATAATTTTCAAATCATATTACTTACATGTATCAAAATTTTCTACGTTATCGATGGTAAAAAGAGACATTTCATTATACCATGAATCGACCGCTGTTTCGCCTAAATCTTTCAAATTTTTATTTCCGTACAGATTTTCTCCATAAACATTTTTCGGTCTATGATCAAAGAATTGTTGTTTCGCCATATAATTAGCCCAGTTTTGAGCGCAATTGTTCAACTAAAAAAAGAAAAAACAATAATATGATAAACAAAATTTTTTTTGAAAAGGTACATTTTTCTTTTAACTCTTAATAAAATACTGTTAACAACGCGATTTTGTAAAAATTCAGAAATTCTATAATTAATTCAAGAAAAAATTAAAAGTTAATATAATGACATTTATTAATTATCATACAAATTTAGTTTTAAATATTGATATCAATAAATAATGTTACAATAATAATTGTGTATCGATAATGTATAATTATATGCCTAAAATGTTATTGTTAATTTTGTATTTAAATAGAAAATTTTCCATAAAGAATCACATACTAAAACTGTTATGTATAACTTATTTTTTTAATTGTATTGAGTATAATTTATTTTGAGATTCACATTATAGACACCTGTGTATTTTTTTAAAATGTGTCCTCAATTACTCATTTATATAGTGTATATTATGGAATATTAATGTTGGTGGGTTTGTTTATGAACGAATATTAGAACCATATCTATATTTATGTTTTGATGTATACGTAATTTTTTTTTCAAGTTAGTTATGATGACTTTTAAGTGTCAATATTGTACATACTCTTTAATTGATAAATAATTGAAATATCGTAATAATAACCCGACTTAAAATATTAAATTTCAATGAACAAAAATAAAAAATCAATTGCATTAACAAATTATATTAACTATTTTCATTAATGTGTGTATGGTAGGTTAGCTATTTTAATGTAGAAATAAAAAAAAAATAGTTAATTAAACCAGGTGTGGGTGAAATGGTATTCTAATATTTAATATACAGTTAGCTGGTGGTATACAAATGTGGCTTCTCACTATATCTAAAGCTATTGCATATTATTACATTTTTGGATCACAATGATAATATATGATTAGATATCCAATTGAAAACTAAACTCACAAAAATTATGTATTTAAATAGCCTAAACATGACGCCGTTTTGTATAAATTATTTTATTGAAATAATAACATAATATTAGTAACATATTATTTGCTCCTTGTATAAAATATATGTTTAACTAGAATGACGTGTTAAAGAATTTTTTTTTTAAATAAAAAGAATCAATTTCTATTTGGATGGAATTAGTTGATAAAACTATAGCACTTGATTATATTTGATAACGATGGTAGATATAGTATTACCTCGTTATTTCCAATACTTTTTTAATTTATAAAGCTATGCTGTTTTTAATTCATAACTCTGTAATGAATGCATTTACGTTGATTTATGATTGTTAAATTACCTGATCATCCAAAGTAAATGGCTCAAGATCAAATTTATTTCTATAAAAATTAGATTTTTGAAGGACATCATTTCGAATTTCATTAGCTTCGTCTTTGCTTACACCAATAGGTTCTGAGTACGGATAATTAGGTTTTATTATTTCTGAATTCATATCCGGCATATAATTACTTGAACCAAAAGAAGGAATGTTTGTCGAGTATCCCATTGAACCCAATCTCATATTTTTGGGGGTATCTGTTTCTTGAGTATCGCTATCTTCATTGAAACTATGCCCAAACCTATTGAGCGAGCTTAGCCTAAGAGGCTTTAATTTTCCATCCTTTAATTTAGGCATTATAAAATCATTGTCTCCATTTCTGGAAGTTCCAAACATCGAATTTTTTGGTTTTTCTGTTTCTTCGTAATCTTTGTTGAAACTATCCCCAAACCTATTTAACGAGTTTAGCCTAAAAGGCATTAATTTTCCTCTCATTAATTTTGTCATGATAATGTTATCGTTTCCATTTTGCTGTTTTGTATTTTTCATATCTTTCTGTAATTTCATTAATTAATAAACTTCGGATATTATTATAATAGTTAATACTATATAATTATTTACATTATAGGATATGTTATATGTGATACATAATAGTAGAATACATAATGTATTCACTTAGCTCGTAGACTTCTTTAGAAATTAAAAGTGCTTAAAATTTATAGACTTAGGTTAAACGTTTTTTGTAACGTTGTAAATATACAAATGATTATTCTTTGAGCAATTGACTATATTCAATTTTATTTTAAAATGTTATCTTGATTAAATTTAATCTCTGGCCCATTTAATTGAATTTACTTGAGAAAAATACAAGCAGTCTACTCGAGTTTAAGTCATTTCTTTTAATTTTATAAGCATCAGTCTGTAGTAATTACAATAATCATATTAATATTACAAAAATTGTTTAAAATGTTATGAAACTTTTAAATACAATGATGTGTCTTTGTACTTAATATAAATTACTTACCAAATAATCTTCAATACCACATTGTTCTCCTTCTTTTAACATACGACATTCATTATTAATACAACATTGTCTTAATGAAATACTAACAATTTTATGTCCACGATTATTAAATGTGTTCATCATATTCATTATATTAGAGTTCTCATTACCATCACTGATTCCTTGACTATCATCTTCATTCAAAGAAGGAGGCAAAGAATTTTGTCGTGTACTTCCTAATCGCCTAACTGAAGGAGTGTTTATTGTTTTTCCTATACTTGGAAAATCTTGAATATCTGAAATCTTATTTTGTCTTTTTCCGATGCCTTGATTTTCTGAAGTATTGCCATTTTGCATGTTTCTACTGTTTAGACTGCTTAGAGGTCTATTGTTTAGGACTTCAAAATTCATTCTATTTTTTTTATTTTGAATGCTTGGATAATCTAATGTCGTATCAATTTGATCGTTACTATTATTCCTATTGTCTAGGTCACTTAGAGGTTTTTTATTTGAAAAGCTAGAGATCATATCATGAATTGATCTACGATTTCCGTCAAATTCTAAAGCATCGTTTGAACTAAATGATTCTAAAAAATGGTAAAAATTTTAAAAAATGCGTACCTATAATAAAAATTTTAAGTTTTAAGTTACTCTTTAAAAGACGTGATGGCGATGATTGTTCTTCTGAATCTTCTCCTGCTACATTTGCTGTATTTGATGACGATGATAAATCATATGGACCAAAATAGTTAGAAGATTTATTATCTTGAACTAATCCACGATTTCTATTATATCCTAAACCATTGTTCGAACTATATGATTCTAAAAAATGATAAAAATTTAAAAAAAATTATGCATAATAAAAATTTTAAGTTTCAAGTTACGCTTTAAAAGACGTGGTGACGATGGTTGGGCTGCTGGTTCTAGTGTTGCTGTATTGTCTCCTGCATCATTTATCGTTGTTGGCGACGACGATTCATCATATGGACGAATATTGTTAGAAATAACACGCGAAGGCAATCTTATATGCCTAACTGTACGATGATTTACTGCATACCTAAACATTACATTTAAATGATTTAATATGCATTTATTCATATATTTTAATCAAATATATATTAAATACTTACGCTTCATATATTAAGCACGAAAATATTAAAAGTAAATTGCAATAAATTGGTTTAACCATTTTATAAATTTTAAAGTGTTTGTTAATAAGTATAAAATGTTACCACTTTACGAACAATTCTAATAACCAATAACTTAAAATCTTAACACATATTGACTTAAATGTATAAATCCTAAGCAATTTAAAATTTTTTTACCACAAATATTGTTCGTAATTATTGTTATTGACAATAAAACAATACTGTTAACTATTTTTCATTTAACTCAACAATATATAGTTTTAAATTATTTGTTTTTAGTTGTTTAGTTAATATTTTACCAATTATAAACATGCGTATAGGTATTAGTAAATAAGTAGGTACTCCCGAAACATTTTAGTTTTTTTTTTAAATACAATGGTTTTGTAGAACAATAAATTGTATTATTTTTACATAACTGAAAATTGTTGTTTTCAATAATGACTCATAAAGTCCGATCATTTATGCCACATGTCAATATAATATTATGGAAAAAAAAGTCAACTATGTGAGTATGTCTATTAAAACTTATAACTGACATAGCATCATCGTATTATATTTTTACTTTATATTATAATTAATAGCATTAATTATAAAATAATGAATTGTCCAATATACGAGATAAATATATATTTTAAATTATATTTTATCAAAATTGAGTAACATGTGAACAAATACGTATTATGGATCTATACATTACAGCAAAGCGATTTCTCGGCTATTTTTATAGACAGTCCCGTTATGTATGATTTTTTATTTTTGTATAATTGATTTCATAATTTTACCATAAATATCAATATAGGTACCTTACAAAAGTACTGTTCGTTAGAAATTATTACAAAAAAATTTGAGTGTTAATATATTATATTAGGATCATATAAATATTGTAGTATGCACTTGTATATCTATGCACCTTTTCTTTGCATTCGAAGTATATTAAAATGATAAACTTTCTCTTCGTTTTTTAATTATAATATTTTTGACTGTCTTTTTAGATTTACTATAAATGTGTGTGATCCTATTCTGAAATCTCATTAAAATTATATATTTGAACTGAGTAAAAATAATCATATTAACCATGTCATGAACACCAGATATCTTTGCAATACTGCCCCTTTCAGCTATGCACCAACGTATAAATTAATATTAAAAAGCGTTTTTAACTCAAAAACATGAAAATATGTTCAATGTTCAAAAATAAAATCAATTCGTCACAATTACGTAATCAAATAAATACCTACATTGAATTTTGCTTTATTTTATAATTTCATTTAAATACAACGAAAACTCGAAACAAATTTTAAAAAGACGACAAACAAGAATCTTACATATTATTATTATTATTAGTTACAGATAGGCCCATTTTGCTAGCATTGCTACTTTTAAATTTCAATACAAAACCTTGATAGTATTATGGCTATTATGTATTTACGTTACATAAGTTCTGAGCGGAGCGATGAATGTATTGATTTTATAATAATACGTGTTTGTGTGTGTGTGTGTGTGTGTGTGTGTGTGTGTGTGTGTGTGTGTGTGTGTGTGTGTGTGTGTGTGTGTGTTACTTCAATATCTATAAAAAAATAAGGTATATCACGAAATGTCAAAATATACTTATTTATAAAAATTGACAGACCTTGCTCAGAATCATTTTTTAAATAAAATTATATCATTGAATTAAAATTGAATGCCATCATAATAATGACCTACTCTACAACTAATGTACAGAAGAGTGATATCCATTTATCCCCCGTTTTTTGTACAATTTTTTACACCAACTCTCTTCCTCAACATTATAACATTTTTGTAATGCAAAAAAAATTTGTTCAGCACTTCTTTTACTTATATATTTTGTTGAAATTAAAATTGAAAATTTTACAATATTTAGATATTACAATTTTAAATTGACAGAAATGGAGCTGTTATAAATAGTGTTATTTATATTGATAAATGTACATTGCAATGGTCATATAAATTTTTACCATTGATCATAATCACACTATGCCTTGCTTTTCCTATATAGAATACTCATAAATCTGCTTTAACATTTATTTTTACTATTCACTTAATTCTCTTGATTATAATTTTCAATTAATTCAATCAGATTCTTTATATTAAATGATATATTATTACTAATTTATAAAGGTACTATAGGATTTCGGTAAGTGATTTTTGTTCAAAACCATTAAAGCAATGATAAATAAAACTACATACAAAAAAAAATTATAAACAGAAATCAGAATAAGATTTATCCAAAGACAAAAAGTGGTCAAGATTTAATTAAAAGTTTTCTTTTTACATTTTTCCTGCGTTATCTTACTTATATTTATAAAATAATTAAAAAAAAAAAACAAAAAAATCATTTAAATTAAATTTTTTTAAGTTTTCATTAATCAATTAACTCTAATAAAATTATAACTGAACATGAATTTTGTAGAATTTCTTCGCTGTTTCTAAAAGTATAAAAAAATTAATTAATAAAGATGAACTATTATGTCTCTTTGATATAATTATTTATAAATAATGCTTTTATACTAGGTGTCTACATAAAATAATCTTTTGTTTTGTGTGCGTGTACTTTAGTACCAGTATTATTTGTTTACATGTCATCTTTGCATATAAATTCAAATTATTCTATTCGCAATCTTATTATAAATATACCCAAAATGAAAACCATATACATCATAATATATTTTACTTGTATATATACATTTTACATAATATACCTAATAGCACGCAATATACTACTAACATGCACAGTGGTAATCCAAAGCTAAACGAATAGCCAACACCTGTTATAATATGTATAGTCACTCTGTCCTGTACTGTATACGGAAGTATATATTTTACTTTTGTGATTATATAAATATTAAATTGTATATTATTATGTAGATTATCAAATATTTCTCATTCTACATATTATAACACAATTATTTATTATTCGTTTAGTATTTATGAATGTAATAATCTTAAAATAATTGTTTTAAACGTAACCATTTATTAATTAATAGACTAATTTAGCAATACATAATATTGTAAATAAATCAAAAATATTATGATACGTGGTGGCATTATAATTATTTTTCCATTATTGCTTAACAAAATATATTTTCCGAAATAAGACACCTAACTTTGATACTATAAGTATTAAGTATTGTTAGTAATAAATTAATGATGATAAATATGAAATACAAATAAATCATTTATGACACACACACACACACACACACACACACACACACACACACACACACACACACACAACACACACACACACACACACACACACAAACAAATGTTATATCTTTATTATTTTATATTTTATTATTTTATATTACCAATGATTATATAGATCCGTGACAACTATAGCCCTTTAAGTACTTACGTTTTATATCAAATAAGCACATTAATACATTATACATATTTTATTAGATGTTTGATAAAATAATTAGTAAAAACACTGAATACATTATTTTTGTAAGTAGAATATTGAAATGTTTAATAGGTATGTTTATTATAATATGGAATATTTATCAGAAAATTAAAATTGTTCACTTTGAAATTTATATAAAAATTGTACATGATGATTTAATAATTATTACCTATCATTTGCAGTAAAATTAATTAAGATATAAATTAAATACAAATTTAATATCATTGATACAATTTTGAAATAAAAAATATTTTCATTCCTTGTTTAATCACTAAACATGCGTTTAAGTCCCTTAGTATGATATTGCCAGTTTAATCCTTAGTAATTGCACTTGGCCAGTTAGACATCGGATTCTCACAAATACGAGATAAAAACACATCGTAGGTATATAAATTATAAATATATATAGGAATCATATTATTATGATTATGAAAATTCTGAAAATATAATGAAATTAAAAGAACACAATGTTCCTATTAATCTATAGCAATATAAGAAAATTATATAGTTTATACTTGACTATTTTTGTGATTAACTATATTAGGTACTATTAATTAAATATAATAGGTGCCTATATTATAAACATAACCTTAATATGATTTTCTAATCATTATGTAAATAAATGTATACCATAAACTAAACACACATTATGAGTATTGCTACTTGGCTATCAACAGTTTGTGTAAATACGATTTTCTTATTCAAAAGCATATAAAGTTAATTAGTATTTTGTAGAAGTGTTGTTACACAATTCTTAATGAAAGCTCTGATTATTTAACAGTACACCAGGGCCAAAACGTTATTTGGGGTAGGAGCCTGTTTGTATGGTATTACATAAAAATATTTAAAAAGGAGTAATATTTCCCCCCTATTTGTTATGGTTTACGTGATGACATGCGCGTCTTACTTATTACCATTCACAAAACTACATATAATATATCGATGAACCACGGTGGGGCCGAGTATAAAATCAGTGTGTCGGAAGTGAGTGAAAGTGAAATCTCTTCCACAGCTCTTCGTTAACAAGTGAACTCCAAGTACCAGGTAACTTTAAATTTATTAAAAATATGGACTTAAACTAAATTATTATGCCTTTTTTTTACAAATAGTAAATTTAGTAGTATTATTTTTTATTATTAATTTTATTATGTAGGTATTTAAGATTAATTAATTTAAACAAATTTTAAAACCGTTTTAAATACGTATTCAAAATATGAAAACATGAAATATATTATTTTATTAATTTTAAAATAAACAAAAATTCAAATAAAATAAAAAAATAATTTTCAAACGATTATAGATACTAATAAAATATTTCATATTCATATTAGTAGGTAATAAAATAGTAAGAATCTGAAAATTGCTTAAAAATGTATAAATGTTTGTATTAAATACTTTAGAGAATACAAACAAGAAATGTAACTTGTGAGAAAGATTTTAATTTAATCTATAGATAGACATACATTTAATCTTCATGTAGTAACTCTGTGTATTAGCATATAGATGCTCCCTATGTATTATCCATTAGACTCATTAGAGGATTATTAAGATAGGTATATGTATTATATTTTAAAGATCATGAAATATCATTAAATTCGATTTAACATGGTTTTATTGTGTGTTTATAGACTGTAAATATCGAATTACTTTATAACTAGCTACATAAATGCATAATTGTGTAAACAATATTAATTAAATTCAAAAAGCTAATTTTACAATTATCAATTAGATTAGGTAGGATATTGTTTTTAACAAAAAATAGTATGATTTTTTAAAAAATATTACAAGATATTGAAAAAAAATTTATTGGTATATTATTACTTGTTATTTTAATTATTTGTACGTCGGTTTATTCGAATCATAATATTATAATGGTAGATAAAAATACAATGGCTAAAATATTTTTGAAGTTAAAACAATTATTTTTTAATCAATATGTTCTCATCAACAAAATTGTAGAAATATATTTTTAAATAATTTAAGTACAATATTACACAACATTGATCCAAGTTATACATTTTTCATTGTTTAATCGCATACTAAATACATAATTATTATATTAAAATATTTGAAAGAATTTCAAAAAAAAATAATAAAAACAATGTTTGTTTTTATAGGGTAACTTTTTGGGTATAATTAAATTTAAACCGGGAAGTAAATAGGTAGTAGGTACATAGATTATTTAAGAAGGAGATGTTAACTGAACATGATATAATGTTCGTATTACACAATGTTTACGAACAGACCAGTTTTAAATCTCGTAAGAGAATAATATAGGAAAAGGAAAGTGAATGACCGGTTCTGTCCGCTTCCGACGGGCGAAAGTACTAAACAATTTAAATTCCACCTCACGTGTAGGTTATACTTATATAACACATTAATTGACATACGTAATCGTTATATAGCTATATTATGTTATTAACTATTGAGGTCATCACATATTTTACTTCTCAATATATTTTCACGGTCAAACTTTACATGTGCATTTATTAAATAATAATCATAACTTCTATTACAACATTGTCCATTGATAATATAATTATGTACACAGGATGTGGATACTCGTGCTAGTACTATTCAGCGTCGTAGTAGCGCTTTTGTCATACTTGGACATGAGAAAACCAAAAAACTATCCACCAGGTACTTACGATGATATTTATTATCTATATATTATATTAAATTATTTAAGTTTATTTAAAAAATTAAAAACGTGTTTAAATTATTAGGTCCAAAATGGTTGCCAGTTTTGGGAAGTGCTCTTACCGTAAATTCGCTTAGGAAACAAACCGGGTACTTGTATCGTGCTACTATTTGTCTAGCGGAATCATATGGACCAATTGTTGGTCTTAAAGTAGGAAAAGATAGACAAGTGGTTTGCTGTGGATATAATGCAATTAAAGAAATGTTAACCAAAGAAGAATTTGATGGACGACCACAGGGGCCATTCTATGAGACTAGAACATGGGGCACACGAAGAGGTAACTATACAGATTATTCATTTTATGTCTAAAAAATGTATTACTTGTAAAATTGTAATCTTTATTTCAGGTCTTCTACTAACAGATGAAGAATTTTGGGTAGAACAACGAAGATTTGTATTGCGTCATTTGCGAGAATTTGGTTTTGGAAAAAGAACAATGGCTGAACTTGTACAAGAAGAAGCAGTTCAGTTAGTCGACGATTTCAAAAAAAAAATTGCCATGTCTAAAAATGGTATCGGTGAAGTGTTTGAAATGAGAGACGCTTTCAGTGTAGGAGTCTTGAATACATTATGGTCAATGATGGCCAGCAAACGATACAACGAAGATGACATAGAATTGAAAAATCTACAAGCTCTGTTAACTGAACTTTTTGCCAATATTGATATGGTAGGCGCTTTGTTCAGTCAATTCCCGTTTTTGAGATTTATTGCTCCTGAAGCATCTGGATATAAATCTTTCGTCAATATTCATCAACAAGTATGGAAATTTCTCAAAGCAGAACTCGATGATCATAAGGAAACATTTATTTTAAACCAACCAAGAGATTTGATGGATGTGTATTTACAAATGTTACATTCAGACGACAAAAAAGAAAGTTATTCAGGTACTTAAATTGTATATTATCATTTTTTGGTACATAAAATTAAATACTTTTTTTGTATTTCAATATTTACAGAATCTCAGCTCTTAGCTATCTGTATGGATATGTTTATGGCTGGATCTGAGACTACCAGTAAATCTTTAGGATTCGGTTTCCTGTACCTACTTCTAAACCCAGAAGTTCAGAAGAAGGCCCAAGAAGAAATCGATAGAGTGGTTGGTCGAGACAGACTACCCACTTTAAATGATAGGCCTAAGTACATACATAATTAGATTTAAAAATATTCTAAAAATTATAATTAATATTATGCTAGTTAAAATTTGTTCTTCGTAAACATTAATATATTAACACGCATAACGTCTGTATTTTAGTATGCCTTATCTAGAAGCTCTCGTGTTGGAGTCGGTTAGAGTGTTTATGGGACGAACTTTCAGCATCCCACATAGAGCACTGAAAGATACCACATTGCAGGGTTATCATATTCCTAAGGTATGTTTATTGTATATTTTAAATAAAATAAATTAGAAATTGTATATAATATTTACTTTTTTATTAGGACACAATGGTGATTGCTAATTTTGCTGCATTACTTAATGACGATGACGTATGGGACAACCCAGATAGATTTTGGCCAGAACGATTTATTGGTTGCGATGGAAAATTAATTGTTCCAGATGAATACTTACCTTTCGGATACGGTAATAGTCATGATAAAAAAAAAAGTGTCTTAAAAATATTAAATTTATTATATTATAATTAAATGTGGTATTTTTTTTAGGTAAACATCGTTGTATGGGACAAACACTCGCTAGATCAAATATATTTTTATTTTCTGCTTGTCTATTACAAAACTTTGATTTCTCGATACCAGAAGGCCAAGCACCACCAAGCACTTTAGGTGTTGACGGAGTAACTCCTTCACCTGGAGAATTTAATGCTTACGTCAGTCTCCGGTCGTGATAATATGTCTACATTGATATTTAGAACTTACAAATTTTAGTCTTCATTCTTTGACCGTAATTCAAAGACAGATTGAAATTTTTAATTCAATTTTAAATAATATTATCTTTATACTTTTTTTTATAAAATAATTATGTATTATAACACTAACGTAGTTTAAATATTAACGTATACTATTGTATGGTTAAATGACTGAATGATTTTACAACCAAACAGAATATAATATACTGTCTGATATATAATAAGATTTCTAAATCCAAAAATATATTTTATAATTTTATTTCTAAGATGTGTAATAATAAATTGAACTATTCTCTAGTACATGTTTATGTTTCATTTGTATTTTTTTTTTTTTTTTATAAAATATGATTAATTTATATTTATAGATGTATAAACTGTATCTACCCAATAGTTATTTCTTTATAGAAGCTAATTAAATACTTAAATGTGTAATACGATATAATATTATATTATGTATGATATTTATTATTATATTCAATGATAATAATAAAATTCTACGTACTTAAATAAATATTAGTACCATTAAGATAATTACAAAACAAAACTATGGTAAAATAAACCAAAATTACATAATTCATATTGTATATTCTCGATTAGAAATGGAGGTTTCTCAATTTGAACTACTCAACTTTCATTCGAGGCTTTGAACCATATTTTAATTTTCATACATTAAATGATTATTATTACAAATTGTAAAAATAATATTTAACAATTATATAATATAATATAATATATTATATTATAATATTATAAATATATTATATCCATATAAAATAATTTATTATTACATTTATACTATGGACTACCTCCCACCAATTAAGAAATTTTTAATTTTTCTATAAACAAAGTTATGCATATTTAATACTCTATGTTAAGTGCCAAACACGTTAGAGGGTCAAAACAATTTGATTTTAGTTTATGATAATAAAATAATTGTATAAGATCTTTTAAATTGCATTGGAACTATTTTGAAATGAGCAAGAAAGTACAATTTATTTATCATGTCATTACTACCTAAATACTAACTTAATTATTAGTTTCTCCGAAATCGTTGTGTTTAATCATATCCGGATTTTCACTACACCGTTTCGTATCGTAATTCATATACTCAATACGTATAAGTACCCAACATATAAAACAAATTAGATTCCTATACTATCTACTACTATTACTAGCTGAATATTATATTCAACTCTAAACGACACGATAGACCTACAATTGTGGGAAAATAATAAAGTGTAATAAATTATACTTATATTATAGTAATTTCGAAGTTGGTCAGTTAGTGACAATTACTCAAAAAAGATAACCACAAATTACAATGCTATAAATTCAATATTCATAATGCGATCATATTATTGTGACCACACTTCAAAACAGTGTACGTTTGGGAACTTGATATACACAGTAAGTTGTATCTACTTAATTTTAAATTTCTCACTCATAGCTTCAGTATATCATTAAAAATATTACGAGGAGCTACAATTCTACAATACCTATATGGTTATATTGGTATAGAAAGTAATGTAGCAAAAATGTACGGTACTTCGATATAGGTATAGGAACTGCAATTACTCATGACTATGGTTTTATATTTTAATAATAACTAGAGCATGCAATATATTAGAGAGGGAGCTATAAAATAATGTTGTTCAATTTAGCTTCACGCAAATTCTATTAGTTTTAATGTTTTACACAATGATGTATTTTTTTAATTTTTTTTATTATTGTTATATTTTTCGGCCTCTGGGTTGTTTAGACACGACGTTCGTGAGCTACTCCTACCTGTATTAAGTATATTGATTAGAAATCGAGTACCTACATTATTGGTATTTTTTTTTTCAATTTTTCTCAGTACTTTCTCTAACTCTAAGTTTATAAGAAAAATTACCGATAATCTTTGAAAATGTTTGAACATTTAATATCAGCAATAATCACATGATTATATTCTAAAAATTAAGTTAAACTAATATACTAAATAAACTAAAAAAACACTACCTACCTAAAATATAAAAATATAATAATATCTTTATCTAACACTATAAAAATGGCTAAACAAAAATATTATCAAACAGAACTATACATAGCTAGCAATGACTTTAAACCAAACTGGAAAATATTAAAAAATATTACTAACTGTTCAAAAAATGAATTTCTATCCAATTCATACAAGTCCCTCGGGTGAATAATAACGTATCTCTAATAAATCAAAAGAGTACTTAAATAATTATTTTACCAGCGTTGCACAAAACATGTACAGTAAAACTAAACATAAAAAACAATTATTACACACAATATAAATAATATAGAATTTAATCAAAACAAAAGTCAAAAATTAATCACTGTTAAAAATGTTTGATAAATTTGATAAATTTGACTTTATTAAGAACAAAACAGTCATAAAACGTATAACGTGGCTTAAACATATTTCGTCATCTGGACTATATAGATAGATTTACTATACCTACCTATAAATGCTTAAATCAAACATAAACTCATTAATAATACCACAATACCACTTCTTACATTTTTAATTTACCCATATCAAAGTCTATTCTTCCTGACAGTTTTAAAATGTTAGTATGACTAATAACTTTTATTTATAAAAAGGATAACAAAGAGAAAATCAATAATTGCAGGCTACCTATGTGAAAAATGCAAATAACTTATTTCTTAATTTAGATAAAACTTACATATTACCATACTATATGTATATCTAATTTGAACCAACTGACTATTACCAGCCTATTTACCTATTCATGAAAATGAATGCTTAATTCTAAGATCATGTATATGTCAAACTTCAATAAAATCTTGTAAATATCTTAGCATTGAAATGTGCCATAACAAGTGTATTGTATTGTGATTTGTTAGCACGTGTTATGTTAAAAGCTGTTTACTTCACTCGGACTCTGAATATTGTCAATGAGCTCAAATGAAATATTGTTCCGACTCCGTGGTCGAGAATTTTGAAAATCTCTAAGACGACGGATTATCGCATCGTTTATATTACTAGTCAGCGAGTTCAGCCCATGCTCATCATTCTAATCGGCCGGAATTAAAATTTTGCGGTCACGTTTATTTTTCCAAACACTATTAGGTATTGGAGATAATTATTGATACATTATTTACTTATAGAACTAAAATAATATTGTGTAACGAGGTTTCCAAAAATATTTCGAAATGTACTGTACCCGTTTTATACTTTTAAGTTGGTCTTTTTTCGTTTTTTTTTTTTTTTAATAATATTTTAATTCTTTCAAATTAACTCAAACCAATTTTTTTTGACCATTCAACATTTAATTATAACGAACAAGTATACATCATTGTAATGTAATGTTATTATTTAAATGATATTACTATTTAGTGTATAATAATAGATATGTAATGATTGTAATAATGTTATGTTTACCTATGTGTATTATATTACCATGGCACTTTGCCACATTGGCTCAAACAATTATTTTTGTATAGATTATCATAGAACCACTTTTTCAATACGTCATAAGAGTATAAGTGCATAAAGTTAGTATTTGACCCTGTCATTGATGAGGAAATCCTCATTCATTTTGACATTAGCTGATTCGTACAATAAGTTGCCTATAGTATGCTCCTTTTACAAAATATAATATTAAATCTTCTAACTAGTGATAATACCCTATATTATAATTTATAATACGCTAAAGCAATGTGTACCCGGAAATCAAATATTTTTTATATAAATAATTTATGTATGTTACCTTATGTTTAAAAGTCAGTTAGTTTTTTAATTACCTTATACACAAATTACAAATTATTTTTTTCTATTTATCCCTTGGCAACAAACATCTATAATTTTTATTCAACTTTTTTATAATTATATTGTAAAAAATATATAATAACTAGAACTTAGTTTTTAATGGCATTCGTTATTGAAGTATAACTAGTATGTTTAATAAGAATACTTGCTTCATTAGAAAATATAACTCTTTAATGTAATTTTTTCAATGATTATGTTTATACTTAATAATTGGCTTGAAAATACTACCTATGTAATGAGTAATGAGTCATTAGCACTTGGCTTTTAAACATTAACAAATTAAATATTAATATATAATTTGCATAAATAAATACATGGTTGTTAAATTGATTTTTTTTTTTTAAATAAACTAAGTTATATAGGTACTAAAGAAAAGCTAACAAAATGAACTATAATACTATTATAGTCTACAAATGTTTGCAATTTTTCACAACATCGACCGACCGATGAAATTTACGATAAGTAATTGAGATTGCATTGCGACTGCATATTATGTTCCTGAAAATTTGGTTTTTCTGAAGATATGCGTGGAAACTGGTTTTCAGGGTCTTTTGGAAAAAATCAAATGCAAACATAATAGGTAGGTACCAATAATAATGAATATTATAATATGAATATCTAATAATGTTTTTTTTTCTTTCAAAAGAAAAAGATTTATTTATAATCTATATTTTAAAAGTCTATATAGTAAATAAATGAGATACCTAATAATGAATAATTACATAAGTATAAGACTAGAATGACAAAAGAGGGGAAGACTCTCATTGATGGCATCTCGGTAGTACGGTTATCTAATTAAGTTACCTATAAATTATATTGTAATATTACTGTAAATTGTTATAATTTTTGTTGTAAAATATTAAGAGGACGCTATGCCCGCGTGTGTTGCCTCTGCCTTATACACGCGTAACATAGTTAAAAACTGTTTTGCCAGAGACAACTGACTTTACTCCTTCAATATTTATATAATAATTACTAAAATTTTAAATCGCATTGAGAAGAACTTTACCTGTGTTGTAGCATTTTAAATTTTTTTGATAGTGGTAACCAACAATTTTTAATAATTAAATTAAAAAAAAATAAAGTTCTCAAACCGATAACTTTAATTGTATTCATGTTATCAAAAAAATTAAAACGCTGTGACACAGGTAAAGTTTTTCCCAGTGGGACTTATAATTTTGGTTGTTTTGATTAAAATATTAAGGGAGTAAAGTTGTCCCACGCAAACAGATTTTAACAATGTTACGCGTGTATAAGACAAAGACAACACAGCGGGTATAGCATTCTCTTAATATATAATATGGATACAGTGCTATATTATTATGATATTAATTTGTCATATTTTTGGGAGCTGTGTAGGCAATCCAACTACACTTTCTCATTAATAGTTGAGTCAATTTTATTAACTTACTCTCGTCGACTTTTGCAATGGTAAAAATAACTATGAAAAGAAATAATGTTAAAATTAATGTAAATAAAATAATATTTTTTATAATAATGAAGTGAATTTTATAGTTATTCTGATTTTTTATTTTTTTATTCAATCAAAATGTTTTACACTGAAGAAAAAAAATTTTAATAGCAAATAGGTACGGTATAGTTATTAGTAGCTATAGCTACTTTATTTTTGATCATTTAGATATAGAATGTTGTTTATTTAAAATGTTATTTCATCTCATCAAAGTAAATATTAATAACATTTCTGTGGAATATGAAGTGTTTTATATCATAGATACAGGATAGAATATAGACTATAGAGCTACATTATACCTATTATTTACCTATTATTATACTTAAGTAAGTACATTATTTCACCTATGCTTGTTAACTTATTGTGATTTAATTGATATTGGTAAAATTACTAAAATGCATCCATACTGGTTTTTCCATTCATATACATTTCACTTCAAATTAATTAGTATTTGACAAAGTGGAGTAAAATTTCAAGGCTTGGAACATTTGTAAAATGTAATATTGGTTTACAGGTTGGTAATTCATCATAATGTTTAGAGAATCTAATATTTTTAACTATTTAAAGATAATGATCCTAAGGAATTAAAAAAATAATCATCATATTATGAAAATATGGTATATTTTTTTGAGAGGGGAGGGTACTTATGTCATTTATATTTCTCGTTAATTAATAATTGTATATTATAGTCCATTGAGTACTGATCAATTAATTGTATACAATAAAAAGTGTGGAATACCTACCAACTCATTCATGGTATTTAAAATTATGGATATGACATTTCTATCTTCTCTAGACAATCACTTTTAGTCATTTAGGTTAATATGACATAACAGAAACAAATTAAAATAATAATATCTGTTATTTAACAAAAGAAAAAAATGGTATCAGTTGTATTGGCTTATAGATTTTTATACATCGACATACTCATAAGTGTAATATTAGTGGGTATACAATACATATTATAATATTAAAAATTATTACTGTATTCAATATCAACTATAATAATAATAGATATTTTATATAATCATTGTATGATTGGATTGTATGATTTAATTATTTCCTAGTACATGATAATTAAGGCATTGCAATTAAAAAAAAACATTCTATTTTATTTTAATTAACTAAGGATTTTAAAGTTAAATCAAAGTATTTATAGGGCAAAGATTTGATGTATTGAATATTATATTATTATGATAACTTTTTAAAGTACCTACCACACTTAAACACACTAATATTTTAATATATTTTTTTTTACCAATGATAAATGATTGAATGATTGGGTGTTTTAAAATTTTCAATGTTGTCATAATTATTTATAATTGGCTCTTTTAAACACTTAATCTATAATTATATAAGTAATTATTATTACCTATATCTTAAATATACTTTAATTTGTACATTACATGGTTAACAATTAAATAGAAAACAGATTTTGTTACTTCAGAGATGAACTACTACATAATTTAGCTGTCACCACGATATACATAATCAAACTAAAAAAGAAATTTAACGGGTATATTTTATTTTTAAAAAATTATCCACTATAGATAATTTATTTCCCGATTTTTTTAAAAAAACTCAAAAAATTACTGCCGATGAGTGTGGAATAAGTGAACGAAACAAACAAAATATTGTTGCTGAAGTAAAAAAATACGAAACCGATGACACACCACCACCTGCAAGATGTCTATTCGTGTCATCGAGGAAATCGTATAAATGAAAGAAGGTCATGACAGATATTGATGATTTCAATATTGATTTGGTTAGAAGAACTATTCATAAATTTTATGACAAAGGCAATTGACTTAATTTATAATATTTTTTTATTATAAGTAGAGCGCGGATTTATATGCAATCGCTTATTATTTTCGTTTTTACTTTTTTAGATTTTTTCCAGTTATGTTCATGAATCATAATAATTTAAATCTAATTGTGAAAAAATATAAATATATTGTTACAAAATTCGAAGTATATTGCATAATAATACGAAATTTTTTTAAATACTTACCTAGTTTATTTAAGTAATTAATTATTGGAAGTTGTTTGATTTGTGTATTTTATATAAAAAAAAAATATTGCATATTTGTTGCAATTTTTTTATGATTTTTACTGCATATTATATGATATATTTCGATATTTTTTAGTGCATAAAAATTTGTGTTCTAATTTTAAGAAAACATATTATATCCTACCTACCTCGTATTAAATTTATAACGCAATTTTAACTGAGAATATAGTTTTCAAATGTTTGTTACTTTTACGTATAAATAGAAATTATAGTAAAATAAAAACATAATTATAAGTGAATATCCTACATTTCAAAAAATTTGTGATTCCATGCGGGAAAAAATTAATTTTGAAGGGTCAAAGACATAGGTACTGAGGATTTTTCACTCCATAAATTTCAAATATAAAAAAAAATGTATAACAATAATGGTCGTAAATTTTTAATGCAACGGAACGATATAGTGGCACTCCGAATCACATTTTTAAGAAAAATGTTTAATTTACATTTCAGTGGTGACATGAGACCTGTCATTTATTTAAATGAAACTTGGATGAACCAGAACTATTCAAAGAACCATATTTGGAAAAACGATATGGATAGTGAAGGATTTTAAGTGCCAATCGATAAAGGCGGTCGTCTTATCGTATGCCATGCTGGGGCAGCTAAATTTGGATTCATATCTGGCTCAAAATTAATTTTTCGCAGTAAAAATGACGGTGATTACCACTCGCAGATGAATAGTTAAATATTTTAAGATAGGTTCCAAAATATGCTGTACTATTGGAGGAGCCATGCGTCATTGTTATGGATAATGCACCATATCACAGTGTACTAGTGGAGAAATCAAATGCTAAATTATCTGAAATTCAAAAGTGGCTAGGCATCGACTTTTCTCCTTTATAGAAACCTTGCGGAACTCAGAGAAAAAGTGAAAATGGCGAAACCACGTGAAAAACGATACCAGCTGGACGAGTTGGCATATCAAATGGGGCATGAAGTGATCAGACTTCCACATTATCACTGCCAATACAACCTAATTAAGCTAATTTAGGCGCAAGTAACAGGTGAAGTTGCAACCAAAAATACAACATTCAAACTAGGCGACTTTGAAAAACTGATGCACAAAGCCATAGATTCAGTTACATGGAAAATTGGGGAAAATGTGTAAGAGTGTAAGACACGCAGAAAAACTATAAAATATAGATAGGTATTTTAAAGAAGGTTTCAGAGATTGCATATTGGAGCTCATCATTTTAACAATTGACCTCAACGAAAGCGATTGTAGCAGCAGTGAAGACGAAGATTATCTTTGACTTTTTTTTTTGTTACCTATTTTAAAATATATTGTACATTTTTTATACATTAATATTATTATTATTTTTAATAAATTCATGTTTTTATTGTATATTATAGTAAATTACGGTACGGTCTATAAGTATCTTCCTATGTAATACCTACCAATGAGTAATGATTATTCTAGCATAAAACATTATAGAAACACAAACATGTATATAGATTTAATAATTAAGTTATAGATATCTAATCTCTGTTTTCATGTTGATATAATTAATTAAATAAATAGTATAAAAATATTAGGTCTATGTTATTTGTGTAGCTATTGTAGATATACTATCGAATATCGGAGTATCGACCTCAGATAATATTTATCTACATACAAAAATCATATTGAATTTAATAATAACTAATTAAAAAACAAAAAAAAATGTTTGTTTATTGATGCAACCATGCCATTTATAGGTAACCCGCATAAGCTGTGTTTATTGTTTTGGTCACGGTTTTGTATATCATTTTATACAGCACTAGTGGTCTGTGGCTTTAAGGGAGCCCCAAATATAATATAATATTAATTATTATTATGTACTATGGCAGTATGGCACCGAGTTGAGTCATTAACTCTTTTGAGCTATAGTTTTTTTTTGATACTCACCGATTCATTTCGTGACCAGATTAAGAAACAGACAATATTAACATTATTAATAATAAATATTTTACTAACGACTTTTCATCTTCCTCCAAACACCTACTGCCCTAAAAATGTTGTTAGTTCCGTGCCTCATAAATTATCTTCGCGTCGTAATTGTACGCCTTTGCTGGACCACAGACGTCAATTAATGTGTCATACGATCTGTCTGAGTGTCTGACTGTCTATTTAATAATCAATGGTAATTTATTGGTAATTGGTAATAACGATTATTATTATTGATTAACCCACGGTGACATGGTTTTAGACAAAATAGATTTATTAATTTTTTAATATTTTGTAACGGGTTAATCCTTTTTTTAATGTACGTTTTAATAACATAATAGTAATAATATTTGTTTAATATTGTATATTATTATAATATCCAATATCCACCTTCATTTATATTTGATATTACTGCAATAATAATTATTATTATATCATCGTTTATTATAACGCAGTGTGGCCTGCCGCAACACAACGTCCTCCGACGACGGCTCAGCCGTCCGTCAGTTGGTAACACCGTAACCTTTGTGCGCCGTCCACGCTCCGACCTCTTTTGTTTCCTGGTCCCGACGACCCGTCGACCGTCGACCACTCGACCGAGTGCCGTTCGCCGTCGTTCACCTAATTGGCAAAGCGTCTTGTGTGTTCGTCGTCTCCGCAGTTCGTGCTTGTGTGATAATACCGACGACGGAAAGCTGCGGCGCAGCACAGAAATAATCGTTACCGCGACAACAACAGAGCAGTAATCCACCTAGGTACCTATAAAATTGGCCATACCGATTGAGACGATTACGACGGTTAGTGACTGGTGGTTAACTTGGCGGTGCTGCTGCTGTTGTTGTCGTTGTTGTTGTTGTTATGCCCCACTGCCACAAACTGTTTCGACACGATTGACAACGGATTGCCTTCGCCCGACACAAATCCGCTGTGCACGTAAGTGTTGTCTTCCGTAGCTATAATGTGGTCGTCACACGTTTGACGTTACTTCACCTATATAATAATAGTAATAATTACGTGCCCGCCATTTGACTATACCTACGAATTAACATATATATGTATATTTTAAACTGTACTGTTAAAACAGTACTTAAATTTATTAGTGCTGCCGGTCGAGCCCTAAAACTAATAATTATTCTTTTATCTTTCGATTCGAACGTCCGACAAGTGTGTGCACGCAACATCATCATTAGCGTCATACGACGACAACAACAATGACACGATCATATTTTATTGTTGTTATTGACCGTTGAACTGTTATCGTGAGCGTGTACGACACAATATCTTGATATCTGCTGCGCGTGTCGGTCCTGTTCGCCTCGGATCGACCGTGTAAAAAATTATTATCTAGAAATCAACAGTTAACGTATGATTCGTATCACGTTAAACGCAATGCGATTGCAATTGATACAATAGTGCAAGCGTGAATTGCCAAATCGTGTGATGAATATGACCTTGGAGTTTGGAATTTTAGACGGTTTGTTTTTGGTATTCGCACGTTATGCGCGTTCTTACGTCTTACGGTACGCTTTTTGCGTTTGACGAAGGGGGTAGGGGAAACGTCATTCTTGATACGGCCGTGTCGGGTTTTCTTTATGCCGTTTTTCCTTCGGTCATCCGATCTCGATAGTTCTAGACTGATAGGGGGGAGGCTCGTCGAAACCTCGAAACGCCGTTGTCGGAAATCACTGCGAACCAGTCGGCACTTCGGCTGTTGTGCCAGCCACCTGCATCCACCACCGTGTTTTTAATCACATAATCATCTTTGTTTAGTGTAGCAATCGCTCCATGTTATGGCGACAGACAACAATAAAGTAATAGATACATTATAAACGATTTTAATTTACGTTGTTTGTACGTATATCCAATACGCAATACCGTGCCCACATCATATAATCGTTATAATATAACAGAGACAATTTCTGTGTTTTAGATCATTGTATTATTTAGTAGTTGTTTTACTACTACTGCGACGCTATTTCCATTACAATAATATAATAACACTCGATCCCCATCAGAGCCTCGCACTACTATTAAAAAAAAAAAAAATGTTTTTTCGTGTTTTTAATCGTTTTTATTTATTATTAATAATAATTTTCCTATTGATCGTATACGTACGCTCATCGACGCTGTGATAACCAGTGTTCCTTGAATGGATATAATATTGTTTACATTTCTGCGTTTATGTGTAATAGATATTGTACTTGTACGATTTTGGCTCATGAGGTTAAACTATTATAGATCAAGCTTAATTAATAATTTCATAAAATTTACTTATTGCTTATAATGTAACTACAGATTGTAAATCACAAATAAATGCCACTATATTTTTAAAAAAAAATGGTTCAAGTGTCTTTTCTTCCGACACGTGTCTTGCAACAGTGAAACCATTAAAAGTTTACCTAGTAGATTAATATAACGGTTTCGACAGATCTCTTTGTAGTTCAGGTGAAAATCATTGCTTCCATTGTTGTGTGTTGTAAAATCGTATTTTTATCATGTTTGGTTTTTGTTATTTTTTATCTACACTGACATTGACACTTGAACTTTTATCAACCTCTTACTCCGAACACTTTAAAATTAAATTAGGTTTAAAAATAAAACATTCTATCTGTGTTGTTGAATTGTATTGCAAGAATTTTCAAGGTATTTCTAATTCTAACCAAAGCAGAGTTTTTGCTAACCCATCCTATATAGGTACTGTCATTTCTTTTGATAATTTTCCAATAATAGGTACTTTATTATTTAATGGACATTATTTGATTTCAATGGAAGCAATAATTATAATACTTTCTCGTGTAGGTATTTTAAAGTTTTCAAACTGAATTATCTTTAAATTTGTTTAGTTCTGAATCCTCTCTGTGTTTTATGGATATAAATTCAATATGTAAAAATTAAGAAGAGAAATAAATCATTTATTCTGTACTGTATGATTTAACACCTTTGACTGTATACCTATTATAGTTAAATATAATTTATAAATGGGTAGTCCTTAGATAGATATAAGCTTATTAAATTGTCTAAACATAATTTTACTGATATTCTACTTATAAGTTTAAAATTATGATTGAATAATTCAGAATATGAGTACCTAACTCACCATTTTAAAAGTTTGAATATATTGGAAAACGTATTTAACTACCTATTAAAAACAGTTAAAAATACCTATTGAATATCTACATCGGTACTTACCTGCTTAACAATGAAACTGCCAACTGGTTCTGTGGTCTTATCTATTATATAAAAAAAAAAAAAAATTTATAACATTTAACAATTTGTAGATTTGTTGTATGTTTGTGTTTTGAATGTTAGGTAATTGGTATCTACATCAAATATTAATTCACATGGTTGTAAGTCAAATTGATAATACTACATTCATTAAATGTCTTAATTTATATTATTAATCATTGTAATTTCCCTATTGGTACTAATATCTCTGCTAATATCTGTCTATAGAATTCATTTTCAAAATTAATTATTTATTATAAAATAGTTTGTTAACTAATAAGTAATAGAGATATAAATGTATAAATACTTTATCGAAGTAAATATTTTGTTGGTACAGTCAAAGGTTATCTGATATTGGAATGTGCACTACTTAGATACCTAATACCTACTGAGTACTACTAAGTAGGAGTACCTACTAAAAAAGTGCCAACTTTGATAGATACCTTAAAAGTATTGTTATTAAAATAATAGCCTTTTGAAATAGAAATTTATGTGGTTTAATTTACCTTACCATTTGTTTTATTTGTTATAGTTATTTAATATTTTGATATAACCTATTAAGTATTTAAGAGAGGCTTCTTTTGTTTGCATTTTGCATCTATTGCTTGATTTTTTTTAAGATTATTTTTCAACTTTTTGGTTTTATTTATTTTTATCATTAGTTTTTTTATTATTATTATTGTTGTATATTTTATATGTTGATATTCATTTGTTATATAATTTGTGTCATTATTTTATTAAATAGCCACTAGGCTATCACCATTAATCAGTGAAAGTATGTGTGCACATTTTTTTTTAACTCAACACACAAATTCAGAAACACAAGTCCTGTGGACCCCGTCATTTTAGGTTAGTACGGATCTTATATTATAAATTAATGTTAAAAAAAAAAATTGGGAGTCATCTATTTTACATACCATATAGGAGGTATACGTAATAAAATTAAAACCCATAATTTGCTTACAATTATATTTTTGACAGTTAAATTATTTATTAAATAATTTTCAAATAACTTAGTATATTATTATATTATATTACATTGAGTAATGTACCTTCTATATATGTTAGGTATAGATCCTAATATTTTCACATGCCATTTATCTTCCAAGTTACAACATAATGATTTATATTCTTTTATATTATCTAAGTACCTAAAACTATAATTTTTTTAATTTTCTTAAAATTATCTATTGTAGTGATTAATTTTCTAGTGATAAATTTTGTAGGTATCTTTGGTTTTGTTAAAAAAAATAGCTTTATTGAATAAACTATATTAGTTTGTTTGTATAGGTATTTACCTATATTTCTTTTATTAAAATTAAAATTATTATAATATTCATTTACCTTTGTTCCTAATTGTATTTATTAATAAAAATTAAATTGTCCCTATGATTATAATTTGTGAACTATTTAAAAGACGTTCTTGAAAATACTAAGATAATAAAATATTTATACCTTTTACTAGGTTAAAAAAATCGTGATTAAACTAAGTACTTAACACTAGTTTTATTTTTGTTTATTACCTACTTATTCTAGTTGTATTGTTGTGTAATAATTGTTATGATAAATTATGTAGGTTATTATAGATATAGGTATATACATTATACATACAATTATGAATTATAACATATATTATTTTTGTATATTTTATTGTTGTACCTACTACCTAGGTATTTAAAAAGTAGTTATACGTAGATATAACTTAAGAGTTCCTTTAACTAAGTTGTGTTACAAAATCATCAGTTAATATCTATGAGTTACATTAATACCAAAACATTTTTTGGAAAAATTATAGCTACCTAACTAGTGACAAAGTATAGTTTCTGTACAGTAAGTAATTACAAATTTATTATCTAATTGTGATATCAAAATTTTTACACCATTCATCAATTCAATTTTGCTTTTATTTTACAAAATGAATAATATTGGGTTTAAAATTAGTAAAAAAACATTTAATTTATAATCCATTTTAGTATTTTAAAATAATTGCCCAATTAGGACCTGTATACTTGATTATAAATTTAGGAACATTTGTGAACATAGTCCTTTATACTTATAGTTTAAAATAGATAAATTTAAACAAATATAAGATGCTTATTTACATCTATTTTTACATTGTTGATCGGTTTGCTTATTTAATAGTTTATAAAGTTAAGTCAAGTAATAATAAATATGATTGTTAGTACCTATTTTTATGATTAGTTACATTTCTATTGCTTTTTATTTGTTAATTAAATACAACTTGGTGATATTGTCTTATAATGTATAATAGATAATTTTATATAATTCTAAAACCATGCATTGAATTAGATTTGGGATTGAAAAATTTAAATTACAAGTTTATGTTTTATATTTATTATTATATATAATTCATTTGCATGACAATTTTAGTCACTACATTCCTAGTTAGATTAAAAGTAAAAATAAAATTATTATTTTTTATTCATTATTGATGCTTGCTGTCTTATATTGATTGTATGTCGTAGCAGCAAACATGTTTTGTTTGTTTATCCTATTTTTTAGATAATATTTTGTTGAGTATTATTTTAATTAAAGAATACAATTGTAGATGGATTTATGATATTTTATGTTTTAAATTTACCTATCCAAACAAATATTATACTGGATATTAAGTTTTAATGTTTAAATAAATTTAGTAATTTGATAGGTAGGTACCTGCAAAATTCCCAATTTTATTTATTTTTATTATTATTGAATATTCTTGGTGGTATATTCTTAACCTTCCAGCGAGTGTGTTTTCATAAATAAAAACAGTCTTGTATTTACCTCTTATGTATTTTATTTTATTTATAAATTATTATACTATTTTACTTATCATATATATTCCTTAAGAAGAATTTGATTACTTAATTATCTTATAGATTAATCTTGAAATGTTTTAATCATTTTTTTTTTTTTTTTTTTTGAAATTATATTTTTACTGGCAAGTTAAGTGTTTTATCATAAAATACTGTTTTTTATACCTAATTTGTTATTTTTAAACAATAGTCTGTGATTTTAAAAACACCTATTTTTTTTATTATTATTGAATATATTTGTAAGGATTATAGGTACTACTATTCGTATATTTAACTTTGGTCAACTTCTTTAACAGTAAATCAAATTAAAATGTCATTATAGCCTTTTAGCAAATTCAGTTTAAAGTAGAAACAATGTATTGATATTTTTTTATTTATTTCATTATTTGATGAATGTAAAATTATTACTACTTAATATTTGAATTGTTTTAAACATTTTACAACCCATGACTACTCTTGTTATACTAAACAACACACCCACTGGAAGGTAAAATCAATTATTAATTGATATTAATTTATTGATGCGTCGTTAATTTCTATCATGGGTATTAATACTATTTGATTTTGATTTGTAAATAAATAGAGTGATATTTTGAGTTACGGTTTAAAATCATTTTTAGTCTCTTATATTCAATATTTTTATCAGTTTTTTTTATTGTGATAGGTAATCAGTAATCACATCATATTTATTTTGTAGTATTTATATAAAAACTATCAATAATACTATTGGTATAATAATATTTATCATATGTATTGTTACAGCTTTGTATGCAGTGTGTATGCTGCTTTTCTACAATCTTTGCACAAAAGAAATGATCACATCGCATCTTCAAAATGAATGCACGTTCCCACTGCCTTGAGTTAAGCGTTGAAGGTTTCCAAGTAGATGAAGCTGTCTCCTGTCTTTTTCATACTGTACTTCTACATCGATCTCTTGGAAAATTTTGCTTTGCCCCTGATGGCACATATACCATGGGCACTGTAGGCTTACAAGATGTTGACTGCGATTTCATTGACTTTACATATATATGTTGTTCATCGCCACATTTAGATCGCAAACTTCGAAATGACATTTCAGAGTTTTCTGAATGTCTCAGGCGTGATAATCACACATTTGGGCAAATAACATTGGAGTTTTTTCAAAAAAAAAAAGCCAGGTGGCCATTTCAATCTGAGTGTACACCTTGGGAAGTGTGGAACGTGCGTGTTGACTTGTTGAAAATTTGTAATGAAACTAATAGACAAATATCTAAAGAAAAAATAAGTGACTCTTTAAGTGAAAAAATAATTTACATAGCAGAAATAATGAATAGGCATGAGTACTTGCCAAGTATACCACCACAGTCTGAATTGGATTTAGTGTTTGATACTTCATTTGCTGATATTCAACCATACTTATTTAAGACAAATTATCTGACCAGTGGTGCAAGTAGTCCATCAGTTGGATCAGCTGTTCAAAAACTCATACGAGATACATTGTCATTGTCGTAACTATAATTTCTATTATAATCGTTATTTTTCTGTGTCTACCAATCACCTATTAGTGGTAACTTAAAATTAGTACAAAGTAGAGTTTATACATAAAATTAGAATTGTGAAATTTAATATTATTAATAAGATGATGTATTTTTTGGTTTTTATTATTTTAATTTTTGATGAATACATTTTATTTTTATTAACAAATAAATAAAAACTATGTTTAAATTATACTGATAAAGATTAAAAAAAAAAGCATAAATAGTTGTTTTATTTAAAATATTTTCTTATACTGCAAATTTCTTATTATTTTGTTATTATTAATAACATACCACAATATAATTTGTTTTTTAATAATTGATATTATTCACTTAAGTTTTGTCTTCTTTAACTTTCATAACAATATCCATTTCTTATTTTCAATACGATGCTTGAAATTTCTTATATATCCACTAACTAACATTTATATGTTATGACCAAGACTGCGATTTAATTTAATTTAAATAATATATTGGTAGTCAACACAAAATATATTAGTGATTGTCTATCATTTAATTAATGGGTAATATTTCAGTATTTTTTTTGGACAGCTACTTTTATTTTTATTCCATGTGTACATTTTTGTTCTTGTTAAATTTGTTTTGTTGTCCAAAAAGTATAACTGAGTGTCAATTGTTCATTTTATTTGTATGTTGCATTAACTGATAATTATCAGCAATAATTTTATGCGCTTTGTCATAAAAAAAATGTAACTTGAAAAATAATTTAAAAAATAATTGTATGAATATTTTATTATTTTTTTTTTTGTTTGGAAATTGGTTATTTTATATAGAAATGCCTAATTATATAATTTGTAAGTTTCCATTTTACTTAAATAGATGTATATATTTTTCACCTGTATATAATTTTTTTAATTGGTGATAATTTTTATTACATTTATTGTTTTTCATTATTATTATCATAATTATAATATTAATGTTGTATATTATGTGAGTAAAATATTAAAATATTTTACTGTTAAAAAAATAGGCTTACCAACAATTCAAAAATTATTTTAGATACATACATTTAGTATGTTAATTATATATAAATATTTTTTTTCATAAATGATCAATTTGTTTAATTTTATGCTATGAAATTTCATTGTAAATCAAAAAAAATATAAATATATACATTTTTTTGTTTTGTTGTAGAAACTTGAACCACTGTATCATAATTTTCATATTGATTTTGATGTTTAATAAAAAATATGATAATAACTATATTTATTGTACCTTTCTTAGTAATTGTATAAACCTTTCTAATATTGGGTTATTTATTTGATATTAGTTGAATGCTATTATATAATTTAAAGTTATTATTATAAAAATGACTTTTAGTATGCAACAAAGTTAAAACTAAAACTAGCACATTATGTGTTTTTATATTTACCTATTTTCAAATTTATAAATATATACATCTAAAAATAGGTATGTAAATTATTTTATACACTAGGTACCAGAATTGATCAGTTTTTTATATAGACAACTCTGTATGTACCTATGTGACATAGGCTATGTGAAATGTAGTTAAAAATGATTAATATTATATCAATTATTTTACGCTGAATAATGTTTTGAATCAATTAAAAAAAAACGATATCGCAAAATTTAAAATCACAACTCATTATTATAATTTGAGTCCAAGTGTTCCTTATAAATAACTATTAAGATTGTTATTCTACAGCCAATTTGACTTTTCTTTACAAAGTGATAAAATAACGTCCGTATTGTTGTTAAAAATATGAATAACTGTATAATTAATATGTTCTTACCCTTTTACTTAATGTAAAAGTTAAGTATCGTAAATAACTGGTGTTTCATGTGGATGAAATTATGATCATTTTATAGTATAAATATTTAACTCAAATTTTAAAAGCGTTCCCGGTGCAGACCATTGCCATGGTATTGCGCGGTGTTAAAATTTTTTTCGCTCATGTCATTTCCACTGACGTCCGACTTGTCCCTCCGCAGTGTTCAGTGGACCGCAAAGTTGGTTTAATTTACGACGAAATCCGTATAATATAGGTAAATACCTAGGTGTGTGGTTTACATTGTTTGAATATATTATTATAATAATAATAGTACAATCATCTGTGCGTGTACCGACTGCATCCGCCGGTGGTTTGTTCCAACAGCAGCGCGGTAGCGACAAGCGTGCGTTAGACGCTATTTTAAATTTATTCCCATGTTACATTTGTTAGATAAGTACCTAACGATGTTATAATTATTATACGCTGTATATGTAGTGCACTCATAAATTTTGGGCGTTTGAATGTGTATTCCTGCGATGCCACGTGACCACTAAATACTATAATAAATAACTCGATTTTTGCGTCTAATTAATTGCCATTTACCAGTCGCATTGAACGTATTATAATATATTGTTATTTTGATTTTCACCGATTTGTTTCTTTCCGATTTTACAGAATTTTTATACGCGTGTGATGTCCAATAATGAGTTCACCGAGAAGTAAGCCAATCGCATACCGCTCATACTCGACCAAAACACAGTCAACAAAAGGTAAATAATCATGCCGCAGCTCGACTAAATCTAATCGTAACTTTGAACGTGCAAATGTTTAAACTTATTATAAAAATGTTTGGTCGTTTTACATTATTTAATAATAGTTTTATGTGACATTTAAGCTTATATTTATGTACTACAACGTTATACTGATGTTTCCAACGAGTTACATTATTATCTATAGATAGTTGACTTGACCTCTGTGCGTTAAACAATTTTGTTAATAACGAAATATTTATTAACTTACGTAATTTTTTTTTAACAAGCGGTTAGAAAATCAAATATTGACACGATAAAAAATATATCACTAGAAACAAACCCATCAACAATAAAAAAACATTTAATTGCTAAAAAATTAGCTGGTTTGATAATGTTTAATTTTTAATTAGTCTTATTTAATTTATTTAATAATGTAAACTGCACTCTTGTAAACAATACTTAAAAAAAAAAAAAAAATGAATTGCATAATAATTTTTACGAATAAAAGACAAATTGTAGTAAATGCTTCTTTTTAAATTTTTATATAAATATTATGATTAATAAATTAGGTAGGTATTTGAGTTTTTAAAAATTAAAATCTACTGTTAATTTTTTTTTTCTCTGAAAAAACATTTTAATAACTTAACTAATAATTATTTACATAGGCACCGAAAATAAATTATTGTGACACACTAATATTTTACTTAGTCAACTTTTCAAAAACTAATAATTGATTTTGGCTTTGAACATTGATAGTTTCCAAACTTTCTGAACACCCAATATGCATGCATTATATAATACCTAATATATGTGCTTAGTGTTGTCTTTGATTTTGTAATATTATTAAACATATTATTTTTATATTTCCTATAAGACAAAATAAATAACTCAACTGCAATGTTAAATATTTGTAATAGATAAACTCCTCGAATTCACAGAATAACCTTGTACCTATGAGTTTTACTGCTGCATCGTATTGTATTTTATAATATGTATTATACTATTATATTTTTTGTGGACCTCAAAACCAATTTATTTAACTATAGTGTACATTAGTATGAATAATGAAAATCAAACTACTGAACTGTTTAAATAACAATGTATACATTATATAGCCATATAGGTAGGTACTATCCTACACAAATCTATTAAAAAAAGGACTGTTAAAAATTGAACTCAAATTATTTTTGTCCTCAATAATATCTCATTAAAGGTAGGTATCTTAATGTAACACTTATTATTAAAAATATGTTATGCACTACGCTTACTAGATAGGGGTGCTTAAATAAAATCTTATGTTAGTATAAAAATATTTTAAAAAGCGAGTATTTATTTGGATACCTGAAATTAACTTAACAAATTTGTTAACTTAGCAAAAGTTAACTTTAATTCAAGAAATATTGTATTAACTGATGGGTAGTCATATTTTTAATTACTACTAGTTAGTGGTACCTATAAAATTTAATTTACCATTTATGGCTTTAAATTATAATTTAATTATCATTAATTTAAATTGATAATTGATAATTAATTTTTCTTATTTAATTATTTAATAAAAATCATGTGCCATGTTTAAAAAATAATAATAAAATAAAAATGTTTTTATTTCAGTGTTGAGTGGAGAATATAGCGGTAGTGAGAGTGAATCATTTGACGACACTAATGATGGACGTAGAACAGCAATTAGACAAGAACCGCAAGGACAAGAAACACATAAAGACTTCAGCTTATCATCACCTTCAGCTTATGATACACTTATTATTCATAATGATGATGGGACTAGGTTCAATTCTGGAATACCAAAATATCGTTATGGAAATAGGGAAGAAGTAAAAAGTCAAGGACATAAAAATGGTGGACGACAGACCGTTGACATGGGTGTTAGGGAAATAACCAATATACCAGATGATTATCTCAATCAATCTCATGTATGATTTGATATTTTATCATTATAATTTATTAATATGGTTTATATTCAAGTATTAATGTTTTAGGTTTTAAAACATCTTGCTAAAGAAGTTAAAGTGGATCCATCAAAACGTGACACTAACTTGTCTCGATGGCATGATACTGACAAAAATATATGGATACCAGAATATAGACCAATTCCTATTAGAAATCTGGTTAAATCTAAGTCTCAACCAAATTTGGGTACAGGTTCAAAAATTGAACGTTCTGAAACAGATCCCATGAGACACACATTAGGAAATACTAGGTATTACCGATACATTTAAAATTAAAATTTATGTAATATTAATTCTCTATCGTAAATGGTTTTAGAAAAGATCAAAAAATGTTGTCCATAGTGGACTGTTTGATGATGGAAAACAAAAGTCTGAAAATAGAACTGGAATCGTGCCATCAAAAAGTTGCCAAATCGTACAGGGTAAACATTACTTGTTTATATTTAATTACTCACGTGTTTGTAATTATTATGACACCAAATATACCTAAAATTGATCAATTGGTTCTCAACATTTTTTTATTTATTTTAAAAATATTAATTTAAAATGTTTGTATTATTTATTAGCTTGAACAAGAAGTTTCAAAGGTCTATCGTTCTCATCAAGAACTCGTAGAATCAAGTGAACGGCGGGAAAGACTTGAACGAACAGCTCGATTAAAACTTCAAGCAGAAGTTAGACGTTTACAAGAAGCGAACCGCGCTTTACGTGATCAATCATTGTCTTCCTCAAACATAGTAGATTCTAATCAAATGGTCAAACGTGAGAACATGATAGCTCAATTGATTACCCAGAGTATGTCATTTATTATCTTGAAACGAAAAATATTTAATTAACATTTGTTTTTAGATAAAGACTTATTAGCAGCTAAGGATCGCCAAGAAATTGAATTAGCTGCTCAACGTGCTACATTAGAAGAGCAACGCACTCATATTGATATATTGGATACTGCATTAACTAATGCTCAGTCTAATGTGGTTCGATTAGAAGAAGAATGTCGTAAAAAACAAGTTCACGTGGAAAGAGTAGCCCAGCTTCAAAGAGCATTGTCTTCCCTTCAACTAGCAAGTGATCGCCGTGAGCAGACTGAGCGTAAACTTCGACTTCAGTTAGAACGAGAACTGAGGAATGAACGTGCACGCAACAATAATGCTTCTCAAGATGGTTCAACTGGTGAGTTACAATTACATGACTTATTCTTTTATGTTGTATATAATATTATGAATAATGATAAAAATTATAGAAAATGAACCGGGTGAAAGCTTACCTGAATTAAAACGTATGTTGCGTGAAAAAGATGAAAAAATAATGCGGCTAGAAGGTGAAGTTGCGAAATGGGAACAACGATACCTTGACGAAAGTGAATTACGGCAAGCAGCTATAGATGCAGCTAGTGTACCAAAGTAAGTAAAATAGCTCTAAAATCTATTTTTATATTATTAATGAACTATTTTAGGGATGCAAAAATAGCAGCATTGGAAAAGACAGGACAAGAAACTGAAAAACTGATTGCAGAAGCACGTTCAGACAAGTTAAAACAAATGGAAGAAGTTCATGCAGCACAAAAAAAAGTCAGCGAATTGGAATCGCGGTATTTTAATTTAAATTTCTACATTTTTTTTTTTTTTTATACCTGACTTATATATTTTAATGTTTTACAATAATTTAATTTTTGTTTTATTAATAATTGATGTCAGGATGAAAGAATTAGAATCTAGATTGGCTGAACGTGACGCAATGATAAGGGTGCTGCAAAAAAAACATAGTTTTGAAAAAGATGTGTCTGGGTCATATCCAAGTATATGTCTTAGTCATCATACTCCACACTCAAGTCTTAACACTACAGACTTAACCTCTGATGACCTCGGTAAATATAATATAATTTATAAAAATACCATGGTGGTATAACTTAATGATAACATAACATGTACCATATATTTCATAAATTTATATGCACATTATTATTATTATTTGGTTTGTTTACCATATACCTATCCATTGATTTTCACATGTGGTTATATTTTTATTAAATGTATAATAATTTTAATTTGGTACTCACCTGCTCTGTGTTAAAATTTGTATAATTTACTAAATAAAATACTTTTGTGGGTGGGAAGATGGCTTACATCTTTCAAAATTAATTTCTTGAAATCTTAAAACAATTTTACTAAATCTTGTTCATTTTTTGGCAATGATGACCATAAATCATATTATTTAATTAAATTAACAACATTTAAATAAAAACTAATAGAACCTTCAAAGACGATTAATTTGAGTTAATTAAAGGTTTATAAATGGTAAAATAATAATTTATTGAGTCTTAACTTAAGTGTCTGCATTTCATGTTTATTAACTTAAATCTTTGTGTTATTTTCACCTTAGATACAATAAAACTCTTTATGTTGCAAATCCTGGAAATAGCTTTTGCTTTGTTTTTTGAAAAAAATACGCCTAAATTAGAATTATAAATAAGTTATACTTAACATAAAAAAAAAAAAAAAAATGTAGAAATATAAGTTTAATTTGTTATTATCTAATTGTTGGTTTTTTCTAATCTTTAGGTTTTGGCTCAAACAATTCATATACAAGTAGTGTGGACAGTACTTATCATCACCACCATGGTAATAAATATTCATCTACAAATCAGAGTTTTGACCATAAATCATTAGATGATCAACTAAAAGAATTGGACTCACAGCTATTGAACAAGGTAAACACTGTTGCAGAATCATCTTACACTGATTCAGTTTCCGATGTTGTCTATTTGTTTTGATTGTTGAATATTGTCTTGTTTGTCTTAATATATAACAAACGTTTTTCGTTTTGTCTATTTAGTTTGTACTCGATCTATTATGTTTTTATCTGCGTGGGTATTAAATGTATAAATTACCATCATTTAATTGCCGTTAATTGGCATAGCCTGAAAGGTAACGTAACTAACACGTTCTCCCTTACTTGAGAGTTTGATTTAGAACTAAATCATGTGTGCATATTTGAAAAAAATAGTATAACCAAAAACAAAAACAATTAATAAATTTCATTTGTAATGGAAAAAAATTACTACTGTGTTTTTTTCTAATTTTTAAAGTATTTAATGTATTAAAACATTTTTAATTTCTTTTAGTTTTAACGTTTTCTTGAGTGAATTAATCAGGCATGAGTTTTATTTCATTTTAATTTCGGTTTGATTAAACAAAATAAAAATATGCAAGAGAATTGGACGTTTACTGGGTGCCTGGATGGGGGGACGTGTTTGTTTTTGTTTTCAGAGAGGTCTTTGCTGTTTTCCAGGCTTCTCTCATACGGGCTCTTTGTCGCGAAAAGCGAAAACACCCCAACCACTACTGGAGGGTGTAACTGGAAATTTCCTTGGTCACCGAGCTGATGACATCATGCTTTTGGAGAAACAAGGTTTGTGTTCACAAGCACAACGCCAAACACAAGAAAGCCGTTGTGGAAGTTTACCTCCTAGTTCACTTCCTCGGCCAAAACGACACAGGAAATCTAGCAGCAAAGTCGGAGAGTATGGTCGACTCAGTGATTCAGATGTCAAGTCCAAAGATGTGAAAAAGTTAGGCGAATACAGTCATTTCAACGACAGCCGTAAGAATTCCTTGAATTCCCTGGATACATCTAGTGATACAAGCACAGCTCCAAATACACCTACTGAATGTCCCTCTTCTGTTAAATTTGAACCATTAGAACGATCACTCAGACAATCGCCTTTGCCACCAGATGGACGTTATCGTAGATCTAGCCATGAATCCGATGTCATTACTTCTAGAGAATCGTCTTGGACTGGGCCTAGAGAGTCTTCATCTAGAAATAGTGTCAACCGAGAATCTAGTTCTAGTATCACCAGAGAGTCTCCAACTAGGGCAATAATGGTTGGTCCTAGAGACTCGCCAGGAAAGAGTATACTAGATCCGCCTAGAGTAATGGCTAGAGAATCTCCAGGCCGTTCTTTTTACAAAGATACACAACGAAGTTTTATACCACCACCTAGAAAAATTGATTTTGGAAGTTTAGGCACACCGGATTCAAGTAAGATATCAAACATTGAATCCAAATTGAGGATATTCTCTCCAGGAGGAATTCAAGGAAGAAGAGGATCATTGCAAAGAGATGGACTTTATAAAGGAGACTCAAATAATAAGAATGGTGTTCGGTCACTGCCTACTCCGAACAAATATAGAATTCAGTTTTGATTTAATGTGCTATTAAAGTTAATTGATAAATCATTAAATTTAATTTAATACCTTCTTAGCGAGTTCAGATCTAACACTACTTATATTATATAATACCTAGTCATATTGCTTGTCAGTAAAATAGCTGCAGTCTTTTAGCGTTACAAGTCTAACGTACATTGAAAATGATCTGCTGTATTTTGCTCTACTTACAGTATATTTAATATGTATACACATATTAAACAATGAAAAACAAATTGTTTTTTTTTTATTAGTTTAATTTGATAACAATTCAACAAAATGTGTAACCAAAATCATTAATCTAGTCCTGCTTATTATTTTATTAAATTAATAAAAAATAAATGTATAACTGTTTGTTTCAACTATATTCTTTAATTCTTAGTTTCCTAAAAACATGATTTATGATCCTCTAATTCTATGAAGTAGTCAACTTTTTTATTTTATATGCTATCTAAAATGTGATTTAAAACAATAGTAATTACATTGGTAATACATAATTGGTAATATAGTACCTAATCTATGTATTAGTAGTCTTCAAAAATCACAAGTTTGTTTAGATGCTTACCATTTTTTGAACTATATACCATACAAGTACTATAGATAAACAACCTTTAAAAGCCTTTATATAGGTACTTAAATCTTTTAAGTATTTTGTCAAATTATAGTGCCTTTTTCCTTTATTAAAAATTTATTTTAAAAATATATAAGAAAAATTAAATATTACAATAAGCCATAACTGATGAAATAGTACTTACAATACCATGCATGAATGACACACAACACTTTAAATATATATATATTATTATATATAGTAATGAAAACTTAATTATACCTTTGTTATTGTACAATTTTAATATTTAAGTTATTGTAGGACCATGTATGATGTATTTCACAATTATGTGAGTTAAATCATTAATAATTATTGTCTGGTAAAAATCCACCAGAACTGCCATTAAAAGTTGAATTTAGAAGAATGATTTTTTTTTAAATAGTATCAATATTATATTAATGTATCTACCTACTGTTAGATGCCAAATTAAAATACAACTTGACTAGAGGTTTGATTTAGTTGATTAATTGATGATTTTGATTATAAAAATCGTGTTGTTTGGGTACATATTAGTTATATATGTTATGATATGTTTACATCATATCATCTATGTAATATTGGGTCAAATAACCTCGTCAATGCACTTCATTTTAATATTGAATCGATTGGATAGTAATTTGTGACTTGTCACTGATGTTTTGTCGCCAGATTCCCAAGTATTACCTGGTACAAAATAAAACGTAAGTTCCCAAGTACGGTAATGTCCTGTATAGTGTATACAACAACGGACAGTCATCGTAACGAGACCATAGTCAAATGTGTCAGTTGTAAACAGGCTTTAGTATTAAGCTTACGTAGGTATTAATTTATTAAAATCATACATTTATGACCATGGAAGTTTTTTCAATACTTTTTTATGATTAAAAAAATGTAATAATAATTATTATTGTCCACGGCATATCTCTTTTCTTACTAACTTATTGATTCAAACCTAATTAATATTATAGGATATAATATTATGTTTAGATGTACCGATAAAATGGAGTTAATTTGATATTTCGAGGCTACTTTGATGTGGTTTTGTTATGAAATGTAGTTGATAATCTGTACAAATTGTGGTTTTTAATACTTAGTTGTTTAGTTAGTACAACTGGTATAGAAAAAAAAATATGTATCAATGTAACCCCACTTCACTTAGGTATATTAAAATATTTCATACAATTAATAAAATTAATTTTTTTTGGGGGGGGGGGGCAACATTGATATAATGAATAAAAGTAGGGGGTATCAAAGTAACCCCATAATATGAGATAAAACTTTGATAACTACATATAACTTTAAAGATATATGTGTTAAGATTTAAAAAAATAAATTTTAATTGATTCTTATTGAGAAATATATATTTGAAGTAAAACAATTAAATTAATACATTTTTTTTACAATAGCATTAATTAAATGAAAATAAAACCAAACAAATTATCAAATTAGCTCCATTTAATAGGTAAACACTATTATTACGGTGTAGTATAGGACGTATGCAAATATATTTAAATTTGAACTAAGATTTTTGTCCACCTATATCAAGACAGGTATTGGTAGGTATTATTGAGAAATATTACTGTACATCGTCTGTATTTGTAAAATAAAGGATTAGGTTTAAAATACATTGGAATATAAATTTTTTTGCCGAGACTTAATCATTTTGCCCGTGAAGTCGATTTTTGTTGACGATCATATTAAATACCTATTTAAATATATTGTGTAACAATATTTAAATGAGTACGACAGCGAATGGTGACACGAATACAAAAATAAAATGACGGTACCTATTGATTGATCGATTTCATTCAAAATCTATATCTGACTGTCCCTCTATAATTAGAAAATTTAAAATTAGTAGGTAGGTAACTTGAAATATTGACACCTGCAAATATTATTATTGACGGCCGGTTTACAAACGTATTATTATACTTTTCATTTTTAACGACAAATGAGAAATACCATGATATATTATACCTATACTGATATCAGTTTCCGTCAAAATATTAATCATTTATTACGGTTCATTCAGTTTATTAATAATTACAGCTCGCAATGTGCCATTGTCCGTTTGTCCACCAATAAAAAATTCGGATTTTGGAAACCAATGGTTTTAATTTTTATGCAATACAGTACTTATCGGATACTTAGTATACTTACGTATAGACGTATAGTACGTACCAAATATATAGTATTTGTAATGGGTATTGTTTGCATTATACTATTATAGGTAGTGCCTTGAAATTAGTACTTACAAACTTAATCGTGAAAACGGTACAATATAATATATGTACAGCGATAGCCGATGATAACCATCAACGTTGGGACCCCGCAACTCGGTAATTTAAAAATATATATGAAAAGAATTGCATAAATAATTGATAATGATAAACATTGTTTTGTGATAAAAATCTTATAATTTAATCGAAAAAACTATTTATAAAGTACTCCAATTAATTATTTTTTTTTTTTTTACACTTAAAAAAATATATTCAAGAATTCCTACAACCTACACACTAATTTTTAGTGAAATGTTTTCCTTTGTCGAATTTCTTGTATTAAACTATTCTGTAATTTATCGAAAAATCATACAAATTTAATTGAATTGAAAATATTTACATAAAAATCTTTGTTTTATTTTCAAACCTGTTGTAATCACAGTGTTCTTTATATTTTCAAACTTAAATGAACGATAATCCATTAGAAGTGTTATATAGGTACGAGTACGTCGGAAAACTTCTCTTTACGTATTTTAAATATGTGATAGGTATCGTTGATATTCATACCATCTGGCATCTGGTAAACCATTTCAATCGTTTGAATTATATTATCCGTCTAATATTTTTGAAATTGTTTGAATTGTATTGTGTTAATGTAATCCTTATTTTTTTCAAAAAAAAACTTTAAAACTCTGTATTTTATTTATTTCGAATTTGACGATCAATTTTATCTGTATAACCTGTTGAATATTAATTATTTATACCTCTATAAAGTCCATGGAATCCGAAAAATTAATTTCAGAAAAATATTTAGTTATTGAATCTGGTAAAATATTCAAAAATTCTATTTTATATATTGTAATTAAATTTAACTGTAACTCTGAATCCGATAGTAAATCTAATACATTTTCAATTGAATTTGCAGAATTGGTTTTTTTTTAAATTTTGTGACATTTTTTATGGTCTAAAAATGTTTACAATAATTAAATGCTGAATTCAGCAATAATGTCCATCTTTAATAATGTAGTAGTGAATAAGTAGGTACTGTATGGTTGTGGTGGTAGTGGTAAGTTTAGTAATTAGTAGGTGCGATTTTTTTTTTTTTTTATTAATTTTTACTTTTCATAGGACATTTCAAAATATTTTGAGTTGATCAACCTTCGGGCAATGTTTTTTGGTTTTCTCCTCTACTCTATAGGTAGGTATGTAGTTTAAATACTTGAACACAATAATTTCTCGAATTAACCTTGTTGAGTGATGCACTATTGCATCGCTATTAATAAAACAATACATTGTAGTATGTTAAGCTGCATTCGATCAAACCACCAAACAATGTAATGCGAATATATTATAATGTATTGTACAAAACCAATTTTGTTAAAGAAATTTTATAATTAGTATTTTATAAATTTTCTTAGAAAAAAATAGATTTACACAAACTTGTATAAAATATGTACTTTTTATTAACAATATAAATATCTATAATTTACCTTTAATACATTTATTTTGTTAAGTATAATATTTTTTTAATTAAGCTTAAAAATTGGCATATAACCCTATTTTAAAATTATTCAAGCCATTTGTGGCACGTGCAGAAGGGGTTGAGTAATCACGACCAAATTTAACAGAAATTACTTTCCTAACCTAATCTAACCTGATCTATTAAAATGTTTAAAAATAATGCTGTGATTTCATTTTTCTATAGAACTTCGGTATTAATAAAAAAAAACTCTAAAAAAAATACATGTAAAAGCGTAGAAATATAAAAAAGAAATCATACATAGGCATTTTTTTTAGGCATAATTTATTTTATAATAAAATCCATACGTGTTGTATTTCACTAGATAACAATTTGTCTCCTAATGAAATCTAGTTCTTATAAAAATAATTTAAGTGTACTGACATGACAGAGCTTTAATTTAATTTTTTTTCTACGGGAGCCGTTTAGGTGTTTACCTGTTTGTTAGACCTTTTTTGACGGGAGCCTTTTGGAAATAAATAAGCAAACAACAGACGGGAGCCGTTTGGGATCCGACGGAATTTTTATACTAAATTATATTTTTATTTTAACACTGGAACCTACGTATAGGTAACTTTCATAATTCATATTAAAATATTTGCTAAGAAGACGTCACACCCGCATGTGTGTTGTCTCCGTCTTACATACATAATAACATAGCAAATTTTCTTTCAGCGCAATCAATTTTATGCTGTTATGTAAAATATTAAAACTTTAAAATGCTCGTATCTCACTTAAAAATTAAAATATCAATAAAAGTCTACGAGATGCCTTAGATAATATTATTACTTTTAAGTTAGATAATAGGTAAATTGACTCAATAATATTAAAGCTAATAGCATAAAATTGATTCGGTTAAACGAAAATTTGCTATATTGTATTTATGTATAAAACGGAGACGGCACAACGGGAGCTGTGACATTCTCTTAAAGCGAAATATTTTAAATTTTCTTCGGATAAAAACTTTATTGCCTTTATATTGATAATTGATATTAAAAATTATATGCTATTATAAATCGAAATTTAATTATTAGCATGGAGCATCTACGTAAAGATTGTAAGCTGCTATATAGGTATTAAGTATTAACCCTTGTAATCGAAGCTCATGTACTTACGCATAAAACATTGAACATATTTGTAAATTAATGAAAAGGAATCTGAGCAGGTAGTGTCTACAGATGGGCTAATTATTATTTAAGTTATCGTTTTAATATATTATTTTTTTTACTGTTTATGATAGTACCAACACTACAACATATTATAGTCGGAAAATGTTAACATTTTTTTTTTTTTTTTTGTTGTTCATAAATTATTAATAATTATTATTATGACGCGGAATTTAACGTACCTACCTATTAAAAAAACAAAAAACCATTTCCTTAAAAACAAAATTAATTATTTATTCATTAATATATACCTACATTATAATAAAACTTTAAATATTTCCTTTAATATCGTTTTTAATTTAATGTTAAATAAAGATATTTTTGTATCATTTTAATTTACGCGATTTAGCGTCATCACGATTTATGCAAGTCGTAAATAAATCGATCCATCTATTTATATGTATACAGAAGTTCTCACGTTAAGATGGAAGTTCCACTAAATACTTCACTGTTTTTATCGATATTTTAACCATAATATTTATTTTATACTCGAGATAACCCCAATATTGTTAAATAACTATTTGTACACAAATAGAATTGACATTACCATTAAAAAAGTATATTGTATTGCACATGCGTGTATAGAAATAATTAAAGTGTTGATATTTTCTTAAAATGTGTATTTTGGTATAACAGAAAGAACTTATAGGTACCTATGGTGTATCTACTCTCTACATATTATGGTCATCCAGCTGAAATATGTGGTGGTTTCTCTTATCTAAAACGGCTAAAACACATTGTATATTCATATACATACCTATAATAATATATATCTGCCTCCAGAAGATGAACATTTTATTTTTCAGACCGTTGTGCAGCCGCTGACACATTTATTTAGCTGGGTCGGTACTTATGTGTAAAAATATACGTAATAAAAATATTATCACACCGAAGTAAAATTATTAATATTTATTTAGTTTTTAATTTTTTTTTTTTTTATTGTTAACGTTTTCTACATGAAACGTATTTTGATAAAACGAATTTCTATACAACTTAATTCATTCTTACATAAATACATAACATATGAAAAGTGTGCAAAAAAATGTACAAAATACAAAATAATAGTTTAAAATCTTAAGTTCGTTGAAATATAAAACTGATTTTATGTTTACACGAAGGCAATGTTTCGGAACATTAAAAAAAAAGTGCAATTTGCATTTAAATCCACTCTCTAATAATATTATTATCTCAGTTATAAATAAAATTTATATTGTACATTTTAATACTAAAATACCTTTACCTTTACATTATGCAGCGCTGCTGTAGGTATACGCGTACGTAGTAGGTATAAAGCGTATTTTGGATTATATAAATAAATTTACATCACATTTGTGGCAGAGAATTGTCAATACTATTTCTTTCGGATATTTTCACTTTCTATATTCTTATTTTAAATTCTATGTGTAGCTAAATATATCGTATATATATAAATCGGATTTATATTTTTGATTGATGAAATTACCACGCTGAATATGTCTTTTGATAAAGGGTTGATTGCAATAATGCTAGTATAATCATTGGTGTCAGCCACGATATGACGTGTTCCCTAAACTTCTATACGACTTCTATACCTACGTGCAAGGTCCGTCGTATAATAAAAAGTATAAAAAGGCATTTAAATAGGTAATATTTTCAATCCGAAACGAAAATCGGTGGTTATTACTTATTGTTATCTCCTTTAACGAAGAAATATAATTATGAATAACCCATACATGACAAATCAATATAGCCTTATAGTGTTTATAGTACTACTAATATAATACAATATTTCTTTTACTATATAAGTATTAAGTATATTTAATTTAACTTAGGTATGAAATAACTAACGCCGGACGGTTTTGAACAATAGAACTTGGTTATCTTATGACTAATAATTTATACCTAGCATTTATCAAAACTGCAAGGCCGGTAAAGTTAACTAATAGGTAATGTTAAATTAATACAATATTGAAAAATATAAATTTAATTTAATACAATTTTGTTTTCTTGTAACTTTTAAAAATGACAAGCTAAAATGGAAAAAAATTAATATATGTAATAAAACATCAGTTACATTTTTTTACTAAATTTTTATGTCTATGCTACCTAATCCCATATGAAAATATGGTGTAAGTACCTACCTGTATAATTATAATTGTTTTTATTGTTTTTAATTATTTATTCACAGTTACATATATATTATATTATTGTATACACACAAAAACAAAAATATGTTCCTAGGTAGTAAAAATAATACTTTATATACGTAAATTATAAGAGATATACATATATTATGTATATTGTATAATACATGCATGAAAAATTATCAAAAAAAAATAACTGAATGGAAAGCAATCCAATCGAAAAATCCTGTACAGTCTCTACAAACCGAAGTCATAAGTCATTTAGGTCGATTTTTAGTATAACATATATACGATCGTACAATTATACACTTGCGACGTATAATTATAATTATAATATTTTAATATAGTTTTAAGGTTATTGTCAACTCGTAAATGTTATATTTCAAATAGCGTAAGTTATTAGTTCGAGTGCGAAATTATTCGAGAGCTTAACATTTTAAAATATACGTATTTACGTAAGAACTACCTACATCTTAAATACGTAATAAACTTCAACAGTGGTAGGTACTTGAGACTTTTTCTTTTAGTCGGCGGTATTTTGTATTTTTTAAATTAAAATTTTTTTTTTTTTTTGAATATTATGTACTGTATTGCGGGTAGAGTCATCGTCGACACTTTATTTCAGGCGCAACACGTAACTATATACATACATATATATACATATATATCATATATTCTAACGTTTATCGCGAGCACAGGACTTGCGGCCGATACGCGGTTGCCGGGGCGACGGCGCGCGATGTACCGCAGCCCAGGGCCTTATTTATTTGGCGCGCCGCTGCCACCAGTGGCATCGGGACCGGCGACACGCGCGCATTACACCGTACACCGGGCTGTACACGGGGAAAAACATCGCGGCCGCGACGATAACGGCTTACCATCGTCGCTGACCCGTCGGCGGTACATCGCCGGCCTCGTTGGGGGGGGTCCGAGCCCCGCGGCGTCGTCGGCCACCGGGGTGGGGGAGGGACTGCTGCAACAGTAGTATCGAGGGCGCGCGACGCGATGCGACGCCGCGAGTGCGCCGCCGACGCCGGAGAACCGCCGGACGCCCTGGACTGGGACCTGGACCTGAACCTGGAGCTGGAGCTCCGGGACGACCAACAGTCCAGGCTGTACCGTTACCTGTCCGAAGGGCACAGGCCCAGGTACAGGAACGAACCGCCGAGGAGGGCGGCCACGGTCACGGCGTTGGCCAACAGGTCAGTCGGTCGGCTATGTACAATAATTAATAATAATAAGACATTAACTCGCAATACGTCGTATTAATATTAATATAATATTATTAATTAGTATTATTATCGTGACTTTATTATTTTGCGGTCGAGCTGTTTACGAAAGTAACAATAATATGATGGCTTTTTATTTTCGTATTTTTTTTTTTTTTTATTTATTATTACTATTCCTTCTGATCGTAACAATGTTGCAGCGCTCTAAGGGCCCAGTCGACCTTACTTGCACGTTTATTTTGAATCATAATATTTATACAATGCGCATGTTGAAACCTTTATATGTACGAAATTTAGTTTTTCACATTTTTTAAATTATTATCGGAGGATCGGAGATATAGGTTTACATAATATTATTTCAATGATGATTATTATAATGGCAATAAAAAAACGCATTCTTTCGCAATATGTATAACATATACTATTATGAATAAATTCGTATTTAATAAAAATAACTAATGTACTATATTATAGTCATACTACCTAGTAAACTTATTTTGATTAGGTAACGTGGTTTCACCGTTCAACAGCAATGTAGTATAATGTAGGGTTTCTCTCTTTTTTTTTTTCAAAAAGTTCAAAAGTAATAATTTTTCATATTTTATATTATAGTACTGAAAAAAAAGTGTATATTAAATTTAAAAAATTTCTGTTTATACTTAAAATGTAAAATATTTATTGTAATTTTAATTTTTAACTGTATATTTTTAAAAAAAATTTAAAGTATATTGACATTTAACGTCATAAAAATATAAAATATATCCCAACCTTTATGAATTAACCTACCTATCATATCAATTTATATTATACGACCATGATAGATACGATTTATTATTATATTATTGGCACACACGAATTACCTTGTATAATTTTAAAAAGAAATTTACATAAATTTGGTTTTAATATAAATAAAATCATTTGAATATTTAATCTTATACCTGGTAGTTAGTTGAACAGTTTCTTAGTTTATTTCGTATATATTTATAAGGTTCATATTATATGTATTGATATAATTTTTCTAAATAATAGCTTTTGTTATCCCTGGTTCGAATATATTTTCATTACTTCAAACCAAAGCTGTATCCGGTGGAAGGTTAAGAGTTAAACTTCCCCGTACATTACTAAAAAATTATTTTAATTAATGCCCTGTTCAAAATATTATTTTAATGTACGTATACATTTAAGATTCCAAAATCCTTTTAAAAATAATATTAATAGTGATGCTTATTGTAATAACGATGAAAGAAACAAACAATCATACATATAATTTTTATTATTTTATCAATTATGATTTTATATTGTTGTTGATTATTTTTAATCTTAATAAAATTAATTTAATGAAATATAATATATTAATATATAACATAATATTATATATTATTTTATAGTACTAGATCTTATAACTTATAAAGTAAATATTAAAATATGAGAATATTAAATTGTTTACTACACAATATCAAACAATTATAAACTTTGAAAATATAAATTATATGAATAGGACCTGCAAACTTTAAAACTTTATTGAACCTACAATATATAATAATTTATCGTACGATAAAATGAATCGATAGATCAATTCATAATTTGTGATTACATTTACTGTATACAGTGTATTATGTTATTTAATGTAAATTATAAATGGCTGTTTTTCTGCTTATTATCCATTGTTTTTTTTTTATTATTATACATAATTTTTGTTTTTATTATATTTTATAGTATATGCTACGTAACGTTGGTTCGTTAGTAATAATATAATGATATACATACTTATTTGATTAATGATATTATTCATATAAAAACCAAGTGGTAGATAAAATTAATTATATTAAATATTTCATACTAAATTAATTCGACTGGATTCAATCAAACACAATAAATTTATTAGATTTTTAACAAACAGTTAAAATTTAATTGGTATTTAAACGTAAAAGTATAATATTAGTTCACATTTATTTATGTAAAGTAGTAAAATTTTTTTAAAACAAATTGAGCAGAAGTCTGAATTAAATAATCTGCTTTTTTTGATAATGTTTGATTCAGTAAAAATAATTTTGTTCGTAATATTATATGGCGATTTGAATTATTCAGTGGGCGGATTAAACGGTGACTGCAGTATAATATTATTCATAATATAATACTGTAGTGGTCCAGGAATATTATTTTTTATTAAGTACTTTTCTCTCACTCCCCCTCCCCTTACTTCGTTGAAAATTATACATAATATGTATATATTATATATATATCAGTAACAACTTACATGCTACGACTACAGTATAATGTATAAATGTTTTAAGTTTAATGAGATACTTCTTTTTTAATTCTCATAGGAAGGATTCAAACATACTTGTAAAAGAAATTGTAAAATATTTATTAATTCAAATTATATAGCTTAATAATATTTAGCTTTTGGAAAAAATATAATTTATTAATAAACCTAGTATAACTCATGAGATACACATCATATAAATTATTTTGTATATTATAATACAATTTTTTCTAACTATCTATTTATGTTAATATCGTTAATTTTTCGTTCAATTGAATTGTACCTGGCTATAATATAACATTATTATTTTTTAAATATTATTATTATTCTACCAATGTACACACACCTTAGTATTATTATAACTAATATTTACTCATGCGTATATATAACTACTATAATATAATGTTCTTGTCTCTAAATAATTTTTGTATTGGATCTTTGATGTTCCTTTATTTGTTTATGAAATATTATACCAATTTCAGTTGTTTTTTTTCAGAAAGCAATGCAAATATTATGTTCATGTTATTCATATTTCTATGTTAGTACACCTACCTAAGCTTACTTTTAAATTTTAATGCTTTGTGCGTACATGGTGAATTTTCGATTTTCATCCAAAGGTGTTTTAAAAATGTTTACAAGAAAGGTTACAATAGGCATGATGATTGACCTCTTTTCTTGTACTATGGTGGCGATATGAGCCACTATGAAAACTCAAAACAAAAAAAAAGGTTCTTAACGATAAAGAGAAAAAGGAAAAAGATATCTCGCTACCTATGTTTAATATTGTATAGATTTTAGTTATAAAAAAAATAACAAAATAGTAATATAATAGTTATTATAATTATCATCTATGCCTTATACCGGTAGCACATCAGTAAGTGATATATTATATACGTTCAATGTGTAGATAAATATTTACTAAAATATATTTATCATTAAAATTAGGTATCTAGTGATTATGTGTAAAATTGTATTACAAAATATTTGGAAATAGGGTGAATATGACAAAATAAAATTAGAGTATTAGATTAGCGGTTTAATATTAATCAAAAGTATTTCATCTCAAGTATGTTTAGATCACAAAAAAGACAAACATTTTAAATTTTATTTAAAAATTAAAATAACTGAATTTAATTTATTAAAATAATAATAATAATAAATATAATACATGATATAAATATTGATTAATAGATTTAAATGTAAAATACATATTACTCGCATTTCATATTATGTTTAAAAAAAAACATTTTTAACCTAAATTAGTTGGTTTTATAGGTACTTAACCAAGATTTTAAAAGCTAGAGGACTATATTTAATATTTATAAGTATTGCTTAAACACAGTATTAGGTATCTTGTTTTAAAGTGCTAAAATAACAATACATGTTTAATGCATCTTACTAAAATATTAAGTTATCTTTACAAAGTAAATACAGTTAATTTGAAAAATATTTTATGAAAATCAATTTTATGTAAGAGTAAATATGCACATATTATTTACCTATATAACATTCATATTTTATTACATTTTATTATACCACCGTGTTTCGTAATTTTACTTATATGTCATAGTTATTCAACATATTTTACATATTTTTAACATAGCATTGGTACATGACATGGGATATCTATATAAAAAAATATAAAATAATGGAACTTGCATTTCAGTGATACATTTTATAATCTTATAAATGATAATAACAACCAACTGAAAATATTTTTAGCAAATTATAATATTTTACCAGTATAAACTCAATAGAATTTTATAAGAATAAAACATCATTTGATTTTTAAATGAACTGTAAAAATTTACAAAATTTACACGTAAAACAAATTATAAAATAAAAAAAAATAAGGATTATATTATATTTTGTTTAGTTTATTAATTCATAATTTAAAAAAAAAACATTTTGACAATTAATATGCATATTATATAGACATGATCCATTATTATTGTTATAAATATTTATCGTTTTTACAGTGTTATAAGTTTATAACCACGGTTGTAGATATAGGCACAACGTGGTAATACAACTTTTTGTTTAAATAATTTTAATAGTTGAGTATATTATGATGGGTACTATAATAGCTAATATAATTAATATAAATATAAATATTATATACACAGAGAGAGATGGGTATTTACTACCTAATATTCGTGGATTAACTTAACGTTATGATTTATGATTTACGTGTGTACTTGCATCCTAAACATTACATTTGCTTTAACGTATCATAGTTTATAACATTGTTCTAGTTGTCTTTGTTTACTTAATAGATACAGATCAACTATTTTTCACTATATATTCTTTTTATTTGTTTCTGAATGGTTTAGTTTGGACAATAATAACTAATAAATAATAATACATAAGGCATATCGATAATATAATATTATGTAACACTACATTTAAATACGCTTTTTTGGCTTTTTTTTTAAAAAAAATACATTATTATAATAAGTTTTTAAACAATTTAAATATTGGAAAAAAAAAATCATCACGTCATTTCTAATTTTTTTATTATTTTTTTAATTAAATCATAAATAGGTACATAAATGTATGTTTGATAAATGACGAATGCAAAGAGAGGTTTTGGCGTTTTGCCAATATAGGTTTCTTTACACATACAGCGTGCGTACAATTGACGTAAATAAGTTGTATTTACATCATTATGCGCATTGTACAGTAACATTTGAGATTTGGTTAATTCATAACTGCAAGGGTGTCCTCCGGATTGTACACCAGCTGTTTACCTGCTGCTATAACGGAATGGGCATGGACCGGTTGCGTCTAAAACAAAATTTATAATTTACGATTAGTGTATTCATTGCGATCTTTATATTTTTGGTCGGTAAATCAATTGTTTTTACCTAATATATTGACCTTCAGATATGAAAAATATATTCAAACTAATTTCATCTATATTGAATCATCATATTATATATTATACGTACATAATTAGCTATGAATATTAAAATAATTACAAATTAAAACTTGTATTAATCAATTATTTACTGGGTGACCGGTTGAGTATTTGTTGTTTTGGGATAAAATGATTAAATGATTTGGAGCCAATAATAATCAATAATAGTGTCAGGATTTTTATGAAATGCCTTCATAACTAATCAATTAATGAATGAATTTGAGTGATATACTGATATTGATGTACTATATTATATTCAAAATCAAGTTTTCATTTGTTGCAAGTTACTTATTGACGTAATCGGTTCAATGAATTCCAGTGATTCCACAATATTTTACAATATAGGGTATTGAGTACCCTAGGTACTCAATGTCATAGATACGTAATTAATTATTTTTATTATATTTATAATACTTGAGTGTTTATTACTGTGTGTTTTTATTTTATTTAAGTAAAGTAATTAAAGGTGTACTAAATATAATAAATATTGTTTATATATAATTAATAAGTAAATTTAATAAGTAAATGACCAATACTTGTAACCTTGAAAATAACCAAGCTCAATTATTGGTCTTTGAACCCTAAAAATAATCGAACACAATTGGTTTATCAACCCTGAAAATAACCGGGCGCGATAAATTGGTGTATAAAAAGATCATTTTAAGCCCAATTGATGAACTCCCATTGGGATTTGTTGGTTTGTCAATACATTTTTTATTGAATAATTATGTTACAAAATATTTTTTTATTAACTAATTATATCATTATTTTTTATAGTTGTGTATTATTATTGGTAATTGGTGTACACACATATAATATATACCTACAACTTTTGTTATTTAATCGTACTATATATATTTCTAATTGTTTAAAAAAATACGTTCTTAACGAACCTTCCATAAATAATTGACACATAAAAAAAATTAACGACTTAAAAATGAATAAAATAGAATTAAATTATTAAAACTCTATGTTTAATAAAGACGTAGATATTTCTATAAACTGAAAGTGTTTAAATTTCAATTTTATTCAATACCACTAAAGTATTATTGGCATACATGATACAAATTTATGTTTTAATAAGAAAAAAATACATATCGCTTATCCATTTTTAATGAGTTGCCAATTCACCAAAATTAACATTACAATAAAAAATGTAGCAATTCTCAAATTTTTGTCGTCTAACAATTGTTGTCTATTTTTTTTTATGTAATGGCAAACCCTAGATTATGTATAATTGATTTGTATTTTATGTCTAGTAAAATCCAGAGAAAGAATAATTGCCCACAAGGTATAATAATTAAATTATTTTAACTCCCTTTACAGTTGTGATTATCAACAATAAAACAACAAGGTTATAACTTATAAGTGGCTATTTATGTTAAAAATAATGATTAAAACTATACACTTTATACATCTTTTCAAATATATGCTATAGCGAAGTTGAGCTACGTTTTCTGATTGAAACTAATTATTATAGTAATGTTAATTATTGTTATCGATACGTGTAACACTAACATACATAAATACATTTTAGTTACAAGTAAAATACTAAAAATAATAATACAACAATATTTTTAAATCGTATTGTGTAGTAACAGTTATTTTAGTCATTTCTAAATTTTAACTCATACGTCATTATCATGTAATAATAAGAATATGATGAGATAAGAATAATATTATTATGTACTTATCTATAACTTAAAATAATTTTTTAACAAATAAACAAAAACTTAAATTTAATTATTCGTACCCACACAATTTGTTTTTTTATTTTATTAACCGTTAAAAATTTAAAAATCACTCTCTTATTATTTTCGAACCACACACGCGATTCATGTCACAATAATAATAGAGGTCAACTGATGCGCGACCGAAAACCACTCCAGAGTGTTGATTCTTTGTTGCAGTATTTTTGCCTCCCCTAAAAAAAAAGGGGTTTATACACATTTTTTTATTCGCATTATTCAAAATATTCCCCCGGTAACTGCCATAACAATAGAAAATTTCTTTAGCTGACTGGATTGGTAGTGGTGAGTGGACAACAATAAAAATCTCCCTCACGAATACAACTTTTTTTCTCTTGAATTGGATATCGAATATTAAAATTATTTTGGGAACCACATTTTTTGTTTATCAATTTTTTCAATTCAAGTTGTATTTGAAAAATAAAACAAGAGAAATATTGAATAAAATTTATCTAAACAAAACTCATATAATACAAGAACGTGACATAGTAAATCACGTTTTTAATTTAGACGATGAAACGTGGTTTTATTTGACGAAACGCGAATTGAGGAGTGAAACCCTTAAGGGCTTACTTCTTTTGTAAAGCCAATGCCAATCAGAGGAAGTTTTCATTTTTTTTTCATTTTCGAGGAGATGTTTGTACACGCAGCAGCAAGTAATCAAATATAGACAGGAGAAACCAAACAATTGAGTACTCGACAAAGATTTAGGATAACGTCTATAAAATAGTTATTTATAATAGTTTTTTTATATATAGTTATGTAACAATGGAGGTTTACTTACTTTACTTACTCTCCTAAATATTTCTTTTTAAATAGAAGCCATAAAGAAAAAAAAATGGTCAATATCAGTATGTAAGAACTAGGTTCTATGATTTTCCAAGTTCACTTTACCTTAGCCTCTAACCAAAATAATGAATCAGAATTTATATATGTTTAGTATTAATTAACTGTATAGTAATATTTTAATACATTGTAGATGTTTATTATATTGTAATAATTTCGTGTTTAATACTGCTGTGTTTTAATAATTTAAAATATTATGCCAGTCTTTTGTGCATATAAATACAAATCTTACTATTATAGTCTATAATATATATATATATATACATAATACATATATTATGTAATATTATATAAGATGAGCTAACTTAAATAATTATTATTTGGTTAATTTAAAAATTGAAATCTTTTTTTTAATGCACCAATCTTTTTTTGTGCTTTAGTTTATAAAATACAATAATTAATAAAGTATTGATAGCGAATAGCAATGCATTACGAGAAGTGAGAAAATGAGTTCATGAATTTATTAGTGATCTACTATACCTGTATGTTTCTGTCATAATACGTTGCTGCAAAAAGTGTAATTTTATTTTTTATAACTGATGATTATATGAGAATATATAATAACTCATGTAGGTAGATACAATATATATATTTTTATGCCAGTGTGTTATGAATTTACTAAACAATATTATAATGATGAATTCATTATACTTCAATAGAATGAATAATCAAATAATATACCTTTGTATATAGCCACGTGCTAAAACTGAATTAATTCAAAATCTATTAGGGTACTCTACGTCTCTACGTTACCGGAGGGTCCAGTTTTGTAGTATTTTTGAAGGGTCAGATCAAAGAAAAAAAATGTATAAATAATAACAATAATGATAGTGAAAAACTAACCGATATTTAATTCATATTAAACTGTAACGACAATTTAGGACAATCGATCACAACTGCAAAAAATGCAAAAGCATATACAATTAAGCGATTACCCTTCTCTTATGTAAAAAGTTTAGTTTTGTCATTGCATATTATTTTTTATATATCATCATCACTGATTCAGAAGCCATTTATCAAAATCAGTATTTTACATTTGATTCGGATGTAAAAATTAACAAAGAAGATGAGTAAAAAAAAAAATTGTGCAAACTATTTTATCCCCCTCCTTTTATCAACACGTTAATGTATAGTGACAATGATAGACGACATAGCCAAGTTTGTTATTATTATTATTAATTTTTTGATAACGAACTATTTCTATTGTTAATAGGTTATAATATGTTGGTACACAATAATGTTTGTTAATTTTTAACATATTTTAAACCTTCCTATTTACTGATTGGTAGTTTTTATATAATACATTTTGAAGAATCTTGTAATTCCTTTTCAAACATTAAATGTTCATTTAAAAACATGTTTATGTACCTATTTCTTAAAATATATCTAACTAAAACATTCATCATAAAAAAATTGTATAAAGTTTTGATGGTTTTTCATTGAGTTATAAAAAAAGAAAATCTTTGAGAATCTTTGTCCAAAAAAACTAAACAAAAAAACTCATATATAAATCAAAATAAATGTTTAAAAAATATAAAATTTAAAATAACCATAAATAGGTAGTACAAAAAATTCCAAATGATTTTAAAAATCATATCATGTCAAGTAAATTCTAATGTTAATATTAGATAAAAATTATTTTGTCGAACAGTTATTCAACTTTAAATTATAACAAAATCGGTTTTTTTATATCCTATTGTTTCATTCATTTTTCAGTATATTATAGTAAAAATATCATGTCTCCATACTGTGTATAATAATTATTTTTTGAATAAAAAAAAAAAAAATTCGGTATAGAAATAATTGGTGATTTTCGTAATTTTTGTTTAGCCTATCCCGAATATTTAAATACGAGGAATTTTTATTTTTTACTCCCTAACTAAAATTTCTAACCTAAAATAACCCAATTTTCTATATAAAGCTCATTTCAAATTAAAATTGAAACTTCTCTCAATAGATACTTATATTAAATAGAAAAAAATGTGATTTTATAAAATTTAAATTGAAAAATAAAATAATGATTATATTTATTTATTTATGTAATTTATTATTCACATTACCTGTGAGAGTAATTTTTAATTCTTATAAAATTAAGCAAAACGTTTAACCAATTTAAAAAAAAAAAAAATGAGAAATTAACTCAGTTAAAATATACACATTACACATGCATTATAATATTATATAAATTAGTTTAGTGTATAGTAAGAGATATTATGAAACGAGACTATAGTGTAGTATAATACACTGTTTGGGAAAGTGGTAATAAAAATGTAAGTAAAAATTGTCATACAATAAAATTATAGACTTTATAGGACAACTTCCCTTATGCCCACATTAAGTTTTGTGTGAGTTATGAGGATTACCATGGTCCGAATTTTAATGAGGTTAAAACAGGAACCGGAATGTGCGTAGAATATACCCTTGCTTATGTTTAGACTGTCACAAAACAAACAGCCCGCCCCACTTCGCATTAAAAATACATAAATAAAAAATTTCTCCCCGGTATTTATACTATTATTACAGTGTATTTGTAATTAAACCCCCACTGGATTGCTCACGACACTTATGATTATTATTTTTCAGACATAAATCATAAACCTTAACAATAGTTACAGCTTGGACGCACCCTCGGTTTGTTGACAATGAAAGGGCGAAACTAGAATTTTATTCTAGTCACTTTGAATATTATATTAACGGATTTTATGCAAACAATAAGCAAAAGGAGTGGTCACGAGTATTTATGGTCATATCATTACAGTTCAGTGTCCATACGTTTAGATTATAAAATATTATTATAAGTATAAACTATAAAACATATTATATAGGTGTGTATTTGTTATTCTGTTTTGACACTAATATAATGGTCGATTCCCAAACTAATTTCTTAATTTCCGTACACATTATTTAATGAAGTAGGTATTGGAGAAGTGGTTCATCCAGAGAGACTTCATAATTTCATACAAAATGCAAATATATTATTAATTATTATGTTTTATCCGTGTTTATTGCACTAATTATTGTTAAACCGTAAATTAGTACCTACCTGTTTATGAAGTTTAAATGTTTTAATAATTATATCATTTCCGAGTTATAGTTAAATTTAGGGAAGTATACAAAATATATTTTGTAAAACAGTTTCAGTAGGTATCGGTAAACTTGGTGTAATTCTTGCAAGTTCTATAATAGCTTCACTGCTACACAATATGCTTTAAAAGTATTGAAGGTAATAATTAATTTGTATGCATGTTTATATATTTTTAGTATTAAGATAAAAGTCGGCAAGAAAGTTACTGGTTAACAATATTTATTTGTAGAATTTAAGCTAATACATTTTTATATATTTTGTATATAATGAAATAATAGGTTCTACACCAGTATAATAGCTACTGAAAAAGTAACATAATATGTTTAAAAGCCTTTGGATATAAAATTTAAATTGTTAATTAATTAAAACTTATTAAAATTAAATCATATTAATGATAATTTATATATAACTTGACTCATTAAACTGAAATTCTAATAAGAATATGGTTTAACACTGTAACTACGTTTATAATATTCATTTATTGATCATTATACTTGAAAATTTTTAGAATATCATCTCATCTTCTTATTTAACGAACTACTCCCAACAGAAATCAATCCTAAGAATCAACTAACTACTTGTATTCAAATAATATATTTAAAAATAAAATAATTTTGTAAATTACAAAATGTGATATATCTACCGACCTGTAATATAATAATATGTAACAATACTTACTATTTTCAATATAGTAAAGTAATTAGTTCTTCTTTTAATTGCTTAACTTTTTTGGTGGCAATTAAATTGCATTTAATGCTCAATTTTTATGAGAAGTAGTTAAATTACGTTATTGAGATTCCGCAAAAATAGTTCAAGGAAAAGGTTAAAAAATAAAGTTTTTTTTTATTCGAATGTTTAATTAAAATAATTAAATGTACCTATCCAAAAGCTCATGTACCTATTTATCTTATCATTCTGAAAAACTTAATTGAATTGTAATTAGTTACTTAATTAAAAAAGTATAATAAAGATTTATTTAGATTGCAGATACATTTCTCCTCACAAAAATTAATTTCACTATTTATAAATCATAATACCGGTAACATTTCAGAAGACTATATTTTTCCATTCACTTTTGGGATTAACTTCCTAAAATTATGTATTTTTTTTTTAGTTTCTCAAAATTGTTTTATATAATTTTAATAGTTTTTTTTTACTTTTAAAAAGATTTATAAATAACGTAGTAGTTGTTTTAAGTAAATATGCTACTTGATATTGTATGTAATTATTTATTTTAACATCTCAAGCTTATCGGTATCATTTTAGTTTCCAATATAATCATGATTTATAGATAGTCACTAACTATTAAAGTAATCATTGTATTGAATGAATGAATAATTAAATAAGTCGGAAAATTAGTATCTAGTAACCTACTACCGTATTAATATTGTAAATGTATAATAATAACAACGCATTATAATTATTTTTATTGAGATAAATTACAATGTAAAAATAATAACCGATAAATTTAAATAGAAAATAAAAATGAAGAGTAAACTTTTTTTAAATTTATATGTCTTATACATATATTTGTATATTAATATAATGTATAACATTAAATATTATAACCTTTAAGTGCGTCTTAAAATGCGATATAACATAAAAATCTGTTTATGAGATATTTACTCATCAAACCAAAATACATTCATTTCTCATTAAATACTTAAATACTTAAATATTTATAAAATTATATGAATAAAAATATAATAAAATAAATAAAGCATAAATTATTTATAAGAAACAAAATAAACAATACATTAAAAAAAAAAAAAAAAATACTTAAAAATATAAATATTATTAGAATAAAAAATAATGAAAAGCTGCTTAAACAGGTGATAGACAATTGGTACACGAAGTTTAATAATTCTGCTCAGTATATTATATTAGCATATTATAATTGTATGTTTTGAAAGCAATGATAAATTTTTACAGTTGAACAAATATTCTTAAAGAGATTTTGAGAAATTAAATAATACATAAATGATGAATTATAAATTTATTAAGTATTTTAATACCTGTTTTCTCGAAATAATTTTTACAAAAATTATCGCATAGGTATGTTATATGTTTACTTCTTTAAGATTAAATGGCAAATTATTGTTATTAGTTTTAGATTTTTAGATCAATACAAATGTGTAGGAGAATGGTAAAAATAGTTTAAAATGAATCTAAATACTTTGAAGATTACTTAGGCAAAACATTTCAATCCTTTGTGGGCTTTATATTGTATTAATATATTTTTTAAATTACAAATATAATGATTCATACCATTAAAGAAAGATTGTAGTTTTTCATTTAACTATTCTATTTCGTTAGATTTTGAACTTCAAATATCTCTATAAATATTATTTTAAAATAAATTGTTGACATTTTCGAATTGGCGTAACGCAAAAAATTGGCGGAAAAATGTTAAAGGAAACCTACGACTATCTACATAGGTAATAATATTTTTTTTACCCGAATTACTTTCCAGGTTTCATGTACATTGTACAGAGTATAAATATGTTGGTTTTAAAATACATTTTAATTAATATTGAATATTATTTTGTATCTGTTTGTATTTTAATATCTTTAATTTAAAAAAATGAATAATCTTAAGATAGAAAGAAAAGCAAATAACAAAATATTTTGTAGTTCTATGGTATCTTTTGTAATAAGTTATCATGATTTCTGATTAAAAAAATTAAAATTCAAACGCTTTTCATTATTAACAGTTGATAGCTCATTATTTAAAAAACCTAATTTATCATGGAGAATTTTATTTCATGAAATTATTTTAAACCATTTTCTGTAATTAAAATTTGTTTTATTACATATACGGGTTCAATAAGTGTGTTTCTTTGATTATATCCACTATACTGTGGACATTTAGTGTTAATTATCCTACATTTACAATATATATGGGTTATTTAATATTCAAGAACACTTTCTAATAATTTAACTTAGATATGTTACAATTTTGCAAAACAATATACTTTGATATCCAAACACATTGTCAACAAATGTTGTATGTTCAACGTGATATTATGATAAGCATAATATTAAAAAATTTAAACTACCTATAGTAGAATTCATGAATATTATTTGTCTATAATGAATAAGCCGTTACAATAGAGAAATAAACCAATTACAGTAAAAACATACTTATAATAAATCTTTTAGAATAAAGTAAGTATAATATAAATTAAAAATTAATATATCTTTATTTGATTTTGTTAATATCAATGATAAACAATATTTTTAATATAGGTACCTATAAAAAACATAAAAAAAATTCAATTTTCATATATTTTAAGATTTCTCAGAAGGTTTTTAAGATTAAAAAAAAAAATAAATAAAATGTCTGGGTTGTAGGTTATTAAATATTGATAAACAATAAGTGACATATGTGAATTATAGTTTTGTCTTAGGATCTAACTTATTATATTTAACATATGAATGACATTTCTATAGATATTCATATCACAACAATTTTATAAGACAAATTTACTATAACGTTCCTTAATCAACCAAAGTTTTAAAATATTATTATTAAAGTATAATTGTTACAATTTTGATTATGTTTCATAATATAGTAGAATACAATATTTAGGTACCAAGATTAAATTGTAAAAGAGTTTGCCTGGAGGTTTTCAACTTAAGAATTCGTTGTACGTTCACGACCATGTTTACTAAAATTAAAAATAAAAGAGAAGAACCTTTACGAACTATTCTTGCTTGAACAGTTTATTCAATGTTCCGTAAAACGCAGTTATGCACCATTGATGAGTGAGAAAATAAGTCAAAAAGCAAAATTCATTGGTGTTTTATGTAACAAAATCTAAAAAAAAATTAAATGGATGTATAATATTTCTTATAAATTACTACTTTTGTGATTTGAAAACAATTTACTTTAAATAAACTGTTTGGAAAATTAAATTTCTATTTTTTTAAGTTCTTTGATACTTTAACCATCATTCATAAAAGATTTTTAATGTCTTTTTTATATTTGTTACATTTTTACGTAGTAGGTATATCGTAACTGATTTTAAGAATAATAATTAGTACCTATAGTTATTGATGAAATAATACTTTATAGGTATCATGATTAAATATCTGTACGAGTATAAGTCATTAAAAAAATTTTATTTTTATTTTTTTTGTAATTTTTTAATATTTTTTAAAAAAAAAAAAAAAGTTTTTAAATTTATTAGATATCTAAAGAATAATTTATTTTTAAAATAAAAGAAATATGAATTTTAAATGATCTATTAAATATAAAACTCTTTTTATACAACATAACACTTTTTTTACAATCAATGAATAGGTGTTGAAAGAGTTCAGTACACCTAAACGATTTTAACAAAAGAAAGGGGGAAAATATAGAAAATATACGATTATAATTTAAAATATAATATATCTATTCAATTATTTGAAACATATACAACATTTTGGAATACTAATTCAAATATCTACGAAATATTTGTGATATTTAAAATATAATTTAAATTTTTTGTAATATTTTTATACCACAGTAAATAATAACAAGATTAGGTTAATATTATTCTTAGTTTGCAAGCAAAATTGTGGATTACGTGTGCGCACGAAGTAATTTAATTTATCAATAAAGTATTTATGTCATCAGTATTTAGTTATCATTAATAAAATGCTATTAAAATTATATTTTATTTCATTTATAATCCAAAATTATCGAATACAATTTTTATTTTACCTCCGATAATTTTAATACAATCGGGAGTCTGTAAAAGCTCACGAATATTATAAAACTTAAAAATAAAGTATTTTAAGGGTTTATTTAAATACTTTTTCTGAATGTTTGTATTTATATATAAGTGCTTTTTTTAAGTGCCTATTTTTAAAGGATATAAAAAGTATTTTTTTTAATTGCCAATTGTACCTATATATATACTATATACATTGAAGTATTCAAAACTAATGTTATAAAAAATATAATATTACATTCAATTCTGTTTTAAGTAAGATCGCCATGGATAATATAAAAAAGATTATTTTACAATCCCATAAAGTATAATTATAGAATTTCACGTAACAACTAAAAAGGCGTGGATCGTATAATAATATCAATCATCGTTACACGTATTATATACCTACATAAACGCCACATAGCCGTGTGACATTTGCAATTTAACCGTAAACTGGACATCTGTTGTAGCGAAAATAGGGTAAGATAATAAAATATATAGCTATACATGCAGCTATACATACATTGATCGCAATAAATTGTGATTTTAAATTAAATTTAATTGATTTCCATAAAAGCAGAACTATTAAAATTCTCGCAGCAGTTAAATGGGTTAGAAATTATATTTTTTTTCGCTCTGTTGATATTTGGAATACAGTCTCGAACGGCCACGTAGGGCCTAACATATTATGTTTTTCGGAACAAATACAATACAACGTTGATTGACTGAATTGTTCACCGGGCAACCGGAACACGGGCGAACCGGTGTTGTAGTTCAAAAATTGATGAATGATGTCTTTCTTTTCACTATGTGCAGTATGCACCCTGTATATTATGTGTTGGCCTATTATACCTTCTCACTCTACTCTCTCTTTTATTTTTATTACACCGCACCATACAATAGTCCCCCATCCGATTGAACTCGATACCAACGCTTCCGCAGAGACATAAAGATGTCATGGTCAAGGATGTAAAATCCAATAAAAGTCATTGAAAATATAAAACGTAAGTTATTGTTGTGTATTACTCGGCAGGGGGTTTTTATAGAGCTTAAAAAAAATAAACGTTTATATTATATTATTTTTTTTTTTAAAACGCGGTCAACCCCCAATATTTTGCACGAGATTTCAGAAAATTATTTTCTACTAAGTGATAGAGTCAATGTAGGTTAATGTATAATATAATAAAGGTATACGCTGCGTATGCATTATGTACTCGTGTAATCAAACTGCAGTTCACATGATATACTCGTATTATGCACATTTTTTTTTATAAAATGCAGATGTATTTTATCATAATTTACAGTAATTATATTTTTATAAATATTGTTTAAAACATAATAGTAGACAAAGAATGTTTTATTGATTTAATGTAAACAAAATAACAAATTAATGATGATGACACATATTTAGTAATGAAATGAATTAAAATCTAGTGAAAATCTACTAAAAAATATTTCATATAGTAAATATTATAACATAAATCACGTTTATAAAACCAATACTAACTACAATGATAAATAATTAGGTACAATGTAGGTACATGTTGAATTATTAAAGGAAATTATTGTTATTGGCATTATTAATGGTTACATTATTATATAAGTAAGGTAAGAGTAATAGCCCATATACTGTTGTACATGTCGTATAGAAATGTAAAAATGTATTTTCATCGTGTTTGAAGGAGCAGCAGATTTAAATATGTAATTTTATGAATAGGTAATAAGAATATCGAGTGAATATTGAGTAGGTATACACTATACATACTGTGTAACTACTCATTTAATAGTAAAGTATTTGTTAAATTATAATGTAAATAGGCGAATTTTTATTCATTGAAATGCACGTCTGTCATTTTTTTAAGCCATGTTGTGTTATTTTTCTCATAAAAATATTTTAGTAAGAATTGCGTAATATTAGTCATTTGTGCATCATAATTATTTGTTAGTTTTAGTTTGGTTATAAACAATAGCTTCAAAAGTTTTAATTGGAGTTATTTTTATTAGTAAATTTGCGTTTAACTTATAACTTTTTGGAAAAATCCATCAATCAACAAAAATATATAATCAGTTAATTATAATAAGTATAATCAAATCATGTTTATGTTTGTTATAAATAAAAATACTTTCATTAAAAATAAAATGAAAAACAGTAATTATTTATATTACTATCAAGTTTTTTAAATTTAAAATGTAAATTATTAATAAATGTATCTATAGTTGAAAATATATTTAACTTTCAGGTAATTTTTGTATAATATAAATAAAATCCTTCAGAATATCGAATATACAATAACAACTATGAAATTGATAATATCCAATTATTGGTATGCTAAATAATGTTTTTCTTATAAAAATAAAAAAACATTTTTTTTCTGTTTATTATACTAACCTACATTTAGATTTGTTTTATATTATTTTTTAAACACAATTTAACAAAATACGATATCTAGGATTCATTTATTAGCAATCACTATAAACTAACATTGATATTATTTTAAAAATGTAATTCCCCTGTGATAACTACATTACATATAGGTATTTAATTCATAAAAAAATTGTTTCAAATATATAATGATAAAACAATAACTATAGTTGTCAATAGAATACACTTTATTTTATATTCAATTTTTCCGATGAAGTGTTTTAATTTATGAAGTCAAAAATAGTGAATATGTAACCAATGAAATCTATGAACGTTGTGTGTCAATAAAGAGTATAATATATTAACAAAACACTAGTTCACTAGTTTTTAACAAAGAATGTATATCTATAATGTATTTGTAATATAAAATTCTACATTTAAGTATTTTTTTAAAAATAACTATCTTAAATGTGTGTAATACTTGTCTTACACAAAATACTTACTACTTTAACCTATATTATACTTTTATATTTTTCACACTCATAGCTATTTTGATTTAATCCAACTACCTATTCCAATAATGACAAAACACATTAATAAACGATTTTGTTCTATTCCTATAATATACTTTATACATTTATAACATATCATTTGGAAGTAATATAGTCACGTGGTCGGAAATTATTTGTTTTATACATCAAGAAAGTCAGAATCTAACTGTTTCCTTATTTTAATGAACATTTTATATAAAAAAATTCTAAAATCTATACCGTATGAAAAATCTTGAAATGTGTATAATATGTTGGCAACTTAATATATAATATTATATAGGTTACTTAAAATTTTTTGAATTGTTAACAATTTATAATTTGAAGATCAATCCGATTTAATTTTAAAACCATTACAATACAACAACTATAAATCTACATTAATGGCTTGATGTTGATGAAATGTTTTTATTGGCATTTATTTTATAAGTTTGTAATAACTCAATGTATATATTAATACACTGAAAAAGTATTCATTATTAAATATATTTGAAACTAAGTCATACAAATATTGTATGTAGCTTTACGTTAATTTTTTTTTTAAATAAATTCTGATAAACAAACTTAGTAAGAATCTTGCACTGAATTTTCAAACCTTAGATATAAATAAACTAATGTATGCATTTCTAACTATAAAATAATTTACAAATTTTGTTAAAAAAAAAAAAGAATATTTCAAATGACTTAAAATAGCTTTAAAAAAATGTAAAATCATTTTATAGACATAATATTTTAGAAAATATGTTATAATTATTATTATATATTTATATTATATATCATGCTAACCAAATTTGATGAACATTCTAGCATTTACGATTATTAAGTTTTGAATTAAAACAAAATGCCAAAATTTCAAATCAAATATAGGTATTTTAAGGTATTGAAATTGAACATTGATTGGTCAAACATAAAATAAAAATTATCATTGTAAAACCAATGTCACTCTCCTTAAAATATATAAATAAATTTAGAAAAGAGTGATAATAGTTGTTATTTAATATTACAGAATTTGTTTCACAATTATTTTCATTTTCAATGTTGAAAATTGTTAACATATCAATTATTATCAAACTTACTTATTTATAATATTACATAATAATGTAGTATGCACCATAACATTATGTATTATTGAAATGAATAATTTAAAAATGCCAATTAAACTGATTAGATAACTTGATACTTTGATTGTTGATAGTTCATGTCTAAATGGTAAAATGTAAACAATAAATAAACTATCATACATTAAATATAAATTTAATAGATTTTGTCATTTAGATTAGTCTAATAACTTAACAATAATGCGTTGAATAAAAGCTTTTATCATATTATTATACTACATGTATAATAAATTAGTATAATATGATCTAAGGATAAAAGGTATTATTGATAAATAAGTAGCTTCTGTACTAAAATTTAAAAACTATACTTATGAATTAAAATACTTTTAAAATGTAATATTGGCTATGAAAGTTATGTAAATAATAATAAAACATATAATTTTTATTAATCACAATAGTTAATGGAGGATTTAGTCTATAAGAATCTAATTTTTAAGCAACATATAATATGCCTTCAAAATAATTCTTTTTATCTACTTAATGAAATTCGTATTTTATTTGTTTTATTCGATTATTAATTTATTATCTATGAATATTAATTACTTCTAAAAATTTTTTTTTTACATACCTATCCCTTAATAATTATTTAGATATCATGATCATCTTATGCTCTAAAACAACATAATATTATCTATTTATATGATAAATAATATTTACTTTGACTTATTAAAATATATTTATTACACAATGATAATATTATAACTTTTAAAATCTTAGCAACCAAAAAATAGTATTGTCAGAATAACATACTTAAATTGATTATATAATTTTTGCATTATTGTTTAAATTATTATGAAACGTAGATTTAAAATTTAGACAAACAATTTAAACTTTTTAACCTTTGGCATATTAATTAATACTTATAGATAGGTAATATAGGTATTTTAAATATTTCAAATGTAGAGTAATTGTTAGAGAGTTTAACACTTTGTATATTATACTTTAGAAGCTAGCCAAAAACGAATTAATAGTTTAATAACATTTTAAATATACAAAATACAAGGAAAAAAAATCATCATAGACTACAGTGTTAAATACATCTAAGTATATGTAGTTATACAAGGTTACATACTATATTAAATACTAAGAAATTATCGATTTTTAGAAATAATTAAAACGCCTTATCTTATAACAGACTTGTAGAGTTGTTGATAATAACATTTTAAATTATCATTAATAAAAGTTGTTTTTTATTTTAAATTTACAAATTACTATAACGTATTCAGTAGCATGTTCTTGTAAATTTATTCAAAATGAATAATTTAAAATACCTATATACTGTTTAATATCGATTTTTTGAATGTTATTTTAATTACATATAAGTTACAACTTATAATATAGATTTATTGGCACTTAACAATTTAAAATAATTTTCATTAAAGTACATTTTATAAATAAAATAAGAATAATAAGATGATCTTAATAATAAGTTAAAAGTATTGGTTCGTCCTCAATTCATTTGAAGTCAAGGTAATAGTGAAGGGTTATTAATGACAAAGAGTGAAGCTTTTTTTTTTTCAGGATGTGATGTTTTGAAATAATTAAATAATTAAAATTTGGTTTTTAACAACAGTGTATCCGAATCCGAAATATCTATATTAATTTTAAAGAGTAAATAAAATTATCAGTTTAGATTTGAGGCCATACAATTGATTTTTTGGAAAATGAATTAGTGTATAATTATAAATTGTTTGTAAAATTATTATTATTTTAACTTTGGTTCAGTTTAAATAATATGATAGTAAAAATATAGGATAAATTATTTATTTATTTATTCATTTACTGAATATTATTAACATAATAGTTTTAAATTGTCAATAGAAAAGTTATAATGTAAAATGAACAGTAAATTTACTTAACTGAAATTAATGAGCTTTAGACTAGAGCTAATAAACTGCTTATTTTTTATTTAAGATGAAAACGATAAAAGGAAAAATTCGTGTAGATGTCTACGAATTAAAAATGTGCAATAAAATATGTATTATAAGTCAAGTACTCAAGTCTTTAAATTATATGGAAGTACGAGTACATATACATGTTATATCAAAAATGTTAGAGATAAATAATATAAAATATAATAACTAAACAAAACTCACATAAATACAATTATAACATTTAAATATAGATTATATTATACGAATAACAGGTTAAAATGCATTATTTTAAACAACTATATATTGTTCTCTTTGTAATAAATTTAAAATTTATGAAATATCATTGATTATAAATAAAATATTTATAATCAATGGTAATATCTAATAAATATGAATTTACAATAAATTAATCTTTGATAATTTTTCAATGAATTTTGCTGTTTTTAATTTTAAATTTATGTTAATACAAACTATATAAAATATACATTTCAGTCTAGTATATAAGTATATTTATAACATAAAATATATATCATAAAAAAGCATTTTTAGAATATTCCTGTATTTAAAAAAATATTCAAATAACTCTAAAATTAAAATACCTACTGTATACTATATAGTATTATAATACTATGTACTACCTATATCTTTTTACATACTTTTTCTATCTGTTCAGTAGGTATATGTTAGACAAACAATCGAATTTACTTACTGGTTTTATGTCAAAGTATAATTAATTTGGGGTCAAAAGTTTCTATAAATTAAAAACACCTTATGTTCTTTATAATGATGGTTTAAAAAAATATCGTCTTATATATACTTGCTGAAGTGTAACCGAAATTAATTTGAACTCCAACTACTTATCCGTTATGGTTTTGACTTTTTTGCTGTTTTACACGTGGCTCATCCTTTTTTTCTTCTGTTCCATGTAGGGGATCATCCTTTATGTAAAAGAAAACAATAGACGTTACCGAAACAAGGGGTCCTTCCGGTTCGCGAAGCAAATGATCGATTTCCGTCCAATGTTATTTATCATGTTATTTTGTATGCATATGGACTTCATTATCGCGATGTAATTTTTTTACATCCCTTTTTGCTACCTTTTCATAATTTATCCCTCACGGCTATTTTAACACACACCAATGATTTTGGTAATAACATTAATTGTCACCAAACACCTAGCTATATGGCAAATCTGTTACATAAATGTTTATTTTTAAACTGTATGGGGATTCGGTGAAGTGTGAAATGCCAACTACCATTTCGTTTGTGAATGGATTGTGACATTTTTTTTTCTTCGTATTAAAGGGGGAAAAATATAATAACTCCAGGAAGTTCGAAAAATCACAACAAATTGTTCTGGGGTTTAAAAGTAGGTAAATAAAGTAGAATAATACAAATATACCTAAGGGAGTGAATGGGAGTACCTATACTTTTGTAATGTTATTTTGCATACCTAGTAATAATAAGTTCAATACCAATGATTTTTTTTTTGTATTTTTTATCATAACTTTGAATATCTACTTACTTCTTTATGAACGCTAAAATATTGATCTTAATTCTTTACACCATTATAATGATTATAAATGAATACGTAATATACTAACATATTATTTTAGTCTGACTAAATTTTGTAATTAACTAAATTGTTAAGTCACTAAGCTAGTAATTGCAATTTTTGTATTTCAAACATTTAAAATGATTTCCTTAAGTTTTTTTCATTGTACTTATTTATTAATATTAGTTATAAAACATTTTTTGAATAATTATTCCCTTACAGGGGAGGACTAATTTTTTTTTGAACTCGTTGATAAATGAAGTATTCTATTCGGAACTCTATTTGATATGCATAATAATATGAATAAAAGAATACTTTACCGGATGTTTTACATCATATTGTTCAAAACTGACAATAGATAGAAATAGAACAATGAAGTCCCCTATCCGATTTGTGAAAAATAAATGCATGACAAATTGACTCAAAGGTGTGACAGCCGTCAGGTATGGGGATGGATTCAGTCAGATGAGCCATATCGTTTTTTAAGGTTCGTCATAATCAAATGCAATTGAAACATGTTTTTTTCATAATTAAATCATGGGGTTAGACCCTAATATGAGATTAACCCTTATTTGCTACTTGATTAAGAAAAATAACTAGATCAAAATGTTGAATATTTTACTATAAACACAAATAAAATGTAATATTTTAATTTTTATATGGTTAGCTATTATAATGTATTTTTAATAATATAATGACATAAATTAATTAACATTACAATTCATAATATTTTAAGCAAGTGATAATTTTTGTGTGGTCAAAAAAGTAATAATATATTGTGTATTAATAAAATGTTTACCTGAAAATCTATGAGTCAAATATGTATAATATATCTATGATATATTTTATATTTGAAATTCTAATAAAATTAAAATAGTTTTTAATTTTAATATTTATAATTTTAACAAACTTGTTAGTTAGTACTTATATGAACTTATTATCTATGATTTCATGATGTGTATATAGGTACTAAAGACCATAGGATGTAGTATACATAGATATTCATAGTTAATGAAATTAATGTGAACTGTCTACTGTCTAGTTTACAAGATATCCAATTTCTTTAAATAAATGTGACATTAAAAAATGAATTCGTCTAGAAAAATGATTTGGATTATTTACAAGATTATATAAATATATATATTTAAAACTAAGCGAATACTCAAATAATTGAGAAACAATAACAAAAAAAAAATACATTAAAATTTGATTTACATTGCTAAGCAGTAAGTGTTAACATGCCGCAATTTAGATTACAAAGGTGTTACCATTTTAGTATTCAGATTGTGAATGAAACAACTAATTTGTATTACAAAAAAATATTGGGGAGACATATAAAAGGGTGAAATCATTTTTACAACTGTACATTTTATTTATAATTACAGGGTATTGTACATTTGTGCTATTGTTACTATGTAATATGTAACAATAATTTAAGCAAAGAGTTCTGAAAGGTATATTTTTATCAGTTTAAACTATATTATGTGAATCAGACGTTGAAACTACACATATATGAAATGGATTAAAATAAAATAAAATAACAATTTAACTATCTTATAATGATTTATCGCTTTTTTTTTCTTAAACTTTATTTACTTATTTGTAATTATTGGTATAATTACTTCGTATTATATTGCGTATCTTAAATAATAATATCACTGTTTATAATAATATTATGGCAAAATTAATTTAGCAACCAAGCAGATATAATTTTTTTAATCGAATAATATGTATGCCCAAATCAATATTTTAAACGTATTTTTGATTTTATTAAAGAAGACGTATAATCAGTTTCAATTAAAATATTTTGTATTCTAACTTAATATAACTGATAAACCAATTTATATAATTCATATTTTGATTCTAATCCAAGACATATTAAGTCATTACTTTCACAAGGACATTTATTTTATTTTTAGGAAACTTTTATGCAAAGCGGCAACATTGTCACATCTATTTAAGCTATAAATTACCAAATGAATACGAGTTGTGTTTGAAAGATATCACTTTTTTAATTTCCTAGTAGTATTTGAGAAAATATGGGATTCCACTACAAAGTTAAAATTTAAACAAAATTAAAATAAATATTTGGAATATTATTTGATTATGAACCTTTATACAAACATAGGATTTAAATATTATACAAAATTTTTAATTATAAAATATTCTACTGTAGTATAAAATATAAATCAAAATATTTTTTACAAACGTATGTTAGAGCGCTGCAATATTAGTTATAATAGTTTTTACTAATTTTAAATAACTGCAAAATAAATATAAACATAAATTAATTACCGGAATTAAAATTGTTTAAGCTATTATTAATTTAATGTAAATCAAAATCCTAAATATTATTTAAATTATTTTAGTTTGTAAATATCTCGACTTCAATAACTTACTATCTTTATTTACAATTTATTATTTTTGTTTTTGCTTTTAGGTGGGTTGACATCATTGAAAATACCTTAAACATATGATCATATTATGGATTAAGGAAATGGATATCCTGATTTTCATGTTACACAACCAACCGTCAAATATTATTTTCGTTGAACATTGGCAGTGTTTACCTTATATTATAACTCGCCATACTGTATGTATATTATATATTATAAACAAGGGTGTCAGAATTACAAAATGTATCTGATTGGACACGGACCCAATTTCCATTATTGTTAATACTTTTAGTAGGTAGGTAAAGTTATTCTGTATATGATAATACTACAATATGGTGTATTATATTTACACTTATAGTATAGTGTGTTATAACATGTATTCTATATTTTATACTATTATGTTTTTCTATTCCGTTCCACTAGTGCAGATAGTACCTACTATATATTTCGGTCCAGTAACGGTGAAAATTGCCAAAAAATCCGATGAACCGAATCAACGGAACTAAAATTACTGTGAATTCTTATAATATAGGTAAGTTTGGCGTCCACCTTTAGGTGCTTGAAAATCGTCCTGTGAAACGTGTTTATTATACATGGTAGGTAATAGAATGACCGGCAACGAGTTTGAATATTGTTATAATTCGATTGGTATATTTTCCTTATCGCCCACGTCTATTCACGCTCTACAAATTCAGCACATCTGTGTACTGTGTATACAATAATATGCCATTTATATGTCGAAAAAAAATATAATATAATATAGTAAACAAATGAAGAGTAACGATGTAAGATCAGCAGAAAAAATTGGCGTTGATAAATAACGATAGTTTCAATAATAACAAATTGTTATTATTTATTACTGTCGAGATGACTGCTGACACAAAAATCAAGACTGATAAAATGAAAAAAAAATCCTAGTCAGGAAATGTTTAAATTAAAAATTCACAGTTGGGGCGCAGTATACTTACAAGTTACATTACTCGCAACACGCATATTATAATGTATCTACATAATATTATATTTACACAACGGACGTGTTAATGAGTTTTATTCACAAAGTTAATTTCCCTAAGAACATTTCGTAAACATTATTACAGAATGCACTGATATTAAATGAATGATGATTTATATATAAATAACAAAATATAACTTAATAGTTATTCTTTAAGTATGAGCCTTTGTCAAGTAACTCAATGAATAACAATTAGATATCAATAGAAATTTTTATTTTTTTATTTAAAGATTTTAAATTCAAAACTTAAGCGCCTACAAGATTTATAGTAAATAATTAATATATTATCTTCTATTAAATTTAGTTTTCGGTAAAAAAAAAATACTTTTAAACATATTCCGACAGCTATATATTTTACTCAAATATATGAATTGATAGTTTTTTTTAATGTTATTAGTTGATAATTCTACGCAAAAAGAGGGGTAATAATACTACTAACTATATGAAAATAAAAAGATAGTGAACAAAAACAAATTATTTTACGAGCACAACATCACACGTTTTAATGTATGGCAATAATATTATACAAATTAATCATTTATTGCTACCATTAGTGATTCATAACATATACAATATACATATTATAAAAGTTATAAAGGCTTTGACTTCAAAACAAAACATTAAAGAAAATATTTATATTTATAAAATATGAGTATTTTTTTGGTAATGATGAAAATATAAACTTTCATAGTAGATGGTGTTCAAATATTTAGTCAACAAATGTCTATTAACAATAGTAATTAAAGTTCAAATGTCCAATGTTGATTCTAAATTGACATAATATGGTACTATATTAATTAATTCCGTAGGTGGTAGCTGGTAGGTATAATTAATGATTATGTTAATAAGGTACTTATATTGATATAGGTAGCTATGTCGTAAACGATGGCAAAAAGAAGATTTACCTATTAATAAAATTAATTGTTTAATACCGTTTTTGATTTTTTTATTTAAATTAAAAATATGTATTATCGCTGAAAACATTTAAGTATTTTTAAATTACATTTATTATTATTACATTTTAAATTTAAAGCAGATTACCGTAGCTATGTATATTTAGTGTATATATATCATATTATATTTATTACCCAGCAAATAATGTAAATTATTAAAAAAATATTTGATTATAAACCCCGTTTTATAAAATATAACATAATTAAATTATTATTGAATGTTGTTCTATTAAAATACAGTAAATTCACATTTTCAAAATAACTTTATATCGAAAAAATAAATTATAATTTTCAATTCTATCACATTTTTTTATTATAAATGTCAATGAGGACTATTGTGCGATTCCTCCTCGTCTTACCACGTAAATAGGTTTGGATTGAATAACTTAGATAAAGTAACATTGAAAGAAAAAGTGAGTATATCATGTGGAGTTTCAGGATTATAGAATTATACGCATTTTCAAAACATATGATACCTACATAAAATGAAATACCCAGTAAAAAGAAACGGTTTAAATTTTGGTCATATTATTCACCAATACCTTAATTTTGTAAACAATTATTATTTAGATTAAGGAGAAAACAGAGAAGAAACTCTTACAATTAATTTAATTAGGCAATGACCAATGTTAAGATAGTTGTTGCATAATGAATTGTATTGGACATTATTTATTATTCTTCAACAAATAATTATGCTCAAAAAATATTATACAATTATAAAATGAAGATAATTTATCTTATAAAATAAATATTGTAAACATCGAATTGAAAATAATATTATGTATCATTCAAATAATATATTATTTGAATAATTTTCATTTTATAGTGACAAAAACTACTATTACTAGAATTCCATCATGTAGTGTTTTGGCGAAGACAAGTTTGACGGATATTGCAATAGGGTTAACATGATATTGGCTGGTTGACAAATCTAACATCCAATTTAAAACTTTTGAAATGCGTATTAAATTCATCGCCCACATCTAGCAAAAAACCTATGACTACTATAAGTTTTTGGAAAATAGAAATATTTTAAAATGTACTGATATCACTACCGAAATAAAAAACTTGAATACCTATTATACATAAATATTAATTTATAACTATTTAAATAGTTATTTTAATAAAAGGTTATATAATTCATTAAAGAAAATTACTTAATAAACGTGAGAAATGTCTTAAAACGTTGACATTATGTAATTGAAAATTTGAAGATAAAAAATACCAATACCTACCTATATAGCAATAAAATTAATGTACTCTATTTATATTATTGAATAGGCTATAAAAAGATATTAGTATGAACGTACAAATAATAATATAAAACAAATTGGTCGCAATCAGGTATCTAATATAAATGATAATAGGTACTAAACTTATATTATTAATCATATAAGTATTATAATAGTAGTATTTAATTTTCACATTATTTAATTTCTTTTATCGGAGTACTATACGCATGATACAACTAAGAAAAAAATATTTTTTTTTGTCGAAAAACTATCTTTTTAATACTTAAAAATATAATATCGCATACAGGAATAGGATATATAATATAGGACCTACGTCAAACTATTAAAATCCCCTAATATCTGTTCTTGGCTCGAGCACTGGATCCGGGCACTATTTCAGTCAATCCTTTCCGAAGAATTAATAATGTATTAAAAAAGAGAATTAAAGAATTCGTAGTCATTTAGAAAAATAGTCTAGACTACTTGATGAATTAAGTGTTTATCATATATTGTCACCATTGGCCATTAAGTGACTATTTTTTTTTATGTATAATATTACATGTTTATCACATTATAACATTTATAACTACACTTAATAGTATACTTAAATTGTATTAAATATTAAATTTATAGATAGTATCATATCATATATAAAAAATAAAATTTAAAAAATAATTATTACAGACAAATTTAAAATTGTAAAATAAAACCTAACTATTATGTAAATACTGAATAAGTATTCTTTATGAATTACAAACTGGATTTATTCGAACTTTAATAGTGATATATTTTTTAATAAAGTTGTGATTTTTTTAAAAACAGCACTAAAATTTTTTTATACTACGAAAAAAAAATCGATTAATCAAAGTGTAGAATTAACAATTTTAACGCATATTTTGAAAGCCTTCTGCTAGATATTTTAGTTTTAGCGACAATCGATTAATAAGAAAAACACTTAAAGATTTTAATTGCTTTCGATTTTCGGTAATTATACCGTTTTAATGTGATTAGATACTCGCAGATCAGTAATATAAAGAATAATATTCTTAAAAAAATATTTTTGCTATAATAAATGGATAATTTTTTTTTCATTTATTGTGTGTGATTAAATCGTATACGGTATATCTTAACTTTTCTAAAGTTTAACCATTGGTATAATAAAAATAATAAATAATAACACTACGACGAAGAGCACGAGTAAGGTGTATATTATATATTATACTAGTATAAATTATCCTATACCAGCTACCTATAAATAATTACAGCTACTTCGTCTACGCGATCGGTTAATTACGGGTTTGTTACTGATTTACCTATCGTATTATAGAATTAATGTAAAAAAAAAAAATTCATAATCAGAGCCGTGTTAAGGGGGGGGGGGGAAAGAAGAAATTGCCCTCGGTGCCTCAATTTTGTAAAAATAAGCGGGCGCCTTTATTTGCCAAAATTTGCTACCTGTAGCCTCAAATGAAATTTTTCCCCGGGGCGCTGAATTACTTGGCACGGCTCTGGTCATAATGCTTCTTATACACGATATATCTATATAATAACTCGTCTTTTTCGTCAATATTTTCTCGAACACGGTTATAATATTATTATAGTATACGGTCGTGACAACTGACAACCGTATAGGAAAGAAATATTATTGACACTGCAACAGCGTATTTACTCGCCGTATGACATTTGTAATAGTGTAATATTATATTTTAATAAGCCCATCGCACTGTTATAATATTATACGAAAAACAGCTATACATAATATTATAATACACAAGTACGCTCTTGAAAGGTGTCGCGGACAATGCGTAAACGCGGATTATTACACGTCATAATGGTCTCAAATACTATACATATATATAATAACGGTGCATATTGTTGTACAACCTATGTGCATTATACACATTGTGCATGTGGCAATTTCCGAGCGGCTCAGCGCCACGCAAAAACGAAAAACAAAACCCATACCGCTAAGTACTGCGATCATCGTCATAACATTATTATATTATATTATATTATTATTGTGTGTTTTATAATATTGGCCTCGCTTAATCCAGTTCAACAGCACTTCCCCGTCGGGCGCGGTTTTTGTGTTGCTGCAGCGCGCGACGGTGACAGGTAATGTGCAGCGCGTATATCCGACAACCACCCGCCGGTAATCCGTAATCGGCCGCAGAGGGTGGTCGGAAATCAATCACACCCCTCGCCCCCAGTGTTGCTCCGGATCCGCCAAAATTATTTATTTATTTTTTTTTTTTTTCCAATTTTTTTTTTCGCCGCTCTCCGTCGTTTTCAAAATCGGTTTGCGTCACCCGCCGGACTCTGCTCCTCGGCGTTAATCTGACGTCCGCGGCGGCGACGACGTCGGATGCACATATTATTATATATTATATTATATTATATACAGTCGAACCGATTGTGGGTCACGTCACACGGTTGTTTTTGTTGTTATTATTACTATTATTGTTGTTCCCCCATTGGTCGCGAGCCTGGAGGGGCTATTCGCTATACACTATAATATTATTATTATGTAGGTACACGCACACACACACACACACACACATTCGGTGTCAGAGTGGGCACGCACCGCTCGTCTCGTTGCGGGGATAAAGACCAGTTTTGTAGCGATTTCGTTTTATACACACGAGCGCTTGTGTGTGTTTTTATACATCCATCCGCGTCCACCGGTTCGCCGGGCGGTGTCAGTGTGCTTTCGTGAGTACTGGGCGACGCGTCTGCGTAATTCAGTGCGGTCCGTTATTATATTTTAATAATAATATCAGTAGATAAACCGATAGCGAATTTTTTTTTTTTTTTTTTGTTCGAGTGCAGTGAGCCGAGCTTTTGATAAGGTCGACGTTATATTTTATCGACATCATAATACGTATAATAAAACACGGTCGTCGTCGTCGTCGTTCTTATTATTATCATTATTATACGATTTATTTGTTTTTTGGTTTTTTTTTTTTTTATTTTCCAATCAATTATAACGCGGATCGATCGTGCTCTGTTCGAAGATTATCACGTTTAAACTATTAAACTTTTTCGACAAAACTCGGCGGCGTTCGTTCTTTGAATCGTTCGTTTTCGTTTTCGTTTTTTTTTTTGGCCCAAACGTGCGTTTTCGACACTTTGTTCGTTATTAATTGCCGACCGGTCGTGCGTAATTTATTGACGTGTGCGGGAGTGAGTGATAATCGCGGGGGCGATCCGTGTGCACATGATCATGGTTTGGCGCGCGTCTGGCGGTGGCTGATACGAAATGATCGACATGCAGATGATCGACAGGCTGGCGCAAGACGACAAACAAGACGGGTAACTGATAATATGACATTTTCAACGTTGTTATTACTTAGGAATTACTAATATTGTTGTCATCATGACTCAACGACCGTTGAGTCGCTTTGGTGGATTATGAAAACACCGCTCTGAATATTACTCGTATTATTATTATTGTCATCGTCGTTATTACTTTAGGCGCTTGTATACAAAATATAATATAATTATGACGAATATTATTTTGTCATTTTTTTTAAGATTTTTGTTTTTTTTTTCGGTAAAATTATATTAATGCGTTGTTTTATGTTTGAGTGATCAGTTTTTTTTTTTTTTTTTATCAAAACAAAGTAATAAATGTTTTTAATCCAGTTAAAATTCGGGTCATGTATTTATAATGGTTTTCTTTGCGTTAAATTGTTTTGACTTGTAAATAATATTAAAAACTATTTCCAAAATAAATGCTTGTTATGTTTTAAAAAAGTAATTTTAAATTTATAATGAAATTCCTTTTTATTTAAATTTGAACAACACATTTTTACTCGGATATTTAAAAATGCATATAGGCGAATCTACAAAGTGGTTTTTATTTGAAAAAAAAAGGTTTTTGATAGCGTTTCTAATAATTATTATGACAATAATATGACGTTGGTTAGATATGTAGAATGTTTCGCAAATTTCATTAAAAATGGAACAAAACCCAATTATATCGCAAAAGTAATCTTATGCTTGAAGTCATTTTATGATGTACCTTCCTTGATACATATCAGAGTTATACTTGGTTATGGAATTTGTTATTTTTCTCGAATGTAGTTTTTGATTTACTCATATAAACTTTAAGTGCATGCAACTCTTATTACAATAAGTTTCAAGATGAAATTAAATTAGATGTTTTTCATATCAACACAACTAGAATTCACAATTTATATTATACAGCTTAGTTTTACTATAATTACCTTATAATGATTTATAAATTATGCTAGTTATTTAGTTAATCCATAATGAACATAACGATCCCTAAGGAAAATCGTTTACTTACCTAAATGTGTAATAAATAACGGGTTTATATAATACAATAATACTTCACACACTTAAGAAAAATATTTACTTACTGTATATTTTAAATTCTTCTCACAATTGTGTTGACTTATAGAATAGCTATAGACATACCTTATGCAGGCCAATTAAAAATTTGATAAATATTTGTAATATTATATAGTTTACATTTTAAAACTGTACAAGTAAAATTATACAAAAATTCATTTTTCATATTTTGTATAATACTGTAATCATCATTTGTTAATCTAAACACTACAGTTAATACATTATTTAGTGATCTATCGTACATAATCTAAATTACAATTGTATAAATAATATCAATAATAATTTTTAAAGCATTACAAAACACTTTTATAGTTTTGTACAGACTATAGAGTGATTAAAATTTCCATAGTAATTTTGAATTGTGTATAATTTCATTATTACCTATTATAGTATTATTTGTTCACTAAACAATGAGTTAAAAATATAATTTGCATATTATTTTATACACTTGGGCAATGTCTATACTACGTATATGACCTAAACATTAGAATACCTACATTTTTAAGATATCTATAAAACTTAGTTTTAACGAGGTGAAAAGTAAATTATAAAATTCGTCTTCATTATACATTACTATTATATTTTAATTTTAACAAACAACACCTGACGGCAATTAATATTTTAAATACTAAATAAAACAAAACAAGAAAGTAATAAATACAAATAAAAACTTGGATCTTTTTCAAATAAGAGTAGGTATTCGTTAATGATGTTAAATTGGACCATTTGAAATTGTATTTAATGCAAATTATGAAACGATTGTGCAAAACAATCGTGTTCTTTGATACCAAGGGCTGAATAAATGCTAATAATACACGATAACCCACGTCAAAACACGTCCGGTATCGTTTTACCTGTATTGTGTCCACCCAACGGGTTATCGCAGTCCGAAATCTTCGTGAGGATATTATGTTTCGGGTCAATACGTTTATTTTATTATTATGATTTTTTTTATTTTTTATTTGTGTGTGTGTGGACCAGTTACGTTATAAAAAACCAAAACAACTCGTCATGTCGAACGTTTTCTTCGATGGCGGGTTCTATTTTTTTCCAAATAGTTTTTGAAACTCAAATCATGCACAATCAATATGTTTTGAACAATGTGCATTATATACATATACGATACACATAATAATATTAATAATAATTAAATCAAGTATTGTATATAAAAACGTGCGATTCGAATCGGGTAATTGTGAAGTGACATCAGACCATTGCCGGGTTGTCATCTGTTCTGGGTCGCGTGTCTGTGCCACTACAATGGCGGATTCATAAAACGGGATTCATCAGCAGGTTGGGTTAATTTTTTTTTTTTTGTTTGTCACCGGGTATTACAATACGCGCTTACGGTTCATCGTTACCTATTAACATGTATAACTGATCCGATTAAACCACACGAAGGACCCCCCGGACAACGATGGGTGTTATTATATTATTATACGCTAGCAGTCCAATGATGTGGTCCTGATGTCGATGAGCTTGTGTGTATAATATTATGCATACAGGTAAAGGGAACGAGGGGGACGTGCCCGGAGCGGGTTTCGTTTTTCACTTGACAGTAGCTAATAAATTGTTATCTATACAGTGGCAGAGGGGAAATTTCTAAGAGAATAAGTAATAATAAAAATAATAAAAAATAAATAAATCTCGGCTACCACGTACCTATGTATAATATATTATATAGGTACGTATAAGCTACGTGTTGTGCTTAAGTAGTCGGCCGTCAACGTTGTTTTATGATAGCAAATCGTTTGCAATGGTTAATTTGATTCGACCAACGCATTGAAAACGCAATAATTGTGTGGGCTATTACAACTATAATACGTAATAGACGTAAACTAGATCAGAGATTGAATATTATTTATCTTTAATGTAGATACACCGTTTTTTGTCTTAAGTCTACGGAAATTGTAGTGAACTTAAAATCCAAAGTATGAAAATAATGATTTTTTTCAACAATGTTAGAGTCCGCGATTTGATAAATCTAGTAGTATTTTATTAAAGTTTATAATATATCGTTATAATATTATTAAAATGTAACATGTTTATGGTTCTTAGTTGAGTAATAAATCATCAAACTTTTTTTTTAAAACCATGTCTTCATTGTAAAAACGACAAAAACTTAAAAATCGATAATTTGTTTGTCAAACTGGTTATATTGAAATAAAATAGCCTTAGGTAATGTAATTAGGGTGCATTTTTGATTTTCTATGAATTCAGTGTTATGAATAAATTAAATATGTTTAAAATTTAATAAAAAGTATTTTAAATAACAGTTTTATTTTTTTTTAGATTTATCAACTCTATACTTACGTATCTGAAGATAAGTTTGTGCTTTTGGTTAATTGATAAATTTATATTGTTGTAATTTATTACAAAGTATATTATGCTTTATGATTATAAAATTTAATATTCAAATGCTCAAAAGTCAACTATTAGTACATAAGTGTACTCAAATCCTCGAGAAGTGTCATTAAAATAATATTAGAACGTCATGTTTGTTTGAATAAAATTTATAAAAATAAAAAAATGTCATAGAGCCTGTACATTTTAAGCAATGGGTTGTGCAGAATTTATTAACCCGTAGGGAAAACAATTTACAAAATTTGAAAATTCCACTTTTTGTGAATAACTTATTATGAAAAAATGAATTTATGCCAGTTATATATATAATATTTAGACTACGCCGAGTAAAACAAAAAGAAAAAAAAATGTTAAGTATGAAATCAAATAGGTAGTAAAAAAAAAAAAAGGAGACCAGTGACAAAGATGTAGAAAAAGAGTTACCCTAGCTATACAGACGGTTGGACATTTTTATGTTTATAAAAATTACCACATGTTTATTCAAATATATTCATAGCCAAGACACAATTACTGATCCGAGTCTTTGTATAATAGGTGTAGAAAAGAAAAAACAATTTACGTTCCCCTTCATTCGCTGCTAACGCGATTCCCCCGTGCCTGGACAGGTGTGTTTCGTAAAAACTCAAGTCACAGTTGGCCACTAAAAAGGGGTTAAAGCAAGAGCTCCCTTTCATCATTTTCTGTGTCTAAGTATGAGTGGTCGACTTTTTTTCTTCTAACTCTGTGTCCCTTGCGATTGTGTGCGCGCCGCGTACGATTCGTTATTGTCTGTGGGTAATGCGGGCGAAAGCCACTGTTATAAATGTTATAATAATACCTACTGCCTTTTACGGGAGTAGCGAGAAGAAAAAAAAACGGCCATCGACCTCCCGCTAGCTTTTCAAAGGCGTTCTACAAGTGTTAAAAACTAACCACCCATGACCGTTACACAATTTCATGCGAGTATTGCAAATGACGCAACAGTTTGGATAGCGTCTATAAAAAAAACAACGAACGACGGACAATAAAATGGAATCGAATAGTATACTTACCTAAGTAGGTGTAGTTAGTCGACGTATGACTTTAGAGCACGTGTCTGTCCCGGCAAGTAAAATTGAAATGCACATCTGATCCACGCGACGAGATTATGAAAGGAGTACCTAGATTATTGCAAAAAGAAAAAAAAATATTAAAATTACCTATATTATTTTCGTTTTACTTTTATTTAGTTGTTTGATCTGATAAGCGCATGTTTTTAAGACATCGTGCCACTTGACCACGGTATAGTAAACATAAGACGATTAATTATTTTAATGTGACTTATAGTCTATTACCATTTATTATTGAAACATTCATAATAGTTAAACCTGTTTAAATTTCTGTCTGCAGCACAATAAACTAATATGTTTTTTTACTATTCAAATGACTGATGATTGACCGCGATATGACGCGTAAAGCCGTGAAACACAATAATAATAATATAATATATGCCTATGTATGTATGCGTGTACGTCGTTCTTCTCTCATTTAGCTCTAGAGATACACGTTTTGATTACTTGGATGCGGTGTGTGAACTACATATATTTATATGACTCATTCGTTTTTCAATAACGTAAGCTTATTGTTGTAATCTTATTTCGTTCAACCCTTTTATTCCAACGAAATACATAGGTACACGCTCCGGGGAGCGTTTCTCACATTTGAGTGGCATATAATATTTCTGTATATTCATTTTCGATCAAGGCTCATTGAACTTTTGTTACAATTTAAAACAAAATTTCGAGTGTGCTCTTGACTAGGACGTAATGACGATTTTCAAACACTCGACTGTTTGCGAAAAAAAAAAGCTAACGTCGTATTTATAACTCCACATTGTAATTTAGTACATACTAGCCACGATTATTTACCGTCACATAAAACTATATAATAATAATTGATATAGTATTGTTATTATATTATATTGGAGACTTATTCAGTGTTTTGAACCGGTTTTTATTAATAATTTTCTTGACATTTTATGACCGTCCCACACTTCTTGCATTATATAGTTCGCTGTGTATGCGTTGCTCATTCGAGAGGTGTACGACGAGTGGACGTGTAAAATAGTAAATAAAATGTCCCGGAAAATGTAGTTATAAATTAAACCGGAAACTAATTATTATTTTGATGTTAGCACGTCAAGTTTTGTGAAATGTTAATATTGAATTTTAATTGTCCGAAAGCGTTGTACTTGCATCACAGTTTGGTTTCGACGAAGCCACTGTAGGTGTACAGGTACCTAAATAAAAATAAAATCGAGTATTTTATTATTATTTTTATTATCTCTGTATACCCATTTATTATGCCAACACCTACTATTAACCACCGGTGGATGTTTGTTTTACGTTTTTATTTACTTTTCGTGTCATTTTATAAAATATAGTATCATAATAACTCTACTATGTAATGTTTTAACATTTTAACTTAATTGAATAGTTATATTTTAAATTATTTGCACTTGTAATGAAAAAAAAGCTTGGAAATCACAAAACAAACAATAGGTACCTATTACTTAATACCTAGCGTTAATTTTATGTTTATTTATGTATGCGATAAACAATTAACAGTTCTCTGGTCATAATAATAAATAATAATCATTAAAAATATATGTTTTTAATTATAATTTTTTTAATTAGAAATATAGTCTTCAATGACATGGGTTATAATAAAAGCTATATAATGTTAAATTAATACGTTGTTTAAAAAACTAAAAATAACAAATTATTAACAATATTAAGTTTATATTATTATAAACTGTATTTTGAAATTTAATGTTATGTCCCTTTTTATTACTTATTATATTATGATTTTATGATAATGTGTAAGGACGTTTATATTTATATAATATCAAATTTATTGCATTTTGAGATATATTATTTAGTTAAAAAGATATTTATGGAACTATATGTTTAATATCATGATGAGACTTTTTCAGAAAATATATTTAATTTATTATTAATAACGCGTTCTTTAGAAACGATAAAAAAAAATGTGTCAATGTAATTTGTATTTCAAAACCATTTTTACATTTGATTCATGCGTATAATACGCACCTATTTTTAAAATATAAATACTAAATATTATAAGGAAATTACCTACCCACTAAACATTATATTATCATAAAATCATGTTTGGCAAATAAGTCGTATCTGTATATTATAACATAAAAAATAATTATTAAGTTTAACAGCAATTACTGTTATTGTTTTCAGTCGTATATGGAAATCAGTACAGACATTAGGTTTGACGCATATGGACTTTGGCGATTTACATTTTGCATTAATACATTCCACGTCCTGTCATTCATATATTATATAATTTAATGTTTGTGCAGTATTGCCGTTTTATAGTACCAAGTATGGTTATACATAATATATAATAGATTGAGTAATACAATACTGCTTCGGCTTTACAAAACTATTTCAATACAGTAGTGAAGTCTCTTATGCCAGCATAAAATAACCGGTCTATGCGATAGGTCGAATAATGAAAGTTCATAGTGAGGAATAAACAGATATTAAACTTATACGATTACTATCTAAACTCTGCCGTCAAATGTTAAAAGTTCGTAAAGTCAAACTTTCGTGATAATCTTCAAAAGTTATTGTTGTGCTATCCTCGTATAGAATAAAACCATTGAGTTGAATGTCTGTAGTATATACGTATCATACCGTACACATCGTACTGAATGGGTTACTCTGCTAGGCAAAATATACGTACCTACTCCTTTAAAATATCATCATTTTTGCATTATTATAATAATGGACGAATAATAATTATAATAATAAAAAATAATGATAATGAAGCAGCAGAAACAAGTACCTGTTTTGAAACGAGTCTATATAATGTAATGTGTTTTATACTGGCACCACTAATATTTGTAATTTTATATTCTGTAACACAAACATAAAATATGTTGTACTACAGTTACTCGAGCTACTGCACGCGCATAAGATATCACATGTCTATACTAGAGCAGGTACTACCTACCGGGAGTTTTTCAAAAATTATAATTGAATACGTCACGCGTCAATTATCATATACGCGATTTCGACAGTTTCAAAGTCGTGTTTAGCGATTTTTGTTCGCCTGTCGTTGTAGTTGTTGTTGTTGTTGTTGTTGTTGTTGTTGTTGTTGGTAATTTGCAAACCTGCAGGTTTTCTTCACGTTCGATAATACGACAGTCAGTCAGTCAGTCACTTCATCCCGAATAATTCACCGGCGGCAGCCGACAGGTAACTCTATACGCGCTAATACGCCGCGACGTACCTTCGTCGTGTTATAATACGGCTTTGCCGATTTCGACGCACGTGCTCGGAGATAATATTATTATACGATGGGAGTGGTCAGACACGTACAACTATAATATACAGCCGAACGCGTTATATCCGCAAAACCAATACGATATTATAATATTATAACCCATACCTATATAGGTAGATAGCCGGTACTCCGCAGCTACGTCTCCGCAAACGAAATTAATATATGTATATGACGGCCTGAAAACGACAGTCCTGCGGTACCGCGTATAAAATATAATTATTATTCTCACCCTCCCCGACGATTTTTTTTTTCGTTTTTTAATTTGTGCTACCTCGACCGTGTTTCGCGGTACGATTGACCCATCCGCATTCGAATACAAACATCATATTGTAATATATAGGGCACCGGAGTAAACAGAGACACTCGAGAACGAATAAGTACTAACTCTATGCACACACACGGTGTACTCGTATCGCGAATAGGTATAAGTATACGTATAATATTATTATATGGGCGCCCCGAGGCGACCGTGGAAGAGATTCCCGTTTGCATTCTGCGCGCCATTAATTACGTCGTTTAAATTCCTGGCAAACCGTTTTTTTTTTCCATCGAAATAACATATTCTTCGTATGTGAATGCGCGCGCATGTGTGTGTCTACCTATAGTAAATGCCTTGAGCGATTGTTTGGAGAGAAACCCGACGTCAAGCTCACAGCAGTGTGCGTGTGCGTCGAATACGTGCCACCAATAAGAATATATGTGTATTACATATATATATATATAATATGTATGTGTGTGTTTTGATTTGCTGCGAAATTAGATATGATTGAAAACAATTACCAAACGCTTAGCTTAATCTATATACGTTACGTGTGAAAAGTTGGTCGCGACTGTGTACGTATAATAATAATAATAATAATCGTCGTACTACGACGGTCGAAGAGGAATTATATTATTTGAACGAACCGTTATGGACTTAATGAGCGCATAATAATTGTTATTCGTAATTCCTCGATGATTATTATTTATTACTATTAGGAGGTATCACCAAAACCGGAAGCGCGTGTATGATGTTTGTTCGACATTTTAAGTGGCCGAACTTTTTTCTTTTTTTTTTTTTTTTATCCCCTTTTATTACCTACGCTTATAATACAGTCGAATAAATTGTCAATCGTGCCTAATTTATAATTATTAGTCACGGCTAATGTAATATGTCCTGTTTATAAGTTTATTATTATTATTATTATTACGTTACATATAATATTATGTGACTTTTGGAGGAACAACATTATTTAACGACCATTACATCGATTTTTATTTTAACGGATAATAAAGATATAATTTTTTCATATTATATACATTAAAACGATTATCGTCGAATTATTTTTGAACATTCGTAATAAAATATTTAAATTTTTATTTTATTTTTTGAATAATTATATTAACTACCTAGAAATATAGCATCTGCTCGATTAAAAAATAAAAGTAGTCTTTTTTTTTATTATTAAATTAAATAAATATATTGATTCGTTGTAGACATGGATAAAATAATATATTCATCGAATGTTTAGGATTTTGTGGTTTTTAACGGTCACAATACACAATGCTATATCTGAACATAGTACCACATATATTTCACGGTTAAGTGATACCATTTATTTAATCATGTTATCCTATACTAATATATTATATCTACTCTCACTGTGTGCTATTATCTGCCTCAATTATAGTCAATATACCTATAGCTATGCGTTATTACAGTGCAATGCAGTTTGTTTAAGAAACATTACGATATAGTCGATTATAAATAAATTGCTGGCAGATCAGCGCGTCGGTTGAATGAAGGAAGGCACATCTACCAGTGAATATTCCGCATCCAGGAGAGTTATTTAGAAACCACACAATTAACGAAGCATGCATAATAATTTCTGAGGAGTTTTGAATAATTTATGCCGGCCGTTTTAATCCGGTTATTCGGTACGAAACGGGGGCGGGAGCGGTGTAGAGGTTTCTGACTGGAAAAGGACGAGGAAATTTGAATTTTAGCACCTATCTATGTGTAAGCAGACGCAAGTGCAGCGAATACACTGCATATAATCATATCCCGCGGCACGTGAATTTGCCGCGACTCTCTTCCATCATGATCAACTGAGTCTGGTGACCCTTATTCTACCATATAGTATATTTTGATAAAATACAAACGTACTGTATTTTAAAAATCGGAAAGTGCTAAAGATGGAACGATGAAACGATATAATATTATATGGTTTTGGTCGTCAAACACTAAATAATAATATATATTATGTTGCCTTTGGCTTCGTAGTAATATAACGATATTATAACCCCGACAAACTATCATAAACCTCGACCTTGGTTCAACACTTATTAATGATTTGTCCACAGAATGTTTACCAAACATAGACGGTTTAATAGCGCGTTAACGACATACTTGTGAATTTATTTTATTACATTTTATTTTTGTCATTGCAATAAGTTTGTCCTCGGACGTTCACGTTTAAAAACTTTTCGGAGACCTCGGCGTGTACAACATTTTTCTTATTTTTCTTTTAAACGACGTCCATGAGAAGGATAATTTTACTGCGCTTTGGTTATTACAGATGCGAACAATCAATGTCGTTATAACGCTAACGTTTGGATTTCGAAAAATTTTTCTCTTCATCTTGCTTGTGCAAGAAAACGGCTATGTGTTGACGTTTGCGATTTTATTTACGATTTTTGTTGAAGCATTATTTGTCCGACAAGTTTATTAATAGCATTCTTAAAAAGTGCTAATATAACTATAGTCAAGTTTAAAGAATGCTAGAAAATCTTTAACGTTTCCTTATGAAAACAAATTGACATCTGGTATTTTTAGTAACGTTGTCGTTAAAACGAGAGGACGAAATTAATTATATTTATACGAGCAGTTATGTAAACATATAGGTATATGTATTTTTTTTTTTTTTTACTTATGTTCACTAATTAAATCATTAAAATATTTATTGTGTTGTACCTTTTGATATGTTGATTAAAATAAAATGAATCATAATTAGATACTATACCTTAATATATATATATATATATATCGTTTAAAAACGAATCGTGTCGCAGGTCGTTAAGAAATTGTGCATAACAAATATGTACATAATATATTAAATCTTGGCAATTATTCCTGCGTTGCATTTGAGTTTGAACTTATTGACGTTCGTTTTTTCCTATTCATCATTTGTGTATCGTTACCGTTTACCATTATCGTAAGGCAATCAGCAGGTATTTCGTTTAACCGCTGATGACCGATGATCGTTGTCTGGGGCTGACGTGAATTGGGCATCGGGTGTCTGCTGTTGTTGATTTATGAAAACGCTCGTCACTGTTTTGAATAAGACATTTTCAAACTTTTATGAGAGAGACACGAGTTTGTATGATTATTGTATATATGTGTTAACTTTGAAATAACCGGACCTGTCGGTGGACAATGTATGGCCCGGGGGTTTTTTCTCAGTTGGAATGCGGACGATTCTCACATACAGTCGCTGTCATGTGGTACGAGTAACACCCAGCAAATATCAATAATCTCAAATGATGAATCATTGAACGAAACTTAGCTCATAATCACTAAATATTATTTACATTTATTCAAATACGTTTAATGTTGTGAATTGCCGATGAGTCTAATTTTAAACCGAAATGTTTTATAAATTAAAATATTTTTTTTAGTTTGTCATACATTCTTTTGAGTCTTCTGAGATTTATTCATTATTATTGTTGAAGACGTTTAGTTAAAACCGAACAGTGAATACTGTTTGTAATATGTACAATTCGATGTGGTGAAAGAAGCGTATGAGTACCTTTTTTAATGACTAATATATAATTTATTTATACGTATATCTGATGTTACATGTTCTGACTAGTAATTACATCATTTAGTATTATTTTTTTAAATTTTTAACACGGAAAAGTATCACATTACATAGGTATTATAACAACTACCATTTTACCGAACCAGTAATATTATTTTAGAATTCCATAGAATCAAAGTGATTCAAATTCAAAATGTTGCAATTCAAATTGGTTTATCAACTAATATATTATTATTGACTATTGACTATTGAGAACCTTGCAGAGTACCTATCTTTATAATAGTGCAATCCAGATAATCCATAATAATGTATTATGAAATTTATGGTTTAAGAAATTTAATATGTTACAGCGTGCTTTTTGGTTAACATTTTATACGTTAATCAATATTTTTATTTAGTTTATTTTATTATTTCATATTATAGAACATGAAATCATCATTTATTGATCATTGGTATTTGATGATGGTGAATCTAATGATAGTAGAAAATACATGAGTTTCTCAAAAAGTTTTTCCATTTTATTATGGCATTTCTGTTATATTTTGTCTGGCTTCCAGTTGGGTTGACGATGGATCAGACTCGAAAACAAATTACAGGGACACTCACTTTAATCATATCACGATGTTCGACAGGCCACACAACCCACACGCACTGAAGTGATGACGAATCGTTATTGGACAGCGTTTTCAAAAATTATCGGCAATAAATGAAGAATATTATTGGAAAATGTAATATCTAGCTGAGGAATAGCGGAGATTCGACGAAAATTTATGATTACACACTGTAATGGTCACTCGATTAGTTATTCACTTGATTGGTTTTGACGTACAGAATAACCACACTGCGTCTACTGATCCATTATAATATGTTTTCGTCATATTTTAATTATATGCATAACAAATTTTTAATTCGTGTCCGACAGCTGCAACTTCCGATTTCTTTAGTTCATAATATTTGAACCTAAATTCCGGTCTTTCCATTTGTCACGGTTCGTTTATCCGCTTAATGAGACACCTCGGGCAACATCATTGTCTTCAGTTCATTGTGTTTCCTTAGACAGGGTGACGGCCGCTATGGTTAGTACTTAACGTTTAAAGGGGATTCCAAATGTCGTAACCAAGGGTGCAGAAAGATATGCTACTTTGTTAAAATTTGAACTGCAAGACAGTTTATAGATTGCTATAAATAATTTATCTTTGATCGTTAAAAATAGTAACGTTCCAAGCTGTTTAAAATAAGAAATCTATATTGAAAGTGTATTGAATTTACATATTTTTATAAAGTGTATTAAAGTTAATTTGAAGATACTTAGGTTTCAGGTGAAGATTAGAAAATAAGATCATATTTATTTGATTAAAGTCTGAAACTAAGTAATATATAATTTAAAATATTCATTTAAAAGTGAACAGTTTCAAAACGACGGAAGTCTATAATACTCTTGCTATACATAAAAATATAAATAATTTTACTTCCTAGAAATATTATAATACTGCGCATCTTTAATAAATAAATAATTAATGAATTTTAATGACGGGCTCTACGAATGGTTTCTATTCTCGAAACCCTACATTTTAATTTTCGTATAGATTTTGTACATTTCAAAGTTATTTTCTATAAAGTATATTTTTAGGTACGTTTATTAGGAAATATTGGATTTAGAGTTTTAAGCAAAATATACGAATTTTTTTTAATAATATTTAAAGGAAAAACTTATATAATGTGTAAGAATAAACCATAAATTATCAAAACAAAAACAGATGCATAATGTCTATTACTACTAGTAATTTATATTTTTAAGTGTTCTAGTATTTCAGTGATATTATTTGAAGTAATGTGTATTTATATTGAAATTTAATAGCTAACGTCGGTTTTTATGGTTTTACTTCGACAATTTTATTTGATATATTAAGCTCAATGTTTTTAATAAAACAATATGAAATTTATAATTGAGAGATTATTTTTTTATAAACAATAAAACAATACTATTATGTTGCATCTTTGTGAATAAAGTATTTTGGAATTTTTTTTATTTTTTATTTATTATAACTTTATATTAATGATTGTAGATATTTGGTGTTTTTAACTCTAAATATTATGTACCTAGTTGATCATAAAATAGTACCTACTATAAATTAAAATTTAATCCAAAATATCTATAAATAATTTAATTAGGATAAGTAAATTAAGAGTTACCAGTGGATAATATCTTCAATCAGCACCAAGTAAATTATTACATTACTATTTTTAATCAAAGTAATTTATTTTATTTTTAAGTCAATATCATTTTATTTACTATTAGTATTGACACAATTAAATTTTAATAGTTTATTTGCTCATAACAAGTTTCTCTTTTTTATTTCTAGTCGTTTCTAAGTCTAACCGTTTTCATGTGATTGCGATGAACTTCTCCCTAGGGTCCGGATATTAATCATCTCGAATTCCCGTTCTTTATGGCCTAGTAAATTTCAAAATTTCGAATCTTGCTAAATGTAATTTTCACACTATATTTCTTACTATGGTTTTTATTATCATTTACTGCAGTGTATATATATACTCTTATTTATGACTTAATATAGTATGATTTTGATTTTATATGCATTTAAAATATTTTTATTATTACCTTAAGTAATAATTCGTTATATTTAATAGCCTATATCAAATCATATTAAATCAAGTTTTAAAATTGTAAATTACAATTTCAACAAGTAGTAAACACTGCATTGTTATCAAAATATTCTTATTTAACTAAATATTAAGTATTTAATAAAACAATAATTATTAATAACATTCTTATCGAAATTAGAAACCACGGCCTATAAAAATTAGGTATATTACATTTTGTTGAATATAGTCATATAAAGAAAATATGATAGTATTTAATATAAATTACGACCAACAAAATACTGATTGACTGTGTTGTGTCTTAAATGTCTAAAGAGCATTTTTATGTATGTTGGATCTCAATAAATATAGCTATTTTTGATTATATTGGGATATTAAAAATGTTTCATAAAATATATTAATAAATTAAAAAATAAATATTTTATTTTATCGATAATATTTAATTATAAAAATATTATTATTATTATTATTATTATTTTATTTATTTTAAAATAAGAAAGGCAATTTGGGTGACTAAAATTATTGTTACATTCAAAGTAGTTGAATATCGTTGTGGTCGTTATTCATTAAGTTAAAATACCCGAGTTAGATTTTTTCCATATCAAATAAACATTGTGGAAATACAGGTTCTTTAGTATGATAAAAAAAAGTCGGCAAACTAGAAAGCCACTCATTAAAACGACTGCTTTCGTTGTCCCCAAAACATAAACATATCGAGAATTAAATGTTATTATTATTTTTTTATTATTCACTTATTGAACAATGGGCTATAACAGAATTTTCGCCATGAAACCCTTAATTTATAGCCTTGTTTTAACAGGTTAATACGAGAGGGATAACGGAAGCGCAAATAGTAGCATATAATATTCTATTATTTAGTCAGTATAAGCCCGTTTGTTTTTTAAAACTGCATTTCACACATTGTTTATTACACACAATTTATATAGGTATTATAGCATTAATACCAGTATTTTGATCTGTAATCAGCATTTGGTAATAATTAGCTAATGGTATTGTATACAAATATATTCGTTCTGATTAATAAATTACAATTATTTAATTAAGATCATAATTCATAATAATAAGATAAACGATAAAAATACACAATTTATAACATTTATACATATACATAATATAGGTATGTATGTTCGCTTAGACTTAAAATAATATTATATTTTACGCGCGTATTAGAATATTTAGGATTTCAGCACGGGGTTACAAGACAAAACAAAAAAAAAAAAATGTTTGTGCGTTAGGGCTTATAAAGAAGCGGCATTTATTTAGTGATGAATGAAATAACAACAATACGGGTGGGTTTCTATGGCCACTTTCCCAGGTGTTCGGAGTTTCAACCCTTCTTTGTACTACAGCATCGTGTTAGAACGTCAACGGCTGTATAATACTATTAAAGTTTCTTGACCCTTTGATTTTGAAACAAGTGTCAGCAGCTATGTTTCATATATGTATGATACCTATTATACTGTAACATCGTCAAACTCGTTTCAGGTTTAAGAGTAATATCAAAAAAAAAAAAAAATCTTTTTGTACACTATGCAGTAGTGTAGTGAATTTGGGGAGCGTGTGATTACGAATATTCTTTACATAAATCTTATCTGTCTTCCCTCGCTGCAGTGCAGTACGTTAATGTTAAAGTTCGATGAAAAAACAATTTCTGAAGAATACACTAAGAACTCTGCAGTATCAATGAATTTTCATGTATTTTTGACGCAAAATATATCATATTATTTTTGTAAAGTACAAAAAAAATATATAATAACAATATTCTTCTATAGAAACCTGTAGGGTTTTAACAATTGTTATGAAAATATATGTAATTTTAATTTGGTTTAACTTATAAATATAATACAGAATAAATAAGAACATAATAATATAATAATGTTATTATTATTGTTTGTATGTTATGTATTTGCTTGAAAAGTTGAAAAGGGTAAGTAATTACGCAACTAAACATGTAGATGGCCAAAAGGCAAAAGCGTGTAATAATAATAATATTTCTCTAATTAAAATATAGTAACAAGCGTTAAAATAATACAATAAATGGTTAAGCTTAAGGTTCCCTTTTATTTTGATAATTAAAAGATTTATTAAACGTCAAATAAGTTGCCTACCTGTTATATTTTAAGGGGTTGTAGTCGTTTTATAAATACATTGTATATTGAAACAGTTGGTGTTTAATCTTTATTTTAATAATAAAGAGGTATGACCGAAAAACTGTAATGCCAAGCTTCTATTATTGAAGAAAATATTTGAAATTATGAAAAATGATAAATTACTTTTACGTCCATTTCGTGAATGATTCTATTTTTCATTAAAAATTGCTCGCCATTATTTTTTTTACAAATAACATTATTTAGTTAAAGTACCAACCTTAATTGAATAATTTGTAACCCTAATGCTAATGTCTATTGTTGTAATTTAGTTAGGTAGGTATTTGACAAAAAAAAAAAAAAGAAGAATAATAAAATAAACAACGGATATAACTTTTAAGTGGTTATATTTTTCTGGAAAATAAGATTACTGTTAATTAGTTTTAAAGTCTTATGAGTTTACTTTAGTCGGCTGAAATATAATAATTTTGCATTATTCTTAAGCTTATAAAATAAAATATTTTTTCTCCTAAGTACCGATTGGTAAATTATTGGAATGTAAAAAAATATAGTTATTTATTTTTAGCTCACAGGTCGTTACAAATATTTATCAGCCAACCTTCGAATGTGTACATATAAAACCTATAAAAACCCAATAAAACATAACACAAGACATTATTTACATAACATAACAGCGGGTGTGGTAGTAATTTAGTTGGGTTTGTTTTTTTCCAAATATGTACAGACGTGATGAGAAATAACAGTATGTCATCCGCTTCGAAAACTCGAGGGAATAAAGATACGTAAATACTTTTTTTCCTCGAATCCAAAATCAACACAAGAGGTAGATTAAACATATGAACATACACGTGTTTTTTTTTTTTTAATAATAATTCCAACCGTTAGTAACCCCATCGATAGTTGATTAAATACAAAGACATCCCCCCAGTCAATTTATACTTATTATTTTATTTTATTTCATACAGCTGGACCGTTCCCCCTTCCACGGATTTTATTCGAAATTCGCAGTTATACGTGTACCGAACATTCAATATGACGTATTCCCCCAATTGATGTCATAGAATTTAACCTGCGTGGACGCGTGACAATTGTACTATAATGCATTTGTACGGACGTTACATTCGCATAACACCGCCGCTAAGCCTTGCCATATCGTTCTAAAATCAGTTGCAGCCTCTCTATTATCTCAGACGTATGAATCGTCGTTTAGTGTATAGAATGAATACTGTGGACAGATTATGATGTTGTACTTAATCTATACATAATATTGTTAAGTACTGCGAAAAAAACTGTTGCATCCAAATTATGTTCATCGAGTGCCCACTCGACAATGTAATATTGTTCTCATTCCCAGGGTAGATTCAAATAAACGATAAAAGTGTTGTCCAACCATGATACGAATTAGATATAAGTATATAATACTAATACTTTAAACATAGTAAAATAGTTATAATTTTTGAGTATTTGGATTGCATTATTATTTGTATTAGTTACAAAAAAAAAACTCCATATATATTATGCTATTATTGATAGCATCTATAGATTAAAATTAAAACGTGACGTTTAAAGTTGAAAGTGCTTGACGCGTATTGAAGCTTGCATTTGAAATCATTTTGTATAAAATATGAATTATAAAAAATGAATTTATTTCAATATATCTGTGCATTATAAAATTTAGTTCTTAACTATTTGCTTTAAAAAATATGAAACTCAACAAAGATATGCTGAAAAAATTATTTTCATACTCAGTTTTATTGGTAAATACATTTTTAATAAACTTAAAAGTAAAAATGTATTTATTTAATAATATAATAATAATATTTATTTTCATTTTACTTCTTCTTATTTTTAATATAATTAAACTTCGAAGTTTTAATTTTTTTATTATTATTATTATTATTATACAAGTATATTCAAAGTTTAAAATTGAAATGCCAGTATAAAATCAATTTTTTTTTATTTACTAACGAACGGCGTAGTAACTGATTTACATTCGAATTTTTAAAACAATATTATGTAACTCTTAAGTGGATGGAGTTACCACTCTTAAAACTTTTCAAATAAAATATAAGTGTATTGAACAACTATAGTATTATACCATTTGTCATTTGGTATTATTTGTTTCTGGAAGTCTATATGTCGGTGACAATGTTTTTTCTTTGTTAACTAAAAATAATATATATATATAATACTGTTATTCAAATATGAAATGTATCGATTGTGTGTATAGTTCGTAATTTCATACACAGTCCGGCAAATTGTTTTTTTCGGGCCAATAAAATGCAATTTTCAACCTTGTTTATATTGCACAAAATTCAACCCACGTGAGTTTTATAAAACTATTAAAACTTATGGCCCTTATATTTTGTTTATTGTTCGATAAATTCATCACTGTTGTCGTTAATCGTACCGTAGAAGACTTTTTCGACCTTTACGTGGCTGTTATTAACAACACGGCCCGACCTAACAACATGCCGAATAATAGTCTTAAATGATTCCTAGACAGCAGTTTATAAGGTTAGGTAACATATGATATTTATATTTTTTTAATAAAACACAATAGGTAAAATATTTATAAAACTGCAAATCGTTATAAATTTTAATAACTAACATATGAACATTGCGTGTATGATACCTACTATGGTTATAAGTTATACTTATTTGTTTGATTTTAAAATCAATCAACTGCTGCAGATTGCAGTTAGTGTCTTGACGCAGTGATGTAAAATTATATAATAAATATAATTATTACTGTAAGTCGAACAAGATTCTGACCACTGGTTTTTACGTACGATTTTCAATTAGCTCTCTTACCGCACCACCTCATCTCCGCGACCACAATTCGATATCCCTACAATAATAATAACACATAATGGTATAATAAACACTATAAACTGTTCAATTATAACGCACGTACACGTGTAAGTATACAAATAATAAGCCTTGCCGACTATTCTCAAAACACGTTCGGTGATGGGGTTCAGGAGCTCCGGCGGATCCGTTACCGATGTGTGCGGAGGGGGGGTACTGCTGTAATAGACACGTGTTATTTCTTTGGATTAAACGAGGATTCGGAGGCGGCTGCACAATTACACAACATATTATGCTATATTATTACATTGCAGTACGAGCAGTGTACATCGCATTATACATTTTATTATGTGTGTGACGCAAACATCACGATGACACTGCTGCGGACACGCGTGTTTAAACGATAATCCGTTCGCGCGAGTTGAATTATGTGATATAATCATAATATATTATTACGTCAATCAGTCGTCGTCGTCGTCGTCGCCGCCGCCGTCGTTGTCTAACCCCCCCATCAAACGGCGGTGGCAAATTTGACGTGCATTGTGCGAACGGATTTCGACCCCGACCAGGTCGCGGCCATTCGGAGGGACTGTTTGTCGTCCGTTTGTAGCTCGTGACGATTGCGACGACGGCCAAGCCGACACGATAATATTATTGTTGTCGTACACATCGATATATTACTATTGTACAGCACCCGGACACCGCGACTCTGCGATCCGTCGAGATTATAGTATTATACATTATGCGGAATAATAAATAATATTATAATTTATGCACGCGCGAGTGACGACCGGTTTGACATACCTCGCGCGCATCGCCTTTCGTACAGCGTGTCGCCCGACGGAGAGTTCGTCACGTCAGTCGGTCGATGCATTTTTTCCGATCGATATCGTACTTATACAATATTAGTCGTACTTTTGAAGTACGGTCGGAAAACCGTTACCTCGTATTGCTGATGAGATGACATAACGCCATCAGACACGCGCGTGACCATTTCTGTGGGTTTGTAGTATCATTTATTATATTCGTGACGTTTGTCCGATAAGTCGTACGCGATGTATACATTTGGTATAATATTGAACTCGTTACAAATAATTTAATTTGGCGGTTTTACACAATAGCAGACTAACTACGTACACCCGGTACACTCCCTTGGACGCGGATGAATTTTATCTAATACTATATACGTAATATGTGCATATTTCTTGATTTTAATCGTATTTTTATGTATTATAATATATTTTACACGGATTATATTATGATAAATAAATAATAGCATCGACATTAAAATTCAAAACTGCTAAAATCTTATATACGAATCCGGTAGGTCAGGATCGATTTTCAACAGTATAGGTATCTACTTACATCCACGTCAAAGATTTCACTACAAAAATAAGTCATAAAAATCGATTCAAAATATTAATATTCAGACGTAGTTGGTGAAGCAAATAAATGGCTTTCCTCGGTAAATATAAGGTATTTACCTACATATAGACGATTATAGCATAGAGTTACCTCGAAATTATACGATCGCCAGACCACTGATATCGGTATCATTATTTTGGGCTTAGTCGGTCACGCGCAGCTGATAATGGTTTGACGACGACCCTCGGTCAGCCACGTCGCCGGCCGTTTGGATTCGATGTTTGCACGCGTGGTCCGGTTGAATAATTATAGGGGACAAAAAAACTAATAACAATAATAATTATAATAATAAAAGACGTCGTATTGTGATCGAATTATATAATATAATAGCTTTAGTTATATTCTATACGAGTATATACCTATCTAGTTACTAACGGCGACAGACGTACCTTTTTGTATGATGCATTGATGTCAAACTGGCCGTCACATGACGTAATCATCGCCAACGTCGGCGAATATCCGTTTTACTCGTGTGCTATGTATTATAGACAAAAAGATACCCCGAAAAGTCGATGGCGTCATAATTTTTAGTCTATTGTAACTCCCTTCGTCTATCCTAGAACTTTTTTTTCAGAAAAAATAAATTTATATTAAAGTTTTTTATTTTTTTTTTAATATTTGTTTAACCCATCACGATTAAAGAAATCATTACTTGAACATTTTGACCCATTTCGTCTCACAATACGATAGAAATGTATTAGGATGGCAAAGGAAAAATAAGATCGGAAAAGAACTGAGATATTGGGATAAATCAACCGCGACAACTTTGGCAAACTCAGAAATCGATTACAATTTCATTAAAGTCGACCGCCCGTTTTATAGACAACACAATATCACATAAGTAAATTCGGTGTATTTGCAGTACAATGTACCTAACTATGAGGATTCGAATCATTCGTATAACATCGATATTTATCATACATTTATTTAGTATGTACTTAATATTTTTATGATTACGTGTTCCGTACAGTCACGATTATAAAAAAAAAAAAAAAAAATACAAGTTTTCACAGTTGTTTTGAAAGTATCTGTCTCACCAATTATAAGGTTTCTGCCTATATCATTATTATAGAAGTAGGTATACATAGTACATACTATAATATAATATCGCTGCAATTTTAATAACATATGTCCATAAATATGGTCCACAGTCGTCGTGATCGTCGATTCCCCTCCCATTCACGCTACATAGACTTAATCTCGCATGCGGTAAATCGTCCGCTGCTGTGGAACGCGCAACCAACGATTTTTTTTTTCCCCCGAGCTTTAATCGTCCGCTGTTACTGCTACTGCTGTCACCGAATGGGTAATGTCGGTTACGTTAGGTAAACCGAACGCGCACAATAGGAACCACGCCGTTTATACGGTACATTATATTATTATAATACATTATGCGGTATCGTCTGTAATATGTACACAATATAATATACCTCATCGTCGTCCGTTTCGATTTCGTCCTTTCCCCCTGTCCACCTGGTTTTACGACTTCGTGACGGGCTCTCTGCGAGATTATGAATTTATATTATTTATAGTATAATTTGGTTTTTTATTAGGTACTTATATAGTTTTTTTCGCGTGCGTGTATAGGTCGATGAAACCTACCGGGCTTTTTACTGCTCAATAATCATATATAATATTATCCGAACTACGATATTACGCACATTGACGGCAAAATCGAACCGTTATTAGTTTTAGGGCCGTGTGTTCGCTCTGTGTGCATATATAATATCGACGCGACTGACGATTACAGCGAATTTAAAATGATATAATACATACCTAATATGTATTGTACTACATGTCAGTATACATATTATAACACAGAAGTCAAAGCGATTTGTTAGTAAGATTCTCGGAATTCATTCATCGACGCATACGCAGACACAGAAGCAAAGGATTTAAATTGTAATCATATGATACGTTCAAAGTGTTAAATATGGATGGATTAGATCAAATTAGAGATTACAATTTAATTCGCATAAAATCGTGGTTGATGTATACACAATATTATAAAGAGCAGGTTTTCAATACCGAGTAGGATCTTTTGAAGAATCAAAGTATACTCGTATATAGATACATAAGGTAGATATAAAATAGACAACGAACATTTATTATCATTATTTTTACAATTTTAATATTTCACAATATAATTTCATCACAAATGATCGACTGTCATGTTAGTGAGTATAAAATCCTCAATGGATTACATGGAGATGGGATATATAAAACGGAAATTCTTATACGGGGCAATCCTTTGAAACCAGTATAGTTTCCTGTTCTTTGTATACAGTGGCATTACGAAAAATAATAATAATAATAAAGAATTAAATACACCGAAAATGATACAATCGTTCGTTTTTATTCTTCGTGTCTTTTTTCACAACAGTCTTCCAGACAACACGACGGTGTTGCAGTATGGGGCGGTGACACGACTATATTTGCATAACGGTTCTATTTTTCAACAGTTCTCATTAATGAAAAAAAAAAAAATACACACATTTATTTACATACTTACAAATTGTCTCTCAACCGTCTCAATATCACTCAAGTTATATGTTACAAATGACACACGAGATTTCTCCCCTCACCCTATAAGATCCATTTAATAATATTCAACATCATGAGATATATTATGGGCGGCGCCAGTCGTACAATAATAATAGTTATGATATAATATTATATTGCGCACATAAGACAATGTTAGAACAATTCTTTTATGGAGATTATAGTTATTGTGATAATTTCATTAAGGACGAGGACCGACAAAAGAATAGAGAAATAAGCGCTTCAGGTTTTTTCTTCTTATTTTTATAATCCGTGGGGGACTTGATGCGATTTTAATACGATGAGAAAATGGATTATGATAAATTTAAAACACCGGAGGACAAAAAAGTTATTATGAAAATTATATTTTATAGCTAATACGAAGGTAAATTTATTAAATACTAATGACAAATTGCCCTGTTCTATGGTAATTAGTAATTACTAATTACAAACGTAAATTGTTTTCAAATAACTTTCAACGTATTATTTTCTTACTTAGTAGGTATTTTAACATTTACAAAATTAACTTTTATTATCTTAATCAACAACTTCTATAATAAATATAGCATTTATTTTTTAATAACTTAAGCAGCCAGATCCATGGTAATTAATTTAATTCATCTTGATATTGAATAATGGAGATAAAAATAACAAAATAAATAAATTAAAGAAAATTAACTTATTTTTGAAAAAAAATAGTATTAAAAATTTTAAACAATTATACACTTATAATACTGTTTTTTATTTTTAATTCCTGACATTTTAGAGATAAGATTAAGTGTGTCGAATTATTTTATTCTAAAATGTACCAATTTTGTAAATAGAAGAATTTAATTCTATGAAAAGTCGTATTTTAACAGTAGCAAATGTTGGTGATTTTTGTGGTTGTCAAGACCTGTGAGAAATTTCGATCGTTTATAAAACAGTCGGATACAGTGTTTCTATACTTAGGAAAAACATTTGTTGTATCAACAGTTTCCAAAAATTATTTTAGTACTGAAGTTCGTCTTTTATGAGATTCAATTACGCACATTAGATTGTTTATCCTGAAAGTAATGTTAGTTTAATCAATTAAAAAAAAAGCATGAGATATCCCAAATAATAAAATTAATAATGTTTGACAAATAATTTATTATACAAAAACAGTGCAATGTCTACATTTACGTTAAGCGAATGAATATAATGTTTGTAAAATGACAGATTTTTTTAAGTTTATTTAATATAAATGTATAACGTTCACTATTGTCATTTGAATAAAATCATTATATGTGTTTATTGTGTGTACAATATTAAATATTATATAAACAATAAACATACATACATGCACTAAAAGCTAAATGGTAAATTTTAAAATTAAACTTTACAGTGCGTAAGCATTGCCTATACGTATGATTTATTTAGTTTAAAAACTTTTTTGAATTCTCAGAAATGTAATTTTCATTAATATTTTATTAGTATTCTACAATGAATCATAGAAAACTATTTTTCGACATTATAGAATTGTTTTTTCAGTAAGTATTTTAAAAACAGCAGTACACAAATTATGGCCAAGCATAGTTAAAAACTAAAATCGTAAAACGTAGTTCTTTTGAAAAACAAAGTAAAAATGAATAATCATTAATCATTGATAATACATATCAGCATAAGTAGTCTTTTTATCATATAGTGAAAAATAAAAATAAATTCAATTGTAAACATTTTTATTTTTTACATCTCGAATATACTCAATAGGTTAATAGGTATTCAGTAATATATAAGTGTTATATATAATATATGAATTAGATACTGTTAGTATTTTCAATGTACGCTTTACAAATGACAAAAATGGTTAGTGAAATAGCGAGTAATTAATATTTAATAATATAAATACGAGTACCATAAAGTAAAAAATTAATGTTTGCAGTGGTGTAGAGGGTTTTTTAAATATTTTAATTATTATTATTATATAGTATTAAATTGTTATATTAATGCAGTTTTATAAACTGGTTTAATAATACACGTGGTTATGAAAAACTTAGGTGTATAACTGTACAAGTCACTCACCTTACCCGTAATTGAATAATATTCAAAAGTGTAATTTTTGCCAGTGAGGTTTTTTAGTTACAGTGTTTATTTGTCTTGTTATGCGTGTTGTGTGTAATATACACATTGTTGTCTGTCTAATATTCACTCAAGTTAATCTAATACCTACGTAATATAAAGAACGCGTCGTAAATTTCCAGTCGTGGTTTCCAGTAGTATGCACCTAATGTTGAAAATCATTTTTTTTCAATAAAAAAAAAAAAAAATGTAAATAAATCAACAAATTATAAGGGTTGGGGGAAGTAGAGTCTCGTTTATTGACAGTATTGCGCTTACGCCATCAATTACGTAAATGCTGTTGTTTGGGGTGTTATTGAAATATTCAAGTTGTAGGTATTTGCACAACGATAACATTGATTTAATGGCTTTTAACGTCCTTATATAGAACGTAATGATATTAATAAACACACAATAATAACTCATTGAAACACATAAATATAATATTTTTATAGTAAATGCCAATAAAAGGTTTTATTATTTGTTTATGAATGATTTTTTTTTTTTAATTGCCCTTTGACCTCATAAATCTTAGTGTTAGTATTTTATTTTTATCCAGTAATCTTCCTTGATTTATTTACATCACAACGGTTCTATAAATTAGTGCACTTTTATTCGGCGTCCGGTAAAAAACATTATTCGAGCGTTTATACTTTGCTTTTACATTACTACGTCGTATTTTAATTTTAATTATTTAACATTTAAATTCCACTATGTTCCGATGAAATTTCTACCTATACAATCTACCTAGTCCGGTAATGGCTTTAATACTTTCAGACGCTTCGTTAATTCAAGATTATTATAATTTCTAGCAATTAAAACCGCTCCGGGATTAACCTTTTCGGGGAATATAATAATAATATACAATATAATATAAACACATTATTATTATTTATTATTTAATATTATATTGGTTTAGCTAATTAGTACATCTCGTTGTCAAGACGTCGGTCGCGATACAACAGTATTTGTTTGTAGACGGATTCGCTATATTATTTCAGACGTGATATTAGTATTGTGTTGTTTGTTAATTTTCACTATTTTCATTAGCGTTCAATAAAAAAATCCATTTTTTGAGTTTTTCGTTGAATCCCTCACCGCAAAATGTCGAGCGCGACCGCAATCGCACATAAGGTTTTTAGAAGTCTCGCCAGCGGCGTCCGGCTGATGTCGAGCGCGAGACCCGTCAGCTGCGCCAAGATCAACGCCGACGACAATCAGCCGCAGTCCTTGCAAGTGACCTTGATCGAGGGCCAGGGCACGGGGCCAGTGATGTGCGCGGCCGTCAAGAAAATCTTCGAGGCAGCCCACGTGCCGGTACAGTGGGACAGTCAGACACTAAAAGTGTACCGGGAACCAAAGACCAACCGGATGACCGTCAGTCCGGAAGTACTAAGTTCGGCCGCAAGAACGGGATTAGTGCTACGAGCCCAAGACTCGACTGTGGGACAGAGCGAAATGCAGTCGTCGGATTCGTTGGCGCTCCACAAGGCGCTGAACGCGTTCGTCGGAGTTCGTAAGTTCGTGTCCGTGGAAGGGCACCAGCCGTATGGCCCTGTCAAACTGGTCAACATCCGCGACAACGTGAGCGGCGAATACTCTGAGATCGAGCACCTCGTCGTTCCGGGTATATATAATATTATATTTTATTCAGTCATCGATCGTCGTGGCGAATCTGGCGATGGGTCTCTCCGGACCGGTATATGATATTATAGATGTATACGACATAGTATGTGGGTAGTAGGTATGCATTTCTCGATACACCCACACCATACCCGCCGCAGTTATACTTATGACACTTTAATCCTACTGCAACTGTAGTTTCTCCACCACAGACGACCGCCGTCTTCGTCGTTGACTGGTTGACTATTAAGTAAATTTGATAGTATTTTCAAGTTCTGATTCACTAGTTTTTTTTCCATGGCACAACAAACAAAGGACAGGCACAAACTAATAGCAACCATCTGTAAACAAAAATGTCCATCGTAAATCTCAAAATGTCTATCGATATTATGCTCTTTTTACCCTTTAAAATGCGAATTTTGAAAAATCCTTTTTTAGTATGCCTATACAATATACATTATACATAGTAATAAGAACATTTGTCATTTACTGAAAATTTCAAATAAATCGGGTCAGTAGTTTTGGCTGTACGTTGATTCCACCCTTCATTTATACATATATATAGCCGGATAATCTACAAGATATTTTTCGGATTCATATTTTCGATCAGAATATGTGTTTAAATCATTATAAGGATATTTTGATGGTCTCAATATGTAGATAATATTATGTAATAGCTATAATATTATATCAGATACCTTAATAAAATAAATTTATTTTATTATAACTTATGTAGGTAGGTTTTTTTATGTACATTTAGTTACAAGTTACGATTATTCCTCACATTTTTCGGAGTAAAAATTTTTTTAAGTCTACTTTTTCTATAATCATAGAGGTGACACGAAATGATACATGCACGATTAATGTTAATTTATATTATCATTTTGATACCTTCATTTCCGTTTGTACTACCGTTTGCTAAACATAAACTCATAAATAATAAGGAATAACGATGTTTATGTATTTACTATCCCGTACAAAAACGTTAAACATAACTTTTAGTTGAAAATAATTTTCTCAAAAGGTGCAGGTGGGTCCATCACTGTTAAAACTTTGTTATGAGATATGAAAAATTGGATGTTTCTGAGACGTGGGTTTGGATAAAAGGTAATAGAACGATCCGATGAGAGAAATGAATAATAGTCCTTAAAGAAGTACATAAAAACATATTAATCATTGAAAACATCAAAAACAGAAAATAAGAATCGTAATAATCGTAATAATGGTCACGTCTGCTGCTATACAATGTTATGATATCATGTCACTTAAAATCGATAATATTTTTGAATAAACCGTAAATAAGCATTATTTTTAACATTAAACGAGTTAGCTCAAATTCACTAAATTATTAGACTTAACTAATAATAATAATAACGACGAAATAACGATTTATAAAAGTTATTGTGAAATAATCCATAACCTTTATATAAATACAGACTGTTGTTATATTTGTGATGTCTATTACATTTTATTCATTTCATTTTATTTTTATTTTTTTTTTCCTATAAAGATTGAGATTGATTGTTTTTATGCAAAACGTTTTAATCGTTGTTTTTGATGAAAAATAACGTTCAATAAATATCTTTTGTGATTTTGATTGGTTCAACTATATTATTCTTTTATTCGTGGAACTTCTTACTTTCAGCAGCTTTTTATAATAAAAATGCATTTTAAAGATGTACGTTTTGAGAATAAGTTGAATTGTGTACGAGAAAGTTTTATTATTCATATCGAGAAAAAATTATTATTTTGATTTTTTTTACAATGATTTCATTTTTTCGTTATCAGGAAGTATAGCACAGCAATAAATTTCTATTCACACAGAAGGAACAAAAGTTTTTGAAAATATTGCTTTAACGTTAAAAATTAATGAGAGTTTTATTTTACGAGTTTGTTTTACTTTAATTTATAATTGGGATACCCGAGGGATATAATTTAGGTTTAATTTTAAACGAACGGTGAAAACACTTGTAACAGAAGATGGCGCGATTAAAGAGTGTCCCTTGCCCTAGCAATCGTTTACCGTCAGTGACAAAGTTTAATAAATTACTCAATTCTTAAACATTGTAGATTTGTGTTTTTCTAAATGACTAAACATAATTTACTGTTATTATAGTCATCGTTGCGTGTTATTAAAAAAATGAATTTAAAATGTATTATTAAGTTGGGAAAATTAAACCTACTAACGTCGCGGTCGATATTTATACGATTTATGTATTATAACTCATAACATATGACCACTAAATACTGTTCAACTGAGGTGTGGCTTGGTGTAGAAGCGTTTTATTATAAACACAATTTATTAATCTGTAACGTTATTTTCTGTATACATAGAAAATGCGTATAATATAACACAAAAACGCACGTTGACATATATCTAATATACGAGGTCTTAAACGTATTTACGATTCAAAATTTTCACATATTTTAATAATATTGTACGCTGAAAAAATATAGATTTACATATTTATTGTCGAATTCGGTGCGTGAACGCAAATCGTACAGTAATCTGCGTCTCCGTTATATACACACAAATGACGTTTTTAGACAGGGCGTTTTTCAGATTTGCATAACCTTTACCGTATCTAGTGAGGGGAAAAATATATTTATAATTTTTTAAACTGGTTTATAATGCCTCACTAACATTAAAATGTGAACGCGTGTTAAAATCGTCGAGGTCATCGAATTGGTGATAAAATACTAAGCTTTTAGTTCAATATTGTTTCATTATAAAATCACAAGCGTATATTATTTAATACAATACAAACAGAAAATTTAAGGGGCGCGTTTCATAAATAAAATCGGTTAGTGAAATCAACTTCAGAGAAAAAAACACCAATACAATATTATAACATATTTGTCATATTATAGTGGATACAATGTGGCGTCAAATCGAATGTTTTAAAACGTATCAAACTGACAAGTAAAAAACTAATTAACTGTAAATTTTCTATACGTTTATTTTAATGTTTTATCAAAACGTTTGAAATTAAATAATAACACAACGTTATAGTAATTTAACATCAACACGTTCTTTATTATTTCTTCAATCTGTAGATATACACGCAATACCATTCGTTCCAATTTTTGTAGCGTAGGTACAATTTATTAATGTAAAAATCTACGAGTTTAATATTAGATTATATACAGCGTGTTTATAGAAACACGCATAGAAACTTTGATTTGATTAAATTTTTACCATTTATAATAATTTATGCTGAACGTAGGTTTAAAAAAAAAAAATTGTTAGTTATTAGAAGCCTATTTTTTTATTCTTTGAACCTTGAAACCGCTTCCTCTCTACAACACGTCGTAGATATACTCAATTTACCTAGGTACTGCATATAAAACGTAATTTAATCCTAGAAGTTTTTAAAGTAATTTTTTTCTGAAATTATGAAATGATGTGGCGAACGGACTAAATATTTTATAATACGTCGTGATTATTCACTTATTAAAATTCCGGTTCTATTTGATGATTACGTGCAGTCAATTTTATTAACCTAAACGTATGATACCAATATATTTCGTAGACGCATTTAGTTCGTATGTATTACAAAAGTTTCTCCAACCATAGTAATGATATGATATGTATATATATTTACATATTATGTAGCATTAATGAACATTGCGCGAAATATACGTAGGTACGACAGTTTATGTGGTTAGACTTATTCTTGTAATCACGGTACGTTGCATTCGGTAACCCTCCGACTAAAAGATACTCATATAAGCGTGAAGGGTCGCCGTCAGCAGAGACACGCGAAACAGTTGGTTTCCTGTTGATGGTGTAGGGTGGGATGTGAACATCAATGAAACCCCACGCGGGGTAGTACTCATAAATATATAATATTTTTTAATGTACAATATAGTTGGGTTCGTGCCGGTGTAAAATGTATAAAGGGCGCGACGAAATAGCAATGAACGGTCGTGGTGGCGGCGGTTCGGTGAGACGCGTTATATAATGATGATAAATATATAAATATTATATAGGTAGGTTATTCTAATATGTATATGACAACGACGGTCTCATCAGTCATCCCGTATCCGTTACATGTATTACCTATAAAATTAAATTATATTTAAAGTAGTAGACAGCACGAAAAAAAAAAACAATTTTTCTTCAAAGTATTATTAAACGTTAAATTGATTATATAGAAACTATTAAAATCGATTTGGTCAAAATCCAAAGTGAAAAATTTAAGGAAATACCGGGATATTTTGAAAAGCCACGTTACGTCATATGAGCTGGGTTCCCCATAATGTTTCTTATATTATTTTATTATTTTACACGTTCAAAAATTACTCAATTTATAAAATGATTGATCAATCTAAAAATGATATTATAATATTTGCATATAAATGTGTGATTTTTTGCGCTTGAGACAATAATATAAGTATCTATAAAACATTTTTTTTTCAAATATTAAAAACATTAATAGACGTATTTTTGTTGAACACGTCTGAAGTAATCGTATTGTGCGGCAATACAAAAATTACTTAAAATTCTAGTACTATTTTCACGTGTTCAGTGGCATAAAAACAACATCACTCGCTTATGAAAAAAAAAAATCGAAAATATATTGCAAAGATAATATTATGTAAACTAGTGCAAGAACCGAGCAACTTTTACACGTATACGAGATGGGCAATTATGGTGAGCCCCGGCCCAATGACGTAACGCTCGTTTTCTTTTTCAGTATTCCTCATAACTCATTAAAAACGGTGAATATAAATTTCAACTTGCAGTATACCATTTTTCTTAGAACCAAAAATTTTCCAAAAAACTTAAAAAAGAAAAGTTAGTTTTTAAGTTTTTAGGGGCTATACTCAAAACGACGTATATAATACAATATCATTATAACTGCACGATGCGATACTCACGACCGTCGTCGACGTCTAAATGCATAAATATATTTTCGTATCGCGCAGGCGTCGTGCAGTCCATCAAGATGGTGTCGATGAAAAGCTCGTTGGCCGTGGCCGAGATGGCGTTCAGATACGCCACCGAGAACGGTCACTCGCAGATCACGGCGCTTCACAAGGCCAACGTGATGCGGTTGTCGGACGGGTTGTTCTTGAAGGCCTGCCGGGACGTGAGCGTCTGCTACCCGAACCTGGTGTACAAAGAGGAGAAGCTGGACTCGTTCTGCCTGAACGTGACCAGCGACCCTCAGCTGAACGGCGACCAGCTCGCGACCGGCGAACCTAAACGGTACGACGTGCTGCTCACGACCAGCCTGTACGGCGCGTTCGTCGGCGCCGTTTGCGGCGTGCTGTCCGGCGGAATGGTCACGGTGCCGGCTGCCGCGTACGGCCCGAACGTGGCCGTGTTCAGCACCGTCAGCGATTACGGCTACAGCAGCTACTGTCGCAGCAAAGACAATTGCGTCGTGCCCCGGATGCTGGACGACCTGGAACCGATCGTCAACCCGACGGGCATTATCCGAGCGGCCGCGTGGATGTTGGACCACGCCGGCATGACGGTCGCCGGGCGGCGCATCACGGCCGCCGTGGACAAAACCATACTGGACGGCGTTCGCACCCGGGACATGGGAGGCCAAGCGTCCTGCGCCAAATTCACCGACGCTATTATCGCGAACCTGGATTGCCTGATGAGCGAAAGCGGCGAAGTAGGCGGCAAATGTGATGAATGCGGCAAAGGCGACAAAGGCGGTGACGGAGAGTGCTGCTAGAAGTCGTGACGCGTCGTCAAAAGCTTGCCGGTGACGAACCCCACCGTGTTTTTGTTTCTTTTCTTCTGTTTTTGAATTATAATATAATATTATAACACTATGAGACGTACAGTTTTTTCAAATAAATAAATAGTGGGTCGCAAGTCATTCGTAATCGGAAAAGATAATACCTAATATTTTAATATTAGGTAAAAGAAACAGCGACTTCAATAAAAGAATTATTATATTTTTTTAAAATTATTTTCGTAGTCGCCGTACGACACTCGTCGAACGTTCGATGCGATCGATCTGATCATTGTCGGGTTGTGTCTTGCCTTTCGATATAATCGTGACGACGCATACCACGGCCGCTACTCGAGGCGATCGCCCTTGTCGTTAATGTTGGTGGCAACTCGAAGATAATGTAAAAAAAAAGTTTAAAAGTTAAATTAAAGTTCAGCTAATCGATAAAAAGCAAAATTGTTTTTCAAAATATAATTATAAAAAAAAAACAACGTTAGTATAATTAATGTTCCCGTTGAAATAATAATTAAACTAGTAATTGTGGTAAGGATGAGGTACCTACCTAAATATTATCGTTAAATTATTCATGGATATAACACACGTTAATACACATATTCATAAAACACACGTTAACAAATAAAAAGAACACACTTCCATGATTCTATATACCTATTAATTGAATCAAATAATCTATAGTTCAGATTTTATTTATAATAGTAGTGTTAAAAACAATTTTTTTTCTCTTGTGAAATGAGTTTACTTCAACGTCTTCAATTAATATTTTATAGTATATATATATATATATATATTTTAGGCGGTGGTATAATCATTTTTAATTTCTTAAGTGGTTAAGACTATAGTAGTTTCCGTAAAAGTTTAACTTAGACAAAGCAGATGTCAAATAGTATACTATTGTTAGTATACTACATTAATACAAACCTAAAATTTAACAATGTGTATTTATCAATTATGTCGGCAGTACTGATAAGTTAACCACGTTTGACTATAAAACAGACTACTTCTCTAGATTGCTTGACCAAATAATAACTGTACTTACAGAACAACCCTAGAATCTACAATGATATTGATTTTATTTCGTGACGTGAGTGGCTAGAGTTAAGCCACCAATAATAATTTCATTACCTAATACACGTAAAAAAATATTATTTAATAATAATAGATGATTTTCACAATTTTCACGGACTGAACAGGTTAAAACAACAACTGTATATCTGTATAGCTGAAACATGTATATTAACTTTGATTTTTTAATTAGTCTCAACTCGTCTGCGTTCATATCAAATGTTATATTAACATATTATAAGTTTTTATATAACACAACATTAGTCTGAACCCACAAATTAAAAACAAACTATTGAATAGGTACATTTTTGAAAATTGATTAGATCAAATATTATTACAATATTACATGACATTTTCCTCAAACTTTAAATTGTGAGCATACAAATTATAATAAGTATTTAGATTCATTAATAGATAACACCTTATCTTATGCCTACTATAGTATTGTTTTAAATAATAATTTTAAATTTGACACGTTATGTTATACAAAGATATTCTTAAATCATATTTTATATTTTGTCATTAGTTTTTAATAATTAATAATATATTATCAATTATCATTGATTAAATATATTTGAATATAATTGATTTAATCTATTATATGTAGCATGTATGGATATTTCATACAATAATATTATATATAATAATAATCAAGTACAAAACATATGAGATTATATTTATTTTAATTATTGAATATTGATTATGCTTAATCCATCATTTGTTTAATACAATGTGCATTATGGATTATTTGGGACGAGAGTCTATAATGACAACTACAATTTCGCAACAAATAACAATAATTATATATTTTAACATCCTTTGATGTTCTTCAGAATATCAACAATGTTCGAGCCGGCAGTGTTATGAACAAATGGTACAGCGACTCGTCCTTTTCTCATAACAATTTACAATAAATTATTAAAAACGATCAGTTTAAATTTAAATTTAAGGAAACTGCATTTTAAACAGGTAACTGCGCATCATATTTTGATGCTTCATAAAGCATATATCTGGAAATATAAGTCATGTGTCGTAAATAATGCGAATATCGAACGGTGGAGATTGGAGACGGGGAAAAAAGATAAAAAAAATAAAAAATAAGAAAAAAACTCCGGTCTCCGATTTACGTGTAACAGAACTTTTTTTTATTACATAATACTATCGTCCAATATAAATGAAAAATAAATTCCATACTTTAACAATAGATATTCAATGATCGAGTTATGAGCAAGTATTATGTTGTTTCTTATTAATTTTAATGAAATGATTCACGTTTGTATTTTACTGTAAATTAAAATGCGTAACAATACTACCAAGTACCAACGTATTCCTAGACAAATTAATTAAAGAATAATTATATATTATACATTAAATATGTTACGAAGAAGAGAATGTTCGTATATAATATAAATTAATAAATTAGTCTAACCTGGCTACACTTTTCAACTGTTCCAAAAGTGCTTTGTCCGTTATATGCAATAATGCCTTTCGGCAACAGCCTCATAACAATAGTTAGGTATGTCTATTCACCCACAACATAATATAATTTTACATTTTAGTATATTATCGTAAATAGGGGGATTTTTTTTTTTTAAATCTGTTAATAAACGTGTCTACGCCACATCCCCCACCATACAAAAAAAAATCAACTCAACTCAACTACCGAATAAATGCTAGTTTATAATGTACACAAATAAAAACACCCTCCCCCAACACGATACCTAACCAAAAAACGTTTTTAATACATATTATACATTACATCGACCAATATATATGGCAGGGTGGGATTTTATATTATATACGTTCTTATACAATAGGTTAATAGGTGCATCACGTGCTGCGTACAAACGTATAATATAGGTACTATTTGGTTATAAATATGTATGTTTTCCCTCTTCTTTCCGATTTATAAAACAGTTTGTGAAGATGATAACAATAATAATAATCTAACCGTACGATACCGACTAATGGACCGTGTATTATTGTGTTTCATATTGTATGATAATTTTTGTATATATATTATTATACATATATATATATATAATATATATATATATATATATATATATATATATATATATATATTATACGTACCGTATAGCCATATTATATAATGTGTGTTATAGAGTTCGCGTGTTTGGCGCCCACAACCGTGAACCGTGTAATGGAGCTCTTTTTTTCTTTTTTCTTCTCTTTTCGAGCGATGAGAAACGCCGTATACTTGCAGTGTTAATCTGGAGGGTCGGTGAGCGAGTGAAGTGGAGCATAATGGGGCTATAATGATGATGTTGTGGCTATACTAAAAAAATGATGAAGCCAAAGAAGCTGTAAAAATGTTCATCCACTCCAAAATTCTCGAAAAGATTATAATTCGAAAAAACATAAAAAATACTTTAAAAAATGTATTAACATTCAAGTTGTTCACTGCTTGCACCTACGACTACATTCATCCCAAAACTTAAACACAATAATAATACGTATAGGTAAACTATTATTGTAGTAATGTAGTGTTATAGTTTTGAACTTAGTATCATAAATCCGATTTAGAACTATAAATTTTAATATATAAAATATTATTACTATGTAATAGCATTTAATTTTCCCAATTACGAACTAAAAAATTACATTATAATTTACGGCCCACGATTAAACCAGTCCACATTTGTAAGACTGTCAGTAAGTTTATTTTGATGACGATTCGCTTACTTTACTGAGATTGTCTTCGGGCAATAAATATTCAACATCTGGTATTGCATAATAGATACTAAGATACACTTTGTTCAAATGAGACGCTGAAATCATTTTCATTATACGTCTACAGTTGTAAAAACTAGAAATAAAAAAAATCGCACATTTCGAGCACTCCAACACTCAGTTGTCATATTATAAATGATTTAATATAATTATATTCCAAACAATTTACGAGTTTACTATTAAATATAAATTATAACCAATTATAATTGATGTCGTGTTGCCTGAAAAATTAATTATTTTTTTTTCCTCAAATTTATTCATAACTTTCAAAAAGAATAATCATTGATGCATAAACAACACTTATTAAACTACTGGCCGTTATACATTACATATGTATTAATAGTTTACGTCTTGTATAAACATAATATAATAGTACAAGGTTTAATTCTACAAGACGTTTACAGCAATATTATGATGTGTACAATATATTATTATAACTATGACACATATACCTATAATATTGTAATAACAATATATATATATTATAATTTATAACCGACGGAGTGCAGACCAGAAATTAATATGATTTGGTAAATAATTTTCGACCGGGCAAAGAGTCTGACGACGGAACCGACACAATTGGATCGAGTATAGGTTTTATAGAGGCGTTTTTTATTTACGATTACAGACGGAGAACACGCGGGACTTGGGTATGCCTAAAACTTTGACGCGTGAGCGTGTGGGTGTGTGGGTGTTTGGCCGTTTGCGAGAGAGGAGAGTATAACATTATTATTTCGTTGTTATTTCTTCGGTAACGAGAACGTGCGTCAGTCTTGTCCAGCCGGGCGAATCGCATTTATGCACTCCGCGCCTTTATTCGATTTTTCTGCGGCCCCACCCTCCGCTGACCTATGCGAGTCTCGCCCGTCGCCACTATTATATTATTATTAAATGTTAACCGTTGATTGTCGACGTTGACCGCGTGCCACGATCTAATAATATTACGTAATTCGATTTAACATAATTCTATACTGTTATGTAATTATTAAGAGTCTATTCGTTACACATATACGCGAACAACATAATAAATAATACCTCTAATCTAATATAATAATTAGTGTATTGAAACAAACGACGTCGTTTCGTCTCTGCGACAATGACGACGACGATGACAATAATAATAATAACGACAACAATAACAATAATAACTACGAAATAATAATAATAAGTTTTCGATCGCAGTGAGTTGTTGTAATTAATCAACTCGTTTACGGGACTTGGAACACATGCGCGAATTTCCTTTGGCGAGACGGATCGAAATTTAATTTTAAAATCTCGTCGCTAGTTCAAAACATATTATACTGATCAAAACCGTTGTTGAATGCTTTAAAACTTCAAACTTCCCGACTATATCGCGCAAATTGCCGGTCATTCGGGCGTGTGGCTATAACGTGTGTGACGAACGCGAGACAATGAAAACCTTGCCTTTGCACGAATCTGGAATTCATGCCAATTATATTTGTTTTCAAACCGAACGTTTCTCATCCAATTCAATTCCGACTGATGCGCCCTAAAATGTCGAATCTAGCTCCTTTGATGTTCGTTTTCCGGCCACAGGCTGTATCATGCCCGTCTAATCTTCACACACTTTCAACGCTTTACATTCAGAAAACAACATGTTAGTGTATACATAGATATATTCGGTACGTGTATAACAATATTTGTACTTAATTAATTTTTCTTTTAACGAATCTCATAATTTTAACATAATAACAGCATGACATACATTACAATTGTATATTTGTCGACAAAACGGGTCAACAAGCAATTCAACTGAATATGTGCTCTCGAAAGAGGGTGGGTGTAAATTACTGGTAGGACATAAAGCTAAATATGTATATTAAAATAATTAATTTTTCAGACTAATTACGTGAACAAAAATGTTGACGAGAGTAGCGAGAACATTTATTTAAATATTAAAAAAAAAAAAAAGTAGTGGGAGGTAACACTTTTGTCAACTGTTTGTGCAATTCCAGTCTGTGGCGTCACTGAGACTGTAATAGTAATTTAATATAAATACTTGTGAGCTGTGACCTACTGTTTTTATATTATATTATTAAATGTAGGTACGTACGACGGAATGGTTTCAAACATTTAGGATTGGTTCTATATAATTTATATAATAAAATATTCGAATAAGCCGCATATGTTTAATTCCCTGCGCTAATAAAATCACGGTCTTCTTTGAAGTTATAATATGCTGTTAACGAAATTACTCTTAACATTATGCCAAGTTAAACTCGGAACTCGACTTCAAAGTACTTAAGTAGTCATTAACAAAAACAACATTAATATAATATTGTATAATAAATTCTAAATATTATTAAGACAATAATATAATTACGACAATTTCCTAGTAGGATGTATATGGGATCTAGGAAGTAACTGAACTATTACCGATTCAAATATTATTTATTTATCGATTAAAAAAAAAAAAAACATTGTCTGTTCAACTACATATTATTTGAATATTTACCTAAGATTAATATGATGTACTCAATGATTATAAATAATATATACACAGTAAATAACTTGTATATGTAGGTAGGTAGTAGTACTATATATTAAAATAATTTATGTGAATAATACAAAATAATATGGTTCTATTTAGTATTTTCTTTGTTTTGTATAATAGACGGGTAGACGGCTATCAATAGTGTTTTGTACGAAACAATTAAAATAGTTATATGTATAATTAAATATTATATAATATATTAAAGTAATAAATAATATAGTAATTTAGTATTCATTATTCCGATAATGAGGTACAAACAGTGTGGCTCTATTTTAATAATTACATACGACTTAGGTATTTTTTATATATATTATTATACTATATACCGTTTGGTATAAAACTCATCTTATACCAAGGTAAAGTAAAAATAAATTCTGAGAATTAAAAATAAACATAATATCTCCTAGGTACTTACTATCCATAGAAAATAGAGGGAATAATTTCTGCCTATTTACATACTATATAAATTCTGAATAATATTCACGTAACCAAGTGTAGTAATGAGTACATACTGTTATAATAATAATATAAGATATTATGTGGTATTTCGTAAGGTATTTCATTCATATTGTTCATACAACAATAATTTATTGAGAGTTTTCAATTTGAAACTCCATATTCATCATATTAGTCCATACTATCCATATTATAATGTGTGTCTTTATAGGAATAAACGTTTTATTACACTTTGTATCTAAATTATTAATTTGATTTTAAACATATATTATACGTATAATTTCCTCGCGTATAGTATGAGGGGTGGACTAATGGAAAACCACGTCAGCCATGAACAAATGAACAATATAATTATTATTATCGTCTAAATATCTAAAATCAACAATCATATTATACGTATATACGCCGATAATACCGTCGCTACCCAATATTGCATGCAATATAGGCCTGCAGGCCTATAAAATTTATCTACGAAAAAGAAACATCAGAGGTTTTTAACGAACAAAAATAATATTATGAACACCTATCAGTGGTCCACTGCAGACAGACAGTGCATCGACCAGATAGGTTGTCGGATCCGACCGGTTGGCTACCGTCGTTGGTCGTAGATCGCGAGGTCCGACAGCGGCGCGACGCCGGTGGAGAAGTTCGTGGCGCGCTGATGTGCACCGTGGCCGCCGAGTGGCTGGACAAATTCAGCCGGCGCCGTGTTCGACGATCGGACGCAAAACCTGTGCGACGCTCTGGCCAAGGAACAGGATTGCCCTGATGCTTCGGTACCGGACGAACGCCCAGCGAATGCTCACTCGCGCTCAGAAACTTCAGGATCACGAGCGCGAACTGATGCCGACGTATCAGTACGACGAGTACTTGAAGCACGGCGACGAACACGTGATCAAGATGTTGCGGGCGAAGACGACCTCGTCGACGCCGTGATGCCACAGAAAAAGATGATGTGCGCGCTCCAGTGGCTGAGGTCTGAAGTGGAGCGGGCGAGAACGCGAGACTAGTCGAACTGTCGCCGTAGCGGCCATCGTCATGGCCAGCAACAAGAAAATCGCCAACGATTGTCGAGCCAAGGCGCGAAAGCTGTAAACCGAACTCACCGAGGTCCGAAAAGAGGCAGTCAAGCAAGAGGCGTTGATCGACTGCTCCGTCGGAAAAACGAGTTTATTGAGTTCGGGCAATTCATCATCACTTTCAGCTGTTTCCGGCTCGCCGGAAGTCAATTTCACCGGTGCCGCGTCTCCCGCATCCGGTCCTGCCGTGCCCGTCTTCTCCGCCCGCCCGGACCTCGTCGATATCGGCGAGCGCTCTCGTTCGGTACCAGAGCATCAGGGCACGTGTTCCTTAGCCAGAGCAGTTTTTGCGTCCGCCGTCGCACGTCAGCGGTCCAGCCGTTCTGCTCCGTCAATTTCACCCCCCCAGTCGTGCACGTTGGGCAAGTGTGGGTCCTTTACCCGGTACAGCGACCCCCGGTGATCTCGCACTGCTCGTGACCTGCACCGACGACGAAGTTCAAGTGGTCGACCGATGACGACGACGGTGGCGGCGGCCAACCGGTCGGATCGGCCAGCTGATCGTCCGGCGAAGGGTTGGTTAACGGTTCTTGGACTCGAGGAAACACAAGTAATCCGTCTCCCAGCTGTTCGGCTCGTCAGACGTCAATTTGTTCACGTCGCAAGTGTTTCGGACTGATGGTCATACGCACCGGTATATTTGTGACAACGGTTGTCTTCCAATTGTGAACCTCAAAATATGACTTTCATTAAATTTAAATAATAGAAATCAATTTATTTTTTATCTATTTTGTTCGTTTTTTTTTTTTTTATTATTATTATTATTTTACTCACGGTGCAAAATTTTACTAAACATATCAAAACTGGTCCAAAAACTTAGAGAATGATATTATAAAGGAAAATCGTTAAATGAAAAACTATTTACATATTATCATACTTGTATGATATACGGATCTATACGCGAGTATATAACATTTTAAAGTATGACTGAACAAAAATATTTAAATATAATATTTCCACTACAGTTAACAAAATAAAATAACGAAAATACATGTAGGCGTTTTGTAACTGTCTTTTCATACACAGAAGTCGGTTTCGTTTTTACACCAGCTCAATCACTTCGACGGAAGGGTATGTATAGTATCAGCAAAAACAGTATATATTTCAACTATATATAATTTGCATACAAATATGTTAGTAGCATGTCAGAGTGATTCCCTCGCCGCAGAATCGAGTATAATTCAAAAAATTCAAAAACAAATTCATACTATGAATTTACAATATAGGTGGTACCGAACTAAAATATACAACGGTTTTTATTATTATTTTTGATAAACATAATGCCCGTCAAAATAAAATATTACAATATTATTGTTACAATACATAGAATTAACTGAGTTTCATGTCGTAAACCATATCGTTGCAATAATATTATGACGTACGTTGTACGCATGCCATATATATATTGTGTTTTTTCTTTTTTGTGATAATATGTTTTCCATTCATAGCCTTACCACCGGGCAAAATACGCATATTATATAATATGTGTGTGTACACCGATACTTACGGTCCGTACACAACTAAACGTATATTATGTCTATTGTTATTTGTTTGGTGCTTTGCCTTTTGCGGGGTTAAATGCATGTGTTTCTTTTTCAGAACACTAAAATAATACAGGAATCGTACAAGCGGAATATTTGTATTCAACTTATTATTTATTTGTAGGTATACAGAACAATATAATATAGTCTATATTATATTATATTATAGTTTAGGTAGGTAGGTAGCTGGTACATAATATTATAATATTCGTTTGCGTCCGCCCCAGCCGTCAAAACGATAATAATTGCAGTCTACCGGTTAGCGTGGAACGTATCATTTCATCGTACTCGCGGGAGTCTATTATAAATTGTACATTATATGCACAGGCGGCGCGTTTATGTGTCCATATATAGGCGTCCGCCCACGATAGTTGGGATACCACAAATACGCACCGAACCGTTTGTACATTATAAACTTGCCACACTGTCATCCGTCTGTGGATAAGGATACAAATCGTGACCTCTGAACTATATATGCACAGTATGCTTATTATAATATTATGTAGCACAATAACAATCGTCGCTATGGGGTAGACGGTTATTTGTCGTAACTCGTAAGCCTCTGGCGTCTACGGCTGTACAGAGTATATGACCTACGTAATAATATATAATATTATGTGGAATGTATATGACAGCTGCTGGATACATGTATATTTGTAACACGGGATATCGCAAGACATATAATATAGTCTGGACAGTTCCCGACATCAGTGTGTCTTCTCGTAGTCGTGTGATTCGTTTTTTCGTAGACGACGTAATATTTTAATCGAGTTTTCGATCATTTTTTATCGAGTGTCCTGCGCGCTCGCGATCCTTATGAATAAAATATTTAAGTACAGCAGCATCAACGTCCGTAATCCTTGTCGACAATCTAATTTACAAATAAATATTAAATGTATTTTTATGATTAACAACTGATCGCGGTACATATTTAAATACGCGAAATAACGTCTAAAGTAATATAACACTGATGTTTTGAGTTTAAAAACTTTTGAAAGTTGAACATTATAAAATGTATCATCATTGACCAAATAATGTAAATTCTAAAAGTTTGGGCGATCACAATCTTACCACTCACTGTACGGCATTATTCGTATACGCATAAAAAAAAGTCCTTTTCTCTCGGTAAACAAATGAACAGACAACCCGGAAGGCCTTGTATACACACATATTATGCAACCTAGAATTTACGGCAAACTATCGCATACATAAATTTTGTAAAAGACAAACGATTGTGTTTATCTAAAATATTCATTTTATGCTCGAATTATGTCAAGTCGCGATTCAAAACAATAGGTAAACATTGCTACGGGGCTCCACAAGTATTAAAGTTATTTACTTGATTTTCAATCAAATGTCACGTTTCAAGATATTCCGTTCTTATCCCGTGCAACGCCTGATAATATTTTATTTTATCCAGTATTTTACAACTTTAAAATTAGTAAACCACATGTACAAGAGAACAAGGAATGTATGAGAACTGTTGCATTATAAAAACATTGAAAAAATCCTGGTTACTGTATTATTTATATATATTTATTAATTATTTATTAACTGTCATAAAATTAATAAAATCAATGTTTTACGTTTTAACCCAATCAAATTTAACATATGTAATCAAAATTGAATTAAAATTTAAAAACGATACAAACACCCCTTACATTACTATGCAGTATTTATTACTACCGGTTACAATTTGATTTTTATTTTAATATCAAATTAATTCAAACAATAAAAACATTTGTGTACCTATATCATTATTCATTTTATATAATACATCCAGGATTGAACGTCAAATAGTATTGTCAAACAAAATTATAGTAGGTAATACTAGCATCATATTACTATCACCTATGTACAAAATTGAACACCAAAACTAATTATTTTAAATCAATTTATTGTAATGATGAGAGTTGTGTAAAACGAATAATAGTAACGTGCGTATTTATAATAATATTAAACTACCTAAATATGTTGAGGCGTATTATTATAGGTTTTTGTGCACAATACACCAATTAGAAGTTATTCAATTCCAACTGTACTAAATAAGGCAGAGATGTAGGTTTATTTGAATAATAGAGTATTCAATTAAAATAGCTTAATAGAATTTCGTTTTAATTAATTAATGCCCGTATTACTCCGCACACTTTTCTCTATCTATATGAAAATACAATTATAAATTTTAATTTTTAGTCAAAATCTATAAAATGTTCGTTTTATTCTTTATTTTTTTAAACTTTACAAGTAATTGTTCGTATTCTGCGAAAGTAAAAGTATAAAAAATTTAATTTATATATAAAAATTTAATAATATTATATTATATATTATACCAAATATAGAGGTATTTCATTTATTCTGACATTATAGTATAACTGCGAAGAGTGGATGGATATATAATTTATGTGACCCATAAAAAGAGGATTATTTGTAGGTACTAAATCTTGTTGGTTACTAGTATCACATCGAATATATTGGACATTCGTATATAAGCCCTTCACCACAAGATCGACCACCCAAACTTTAATATTATTTCGATTTATTGGCGTAAAAAAAATATTTTATTCTTTCATATGCCGCCACGCTGGTGATCGGAAGAGATTACATTTCCAATAGTGTTCAGCACCGAAAATAATTTCGGTGACAATCAATGGTTCAAATATATTTTATATTACGGGTTTATTATTCACATTACTTAGACGTGGGGTCTTGGTGTAATTTATAATCGGCCTTTGAAAAATCGACGTACATAGGATAAGTATATATATTATTATAGGTAGGTAGGTACATTGTATAACCATAACTAACTACGGCCTGTACTTGAATCAACCCCATTTGCGTGACAAACATGCAATGATTGATTTTATAAACACAAAACCAATGATCTAAAAGTATCATTAAGATAAGGTTTTTATGAATATTTTATTTTTGACAAAAGATTTTATTTAGCGAGACTGGTTCCTTTTCCGTTTGTGGTTACATAAAAACGAATCGTCACCGTTGCATCGCAATAATTTTTAAAGTACCTACCTTGAATAATGCTTTATTTCTTTTCTGCGAGAAAAAAAATACCGTTGCACGTAGGTATCTACAATGTATCATTTCGTTAATCGGCTAAGTATAGGTATTGTCATGTTATTTTTAATATTTTCAGCATTCAACAGAACTATGATCATCAGTAATCCATCTCACACTAAACAGCAGAGTGTAATTATATTTTCACATCTTATATACGATAGGGCCAATATGGCAATATCATTACAACATTTTTTTAAGTACACGCTACGTCAAATTTGATTTAAAAAAAACTACACCCGTCTCGGTAATTATGAGCAGCGAATATGTTATTCACACTCGCTGGCTAGTACGACGGTATAATATCATGTATAAGTAAAAATATTGTAAAAGCAATATGTGTAGGTACGTTCCTTTTGAAAATATAAACTGCAATACTCTAATAGACGAAACTTTTTAGTATACATATATGTATATAGATTATATAATGTATATATTATAAAATTATTTTTGCCGTAATACATAATAATAAATAATAATAATACCCACGAATTTTGAGCATATTTATATGTATAAACCAGACTTTTGAACTATGTGGACCTCTGATAAATAACTTTTTCAAAACGCGAACGACCCTATACCAAATATTTTTTTGAATAATCTATTATTTTTTTTTTCATAGAAATATAGAAATGTATACAGTTTTTTCAATAAATTTCGTGCGTAATAAAGATATTAAAGTAAACTTCACGAGAAAACTCGAGTATACAGAATAATAATCAATAATATTGTACTCTCAAGCGTATATCATAATATATACCCGCAACAAAAATCGTATTATTTCACACGTGTGTTGTGGTGACATGTCCACGGCCACAGCTTGGCGGACAACCTGGCTCAAGAATCCTCCCCTCACAAAGGGTGCCGTGAATCGCAGTTAAAGAGTAGCCACCGCGGTATAACTCTTTAATAATATCGTCGTGCGTATCGATGGCTTTCGACGGCCGGAAGTTTGTCGAAAGACACACCCTGTATGACGGACGTACTCACGCCGCGGTCGTACGATGCCATAATAATAATAATATATATTTTGATATACATTATCGTCGCACAATATTTTACATGGGTGCCTACGATGATAGTAATATTATTATTAATGATAATATTATGGTCTGCACACGTCCGATGCGTCGTCGGTACCTACCGCCACGGTTATAATAATACCGTAAAACATTGTAGTCGGTTCCCCTCTTCTGAAAATCCGTGCACGACGCGCGTTGCATTCGTACTGTGCGGGACCTGCTGCTGCGTCCGCCCGGGATTGACAGTGCGAACACGTTGTTCGGTGCATGCGGATGATGCGCGCGCGCACAGCACACAAGCCGAGTCGGTACCAAACGTAACACATTATCGTTGCAATAGTGTTATAATTTTTTTTTAGTTCTCATACTATTTTCCGCGGTATACGGCCGTCCGTACGCGTCTTTTTTTTGACATTTTCACACGCCGAGTGTGTTGTATAAAAAAAAAAATAAATATATTGTTTTAAGATGTAGATCGGAATCGAATCAACCCGACACTATAATAATATTATAGTAGTGTGATAACCCGTATAGGTAGCTATACATCCTACCGGTGTGACCGATGCGACGCGTCGGATTTTTGACTATAACTCGAGACTGAAAAATTTGGTTCGATGAAATTTTCCACCGGCGGTCGTAAGGATTCGTACTCCCTGGACAGACACAGGTACGTAAATAATTTTACACTGTACCTCCGGCCTTTTGGTGTAATAACTGACGGCAAATTACTCGGATCGTCTTTCGCGGAAGACGAGATGTGAGCACGACGACGTGCATAAATAATTTTATAAATCTCACTATAGTATTACACATAATATAATTTAATTATAACATGCGTTTTACATTACGTGACATTCTTCGCCATTCGGTGAAAACTGAACGCTTATCATGAACACGTAATATAATTTATATTTTTTCAACCATCTACTCAAAAGCATATTTAGGTTTTAATAAGTGTTTTTCATTTTTTTATTACTAAAATAAAATGTTTTAAAATAGTCATAATGCAATGAAAACTATAGTTTCTATTTTCAAACTTTGCATTTTTTATTATTATTATAATTGTTAATCAAAATTTATAGTTTCATTTTCGTAAAATATTAAACAACGCGCATATGTGCCAATAACATTTTTATAATATATAATATGTACTGGCTGAATATTTATCACAAAACATTCATTATTTCAAAATCTATTAATCTTTTTGTAAATTTTTCTGTAATTAATTTAAAATATAATATATAGTTTATTTATGGTTATAATTTTTTAAGTTTTTCTTTTTTTAAACGAAAATATACATTTTTAATTTAATATTCTGAACTAGATTATTTTTCAGAGTACCTATTTTGATGTATGAAAATCAAAATTCGAACGAGAAGTTTTTAAGCTATAAGTATTTAAAAGTTTAGGTGAGTAGAGGAATATACCAACATTTTGCAGGATATCTGTACCTCTCTACTCCGCTAACCTAAACTTTAAATACTATTATAACTTAAAAACTACTCGTCCGGATTTCGTTTTTTATGTAACGAAATACTCAGAAAATTATTCTGCCTCAGAATATTAAATTAAAAACCTATGTTGTCATTTAAAAAAATGAAAACTTAAAAAAGTGATAACGATAAAAAATATTGTTTTATTTAGATTAGAAATTATGGAAAAAAAATATTTTAAAAAAACTTTAATATATTTTGAAATAATGAGTATTCAATGATCTAAGAATCAGTGAAATATTATAGTGCATTTAAATTTTTTTATTACAAACTATATAAGCTAATGTTAAATATCCTAATAATTAAATTAAGTTAATGCTTCTTAAGTTATGATTTTAAACTGTTTAAAATACAAAAGGTATAAAGTGTCCGAGGAAGTGAATAATGATAAAACATACTATTATATTTTTGTATTACTACATAAAACCTAAAAATCCCAAAATGGTAAAACAAAATTATATATTGGACTTTCAATTAATAATATAAATGTTTGGATAATATAAATTATTTTAGTAATCTAAATTAAGATCTTAAAAACAAGAATGTAGTATAGAATTAATAATTAATTATTATACGTATTAAGTTAATATTTAAATATATAAATTATGATTTTTATGTATTTATATTAACTTTTACTCTATTTTTAATACAATATAATTAATTGTATTAAATATTGGGCTTGTATAAATCCAAGTTTAATGTTATGTAATAACTTATATAAGAAAAATATTAATATTAAATTTTACATTTAAATGATTTGTACATAGATTAATATCCTATCTTGAAAATAATATAACGTTTTATATGGTAGATATAAAATGTAATTTAAAAAATTTTTATACATATAAAAGTATCTACTTCATATATTTAACTGTTTGAATTTTAAACTTTGAAAAAGTACATTAACGTAAAACACTTTTTAAATTATTAAATTATTTATTTTTGAGTAATATGATTTTAAGTGTATTATTATTATTATTTTCATACTATAAGCTTAATTTTATAATAATATATTATAAATATTTGCATGACCTATACATACGTATAGTAAGTATATGATACTATATTTTATCTTTATCATTATGCTATTATTAATTATATAAAAAACTGTGGTATTAAATATTACAGTTTTACTCCGATTTATTTACTGAACTTATCTCGAAAGTTTTTGTTCATGATAATTTATCGTAACGTGATATGTACCGTGATGTTTTAGACTCTTATATGTATATCACATTTTCATTCGACTTCGTAATCATTTTTCTTCCAGGAACGTTAGCCTTTTTAATGTTTTGCATTTATCTTGACGTTCTGTGTATAAGCACTAACAATTCTGCCGAAACTTCAACAACCAACTTTGTTCTTGGTGTAAACGTCTATACAAGGTATATAAGTTTTCTGATTTATCAGTCTTTTTTCCTTCAAAAAATGACATTTTAACTATTGCTATTATGGCGGGAAAACACATCGATGCGTGAGAAGGGTTTCAAGAAAAATACTCGCCGAGTGACTGTAGTGAATTGGCCGAGCCGTTAAACAGGATCGTTAAAAATTAAAACCAACCCGTCCAAATCTCTTGTGTAAACGAACGATAAATATAACTTCGATGTACGCTTATTTCGTTTAGCAGCACATTTAATAATAATAATAAAAATAAAAAATAAAAATAAAACGAATTAAGTACAAACGTAAACAGTTTTATAATATATTATTATTATACTCACTTTTATATCGATATTATGAGGCAACATAATAGTATATTATACGCCTGCGCCGAAGTTAAACTAACATTATACTCGTATTTTATATCTACCTTTTATAAACACCTTGGCGCTTATACAATCACAACGTGCACTTATTACTTACAATACTATATATTATTATGTAACCTCGAATGTAGCGATTTTGACGGGATTTGCGTTTGTGTGAAACGCCATCGGTGTCTATATAGCCATAATATACACATATTGTAACCGGATCTCAGATCATTACATCGCAAAGTGGTCGAGTACAAAACATAACCACGGTAAATCTATTTCCCTGTCAAAACAACTATAATTGTTGTATACATATTATACAAATAAACGTATATCTATGCCACCATAGCATAAGTTGTACTTACTCGATAATATAGTATATTGGTATATTAATTGCTACACTCGGTGTGTATTAGGTACTGTGAAGTGCGTTGATGTAAAAACTAACCTTAACCAAAAAAAAAAAAAAAATTAAATTAAATTAAAAACATTAAATTTATATGCTTATTTGTATGCTTGACTGAAACCTTTATTCATCTCTCCGACCGATTTTACGTCTCACACGGAATAATATCATTTTAATATTCGTGTAGTAATTTTATGTAGATCAATTAAACTCTGTTCGCCCACGTTCGTAACGCAAACGACCGTCAAGAAAAAAAAGACTATGGGAAAAAAAATTTAAAAAAAAAATCAACCCTCGTCAGTGTTACGTATATTATGTACAGTAGTCGCAATTGTGTTATGCTGATTGACGGATGCGATGCTGTGATAATAATATAATTATCATTTTTTCGGTATTAAACGTATGTACCTACATAATATAATACGATGTACGTGCGATATCATATTGCGGATTATACGATATACAAAATATAATATAGTAATCGTTCTGAAATCGTGGCGGCGTATGAAATTCGACCGGTTGCTCTCAGCTGTTCCATAATAATAATATAGTATACAACAATATGCGATTGCGATTTATAATAATAATATAATATATTATATCATTATCCTGATCTAACCGGTGCACCGTGATATAATAATTATGTTACACTCGGTGCGACGAGCAAGGATGACGTCACGATAATCGTTTCTCGCTCTTCTCACCTACCCTTCATACGAACGTATCATATCGTATATTTATCAATAGGTATACGCCGTCGAGGGGTGGTGGCGTTGACGCTAATCGCCTTTACATGCCTTCCCTTATTTGAATATAAATATTATAATATTTATCACGCTCCGACTGAACTGGGATTCGCGTGCGTTGTGCAAACGTACAACAGGTGTGCCGATGTGCGGCATATTGACGTAGACATAACTGTGCACGGCCCCGTACGATGATATTCACCGCCAAACTAATGCGTAATATTAATGTATTAAAAATAATATTATTATCATTATTAATTATACGTCCGTTTACGAAATATAATGCGTTATAGAATATAATAACCAATAACGATAACATTTTAATAAATAGGTACGTACCCTTTTTGCATTTTCTCCGACTTTTTATGATGTATTATTTTATTATATACGTCATACATCATCTCTGTTAACGTAGGTATTTCCGCAAGGGTTGTTGTGCTACAACGTAGTAAGGACCAAACGATATTACGATGCTTGAGATAAATATTATATCATATCGTACACATCATATTATACGTTTTGGATATACTACGTATACTTAAAGTAATTGGGTATATATTTATATTCTGTGCGGAAATCAACAGAGTTCGCAAACTCTTCTCGGCGTTACGCCATCCCGTCACACCATAATAATTTAACGTTACATCCGAATTCGTGCGCATGTATATTCTAACGCCAGTATATAAATATAGATCGTATACGCTCGCAAATAATATTAAAATTAATACATATATCTACACCATTATTACGCACGTGCAGGAAAGCATTAAACGAACCACTGACCTCGGTAAAAATTATCGTAATACTAATAATAATTCGCGCGCGGTGTAATCCGCGCCAACGGTGACAACCGTCGATTTCCGATAGCCTTCGTCGTTTCCTGTCTATATACCATGCGGTTTATAACACTATTATCGTTATGATTATTATTATCGTACCTATTTATGTATATATACCTACTTGGTTCTCGGGGAAGTATAATATCCTTATTCGTTTTGTCTTTCTTCCACCACCGCACCGTAGTCGTGAGTGGTGTGTTCATATAATATTATAATATATTTTATATTGTTTGAATGGGCGGCGAGGGCGGCGGCCACCTGTCATGTTCCGGTTTAAAATATCAATTTCCCCCGTAATTAATATTCAGTATTCGCTCCCTCATCGCGTCCGTCCCGTTCTCTTTATCACTTTCCCTAGCTCCTGCCCTTTCGTCTCGTTAACGAATAGTCGTGGGAAGACTGGGAAGTATCTGCGTCACCCCGAGTCACGTCGTGTGTCACGCGAAGTTGCTGCTGTTGCTGAAACGACCGCTGTCGACTGCATTGACGTAGTTTAATTTTTGAGACGGCGAAAACAATCAATTTTTGGACGTTAACAATGATAATAATAATAATTGCATGTTTAGTATGGATGACGTATTCAGTTTATAGGATAGTAGAAGTATATAGAACGAACACCGACGAAACCGATATCGAACCGGTGATCGAAAGATTCGGACGTACGTCAAACAATTTTGAGATTAATTGATTTATAGCATAAATAATTTTTTCTCTACCTTCTTAAAAACTATAATATTATAATAACGTTTTTAACGGTTTTTGGCGTTGATCCGCAACTCCAAAAACCACAGTTATGAAAAAATCAGATTATTGACAAATGTACCGAGCTAGAGGGTAACGTCTGAGTCTAAAACAAAAGGAAACAATTATAATGAAATCTGACGGCCAAAATCAAACTACACGGTTGGAACGGCTGAAATGAAAAGATTCGTGTTATTTCTCGAGCACACCGGAGGTAATAATATTGCAGTTGTTAATAAAAATTACGAGCTGCAGCTAACCCATAACGCCTCGGCAGTCTACCGTAAAGGTGTACGACTATACGACGAAGAAGGCATTAAATATGTATAATATTATTACGCGTTTCTACCATCTCATAATTATCATTATTTATTATATAGTCGTTGTTGTTATTATAATATTATACTTTTAAACATTTCTGGCGCGCACGCGCTGGACCGGCTCAGTCCAATAAGAAACGGCGGCCGCGTCACGCTCAACATGCGCCCGGCTAATCCCTCCGGCTCCGGATGTCCGTATTGGTGACGGGTTCACGCCAAGTAATCTACGTCGTCTCGAAACAATAAAACCTTATTACGGTCTGCAGTCACGTATGTGTGTGTGTGTGTGTGGTGTGTGTGTGTGTGTATGTGTATATGTGTGGATTTTAAGTATTAGGTATGTTATACTATACACATATAGTACTGTATTATTATTTTCATTATACGTACGTCGGCGGCGGCGGCGGCGGCAGTTGGCTCGACGGGGGCGTTACAAATTACTATTATTTTAATGCAACGGGTAAATCCGTTTTTTACGTACGGCGATAACAATATTACGCCTTGGCGCTGGTCGCAACGACGGTGGTTACGAAAATAAAAACCTAAAGCCGGCCAGCGGATGCGTTTGGATCATGAGCGGACACCGGGCCGGGTGACACGTGCGACCCCGGTACATAATAATATATAATATCGTCGCATGGTCCGAGCTGACATAAATTATTGTTACGTGCCTACATCTGAACGTTGAATGCCCATATAATAACGCGCGGGGCGAAATACCTTTTTGCCACAGTGTGCGTACTTACCGTGTTAAAACAGTGTACGTGGACGTCGAGATTAAGCGGGCGCACGTCATGCGCGCGCGACTGTCAATATACTCGTCGGATCTGTCGGGCGGTTTTCACAAATTGTATTTTACGATTTCGTTTTACAAGGACGTTTCGAAAATCCCAGTCGACCATATAGGTACGACGAGTCGGCCGCCGGTTTTCATCCTTTTTTTTTTTTTTTTTCATTTATTCTCTGTACACGCTTTCCCAGAGTTTCCTGTGCGGCTATAATATGCTCTCTGCGTGCGACGTGACGTCGGAAACCTTATCTACGCGTATAATAATAATATATAGACAGGCAATAGCTATAACGGTTACCGTTCCACGAGCGTGAAACGTCCAGTCGACTGCGTGGCACAGCTCGATATCTAGAGATCCTTCAAGAACACACATCCTCAAATAACGTTATATATACTAATACTACTAATATTACTACTACTACTACTACTACTACTAATAATAATAATAATAATAATATAATAATAATAATAATATAGATTTGATGATGACGATAATAATAATAATGGTAATAATGCTTCATTATATACATGTGTGCCCGCGCGTCTGCAATAGTGAAATTCTTCCTATATTTCAAATCGAATTCCCCCGGCAATAATATCGATCGATCGTTCGTCGGAGCTGTATTATAATATTGTTTCGTATACCTGTGTCGCGTATCATAGTTCTGAGTGCGTCGAACCCGCGAACAATGGACGTACCGGCACTCTGCCGTGGCAGCACAAGACTTCAGCAGAATATTTCCTCTCTTCACGCGTGCGAGCATTGTGTATACGTTTATTACATATACACCGTGCACACCACTCACACTATCACACCGATGTATTATTTGTAAATATATATATATGCGAACAGTAGTTTTTAATTAATCAATCTGACTTATCTTCGTCGCTAATAATTAGCCTCGGGACCGATGACACCTATAGTTTAAATCGCAGTCGCACGACTTACACGTACGAAGGCGATAGACGATGAAGATGCGCGGCGGCGGCTGCAATGGCTATCGACTGAAAAAAAAATGCAATTAACCATCTCGAGTTCGAAAACCGACCTCGGCCAAAAGGTCAAACTCGACAAAGATAATTTATGTATTTTTTTTTTTTCAAAATTTACTGCACATCGTATTACATATTATACTGATATTCCTGTACGTATAATAAAGGCTGAAAACATTTCGATTTTTTGATGGTCTGTATTGACATACTCTAGTATTATTGGTTCTATTCATAATATTATTATTATTATTGTTTGAACCCGAAAGCTGATACTTTTTTTTGCGATCCAGACTGAAACTCTCGTAATGAAATTCGATTCTAGTTTTACATTTTTGAATTAAACCGTGAGTTGCTTTATAGGTAATTATTAATTTTTATCGTGTATGTCACCGATTGATTTATATTTTTATTTCGAATTTCTATGATTTATGTTGGGAAAAAAATACTAAACTAATAATATGTATACAACTTCGTATTATTTATGAAGTATGATCACACAATATTCTTTCAAGGAGATTTAGTACCTGCCTAGTTTGTCGTGTTATGTCTCAGGTTTGAGTGGGCGTCATATTATATAGGTAAATACAAAATAATGCAAAAAACACAATAAGTATAGGTATGTCGTGTACACTGCAGTTTTATACGCACGCTAATACCTATATTATATTTTAGTGATTGTAAAAACAACTATCGCAATACGATTAAACTAAACCGTAAACATGTTAAAAATCAAAATATACTGACATGATGAATGGATACGTGAAAAACTCGCCAATTCATGTGGTCGAACGATATAATGATTAAGAATACTAAATTTAACGATGTCTGCGATGTATATTATTAATCATAATCTGCCGCACGTACATTATTATATTATTATATAGCGATAGGTAACCCAGACCTAGCATAATTGACAATATATATATAATAAAGCTAGCTATAGATAAAACTCAATAATACTAGTCGGTTCTTGGTTTAAACGGTCGAGTGCTTTATCATAAATGTAAAAAAAAAAAATAATGCCATTTTTGCAGACGTGCCCGAGTTGACGACGTAGGCGTTAATACGCTAAGCAGCTGTAATGGTGATGGTCTGGCATCTGCAGGCAACAATAAAATATATCGGGCACAGCCGTTTTAATTATTATTTACGATCGGTGCCGGCACGTACGTATATAATATAAGAAACATTATGTGTCAGCGGCGTATACGTACTGCAGCGGCAAGCTGCAGCGGCGGTCGTGCGGTCAATTGCTAAACTCCGTTGACGATAAAAAATAATTAGTTATACGTATAGTATAATATCTATAATGTACGTGTAAGACGCGTCTAAGCACGTTGCTATACGCATTTAACGAAGTAAAATCGACCGTGACGATATTGTATTTAATATAATAATGTGGATATCGAGTAGTTTATGTACATCGTTGTTCTCGATATTTATTATATTATGCATTTATACAGGTACACACCATATGTATATATATGTTATAATATATAGTATACTCTAATATATATATATAAAACACAATATTCATATAGGTAGTGTACGTGCGGTCCTCATGTCCTTAATAGCCCTAAACCGATTTTCGTTTAACCTCGAAAACCTATTGTGTGGTATTTTAAGGACGCGTGTGCGGGTTCTCAAGGAAAACTCTGACCGATTGTGTGCGGTTTCCATGAGAGAGGATTCATTGTGTATCTCGTTTATGAGACGTGTCTGCCTCTGACAGACGCAAACGAGCGTGTGTCCTTCGTGATGTGAGTTTTCGGGTCCACCAAAACTGCGGTAAAAATCGCTCAAGCCACTGTTTGTTTGACTTACCCCTTTGGCCTCAGACAGTTGTTGTTGTTATATTAAGGTCAACGGATTAAGCAACATACATTATTATGCTCTAATCGAGACACATACTCTCTTTACTTGGAGGTAGAATGGAATTATGAAAACACCCGCGTGGGTAAATTAATAATGTATAATATCGCATCACGCTGTTGTTATTTTATAAGTGATTGTACACGGTTATAACTGCAAAATCTTACATACGAGTATTAGCTCGTAAAATGTGTACAACTATATATGCCGCATACATGTATTATTTGAATTAATTATTATCACAAACATGGTGGTGGGCAGATACACAACAAAATATTTTAATATTTTACCGCAATATTCCTGCAGTAAACGGATCTATGAGTATTATAATAATCTATAATACATGTGTAGTATTATTTATCTATTACACACTTGTTATTATGTCCTTATTTATAAACATCATATTACCTATTTCCTCTCTATTCAAACGCTCGCACTATCTCTTTCGTTTTCGATCACGTAACATCTACACATTATTGGTACGTAATAATATTAAGAAGTGAAACGCGAAACGTCTTCGACGCCTGACATTTTATCATCTAATATGTCATCAGATGATATTGTATTGATATATTACATTGCGCGTTATTTTTATGACTACAATATTCCAGAGAAAAATATTCAGAAGGAAAGGTCATTTTACCTGAAAGTTCTTATATGGCAAGTGACGGATCATTTCTTTTATAAATAGCCACGGGGTCTGATTGTGTATCATACTATACACATAGTACTTGGTATACACTTTTTTTCAGTTTTTACCACCTAATAGAAAAATGTTTTACGTTTATTTTACAATGTTCACTGTAGAGACAAAGAGTTTACACAATGAAGATGTGACACATTTCAATTTACAATTATTATCAAATAATCATTGAATATACACCCTATAATACCCTAGTTCGACGTATTAATGTATTATGCATACATTTCAATTCATATTCCAATTTTATTTATTTTTCGTCTACCGTGTACCTAGTATCTGTAACGATTGTCACCACAACTCAAAATCATAATATAATAAACATATGAATATTGTATCACAAAGTATGACGTTTGCAGGCATATAGTAACTCCGTAATATTATACGCTTGTGATGTTTAGATCCCAGAGATAAGCATTTACATACAAATGCGATGGGTGTAAATAGGGTAAACCCGCATGGAGTATAATGAATTAAACGGACTATAAACTATACCACAGTACATTATTATAATATTATAAAATTATTATGATGATGGCTCGCACTTTTATATTTGTTTAACACGTCAAACAATTGATGAGTGTTTTTAATCGATTAAACACGGCATACGAAAATCTCCCACGATATCTGTGGTTACTGCAATCCATATAATAATATACATTATTATATTTATATATTGAAAAAAAATACTGAAATATACAAGTGGTATTATATCCGGTAATGTGCGGCACACAATACTGAAATAGTGTAACGTGTGTATATGCGCGTTAGAAGAAGCGCGCGTCGTGGGAAAATTTGATCTTATTTTTTTTTTCGTTTGAAGATTAAAAAAAATATATATTAAATAAAAAACACCGTATATGTGTTTGTTTAAAATTACGTTGTTTACCGTTTTTCTTATTTTCATTTAAGTGCCAAGAATATAATATATATATATATATTGTGTGTGTAAATATATATAGTTTATATGTGTATATGGAATAAATGAATTGAAACACAGAGAACATGTTGTCTTTGCACGCTCGGACATGGTTTCCTAATGGAACACCTTTGTTGTAGGTCAACTTATAATACGCAATACAATGCAATTTATGTACCTGCGGGTTTTTTCTCTTTTTTTTTTTATTTTAATTTTATTTTGCCTTGTTTTCGAATGCGATCGAGGTACGACTAGTATTTTTGCATCGTTAGGTTGTGCAATGTGCATATAGTATATAGGTAGAGTTGATATACGTATAATGAGTGAATAGCATGCGTTCGTTCTTTCTGGAATTAGTGTAAGATGATGCGCAGATAAAATGTCTACGAGCGGTTTGCAGACTAATAAATAACACCTAGTGGCATGGAGTTGCTTTCGTACAAGCCGAAAATTATGGAGATACTTTGCGATTTTTGTCAGCACGATATATAATATTTCAAAACAAAAGTTTAGTCATAAATAATATCCAAATATGGGTTTTATTCGGCTAGCAGCCGTTTCGAGGATATTTTATTTCCATTTTCTTTAACGTTTCATAGTACCAAGACAGCACTTAGACTTAGGAATTAAGGCATGATATTGAATATTCAGACGTCTCTGCGCATCGTATCATGTCCATAATATTATGTATATCGTAGTCGAATTCGTTTTTGTAACCTTCATAATATTACCAATAGATACCGTATATAAGTGTAATATCGTATACACGCCATATTATACCCCTTCATTGTTATGGCTGTCATATTCCAACAAAAATCCCATACATAAACCGATATCTAGCTAATGCGTTTCAAAATGTGTGTGTGGGACGAAATAATGAATAATGGTTTTTATGACGTGATAAGACAATAACATGTATGTATTTAATATCATATTATATAACTATATAAATACTTAAATTGAATCATCTAAATAACACGTCTCCTCCATCACGGCAATGCATTAATTTTTTATACTTTGAATAAAAAAAAGAAAAATGATATCAAACATCTTAAATATTATGTAGTCAAATCGATTTATTTTTTTTAAAATACTATATACTAAACCATATTATATCATATATCATAATAATTATAATATATTATATATGTATAGCATACGTATATACATAGAGATTATAATTAAATTGTATAATAATATAATGTATACGTTTTAATTGTTTTACCTACTGTGTATTGACATTACTCTTAACTGTTTATAGGCGGCAGCAATCTGATGGACAGCTCTATTGTCAACACGTCAGGACCTGTGCCACCACTGGACATCATAAAGCCAAAGTAAGTAATTTATTTAAAACGTTTATATTATTTAGATGTCTATAAAATATATGTATTAGAAAAAAAAATAGAAAAATATTCCTTTTAAGTCTAAATGATGAATAGCTGGAAGTGAAAATTGGTTTAGTAATCTTTGTTAACCTGCACAGCGGCAGAGTTAATTTAATTTATAAACAATACATTCGTCATTCAATATTCACAAGTATACACTAGTCCAATATATACATTTAATAATACCGACATTATTTCGTTGTTTAGTTTATTAGTGATATAACAATTTGTTTTGCTTTTTATGCGCTTTTATGCATAATTCAGTTATCCGGGATTTGAATATTATAATGAAACTTTTTATTCTTTTGTTTTTGTGTTGTAATAATTTATACTGGCCCTTGGGTAGTTTTAAATGAACTCTAGTTCTTATATAAATATATATATATATAGGTACAACAAATGTCACCTCAATCCTTAATAAATTTTGTCTCGGTTATGCGTTAGGGATTAAATAGTATTTTATTTTTTTGCATAGTAGTAATTTTTATAAAACTCCATAAACCAACAACCTTATCTAGCTTTGGTAGATTATTTTATAAAGAAATGCGAATAATACATTATATCAGGTATACAAAATATACTATCGATCTTTGACCGTAATGAAACTAAATGCTAGATATTAAATTATACATTATTTAAAATAATTAGTAAGTAATTTTTGCTCTATGTGCGTATAAAAATAAAAACAGATGACTTCGTTGAATGTTGTCGTTTTATGTTTCTATACCAAGCACGGTCCATAAGTACTCAAGTATGACAGGACAACCCAAATTGGTTGGTCTAGAACAATGTTTCCCAAAGTAGACGATAGGACTATCTAGAGGGAAATTAAAGTTACAATTTCGACTAAGGGACATCGCGTTATACAGCAGTGGCTGTTTTTAAGTGAATTTTTTCAATCTGAATTTATTTTAGGACAAATATTTAGCAATTATTGCATTCTGCATCTAAAATAACGCTGTCTGAAGACAAAAAAAGTAATTAAAAAAATTAATGAGAATGGTGGTGTAAGATTTTTGAAAAGGTTGACGAGTAAGAAAAGTTAGGAAAATATTAGCATAGACACTGTACACGTGGACGAAACGTATTTTAATATATTTTTTTGGACCTGCCTGTATAATAGCTATCATAGTTATCATAGTCGTGACAAACTAACTTAATTCGATTTTATATAACCTACAAATTTACATTTTAATATATACGAAAATAAATATTTGTAATGATTAAAAATAAAAACTTGTTTGAATGAAGAAAAACCGGTCAAAAAACTGAAGTAAAATGATTAAATATTAAAATATTATTGTAAATTATTAAAACAAAACTGAAGTGTTTTTTCATTTACTCCGACATTCAACAATCACCGTACAAAGCCAAGTTTGAAAATAAGAGTTTCATTTGAAGTGCAAACGTAATCCTTAGGTACTTAGTGATGTATAGTTAAAACTACGAACACGATGAAAAAGATTCACTAAACATATAGGGGAAAAGATCCTGGAGAGATTTTAAAAACGAGAATGACGACCTTTTAAAACAACGGACTTTGAATGATCTGAAGAATTAAAAAATGTTTTCGACAATGAGGGATAACAATTAAATGTTTATGGCAACACATCAATATTGTACACGTTCACTGCAGTGGATGCAGTAGATAAAGACAAAGGCGAACACACTCAGCGAAATAGTTTTTCAAAATCACTAGCTCCGGGGTTACATCTATACGTATTGTTATACTTGAATTATTGTCATTTGTACGAGATTATGTTTTATTTAGGTACTAATAAAAACGATTCATCGTGCGCTTACAAATCTAACCATCAAGTGGAAATTACGTCGTTCATAAAAAAAAAACCCGTATTATAATATTGTCCGAGAAAAAGCCGCGAAATAGTTATGAAATCATGTGGTGGATGCCCCAGAGCTTCGTGCCGAATAAAGGATGTCACCGGGAGCATAATTATATATTATTATTATCCGATTTGCGCGGATTCAGGTCTCGTTCATAAAATATATAACATATCATAATAATATAATATACTACTATATACGTCTTTATAGTATAATAATATTATAATAATATAATGATGTCATAATAACGCGCGCATTGTTACGATACATTATTATTATTATAAGTCTTCGGCGAACACAATAATATTATGATAATAATATAACTAATCAATATATACATGCGATATTGAATCCTATAGCCGGATCCTTCGCGCTCCTCGGAGCCACGCGCGCCGTCTCGCCATAGTCGTCCGCCGAGAGACCCATTAGCAGAGACTCGGCGATAATGGCGACACCGGCTGTATCGTATTTTTTTAATAATATTATATACCGACTTAAATATATATGCGTACACGTGTACGTCACACCACAGCGATACATAAACCCGTTTGCTTATCTGCAGTGCGGTGTACGTATTATAATATACGCTTGTACGTAGATTGCAGGATGCAATACTCGCGGAGAGTAAATTGTGTGCGTCGGTCTTGTTGTACAACGGTCGTTTGTCGCCCGCCCGCCAATGGATTTATGCGACTAGATAAGTATCAGAGAGAATATGGAGCTATATAACGTGTATATATACGCGTGTAGCGACAGAAAAGTGAAAAATAATACGTAAAATAAAATAAAATAACATAATAAACGCGTCCAGCGTGTGTTCGTTGTTAGTTGTTAATACGACTCGGCGTTGTACGATATAGTCGGAGTTGGAGGTAAAAGTGTAAAACAGAGACGTCACCGTCGTTCGGTGTGTATGTATGTGTGTGTGTGTGTTTGTGTGTTCGGAGTGATTCGCCAATCTTGCTCGCCCCCATTTTTCCTTTATAATAATTAGTATCAAATTCTGATTTTTAGCTGAAATTATTAAATTACCTACTTAAAACCCGTACGTTAAATTCGAGATGTTTGTTGTAACTCTATTAATGAGTATCCTACAGTGGAACTAACTTACAAAATTTTGTTTTTCAAATGAGAATCATTTTAAACCATTTTTACCGCTGTAAATAATTTAATAAGGATCATTTTTTCGATAATTCAAAACAAGTAGTTTTGTAGTTGTTTGAATAATTATTATATCAAAGAATAAGGTTAATATTCCTTAAAAATTGTTTTGGTAAAATTTAAAATAGAAGTTATGTCAAGTATAGTATTCGTTATACTATTTGACTATTAAAAAAACATGTACTCGTATATATCAATTACTATGACTTTCAAAATTCAAATACGATATCTTCTAAAGCCATTATCATGAATGCATTGTCCTTAGAACTTAAAATTAAATAGCTCAAAAAATTTTGATTTTATTACGTCAAAATGTTCAGAAAAATTATTTGCTAAATAATTTTCAGCAAAAAAGGGGGTTTTCATAAGAAAAACGAAATTTGTTTTGTCTATAATATACATCTTAAATCTTGAAGTAGTAATTAAAAAAATCTAAAGAATTTTAAAATATGGTCTATATAAAATTTTCAAAAATCAGATTTTGAATAACTGCATTATTGAATAAGAAAAAAGGATGAGCATCTTGCATATTATAATATATAAGCGGTTTAGATTCGTCCGTGGCTCAACGGACAACGCAGTTGCCTGCTATTATTTGTACTGCAGATGCGAGCGCGTGTGTTTGTGCACTTAAGGTTTCAGCGATGATTAAAACAAATAAAAAAAAATAAAGATAATGGCGCTTCTAGGTGAAACGGATTGCAGACGTCTTGGCTAGCTAACAGTCTGCTGCAGCTGAGAACGATATAATATTATTACCCGGGTACCTATAAAGTATATAGATATACATTATTACTATTCTACAAGAGTCGTAAATACATATTTACTTGTATGTCAGCACGACACGGAAGTTACCTGTTCATACCCATATAAATATACAATACACATAAAAAATGAATTTTTTTATTATTTAATAATCACGTTATTTTTTTCAAATGATTTTAGTGATTTCAATTTTCATTTATACGTAATACGTAATAATAATAAATTATAATATATTAATATGTATGTAGTTATAGAGATAAAATCAAGTGTTGACATAATTCTACATATATATTTTTTAAATAATATACTTTTATAAATTAAAATAACAATGTATATTGATTTTAAAATATATTTTTGAATATCGAAGGTATAATAAATATTTCACATCGATATATCGTTTGAATTAAATTTTTTACGTTATTACTAGGTTGTGAATTTTTATGTGGTAAAAATTTCATATAATATGTAAATATTTATGTTGTTTTTTTATCAAAATATTTTTTAAATAAAACCAAAATATCTCATTTTTTCATCAAATGCGTAGAACAAAACAAAAATATAATCAATTATACTATTATTCATTATATTATTATATATTAATTTTAAAAACTATAGAACAGTACATAGGTAATTTGTAATTACCAATTGATAATTATTTCTATTTGAATGATATCTAAATATAATTTGTGATGGTAAGGATGTGAATTAAATTTTGATTTCATCACTCTTCAAAATATTTTAAGTTCATAATTCTTTTAAATTCTAAAGTATAAAATATACTCGATACATATTACACAATACACATAATATAAAATGTATATATTATATACATTTTATGTATACACAAATGTTTTCGAAAAATATCGCATTGCAGGAAAAAAAATTAGGTACAATTACTACTATTTAAATAATAATAATAATAAAAAGTAAAAACCTGACTCGTCGCAGTAATAACAATATTTATGGATTTTTCGTAAAAATTTAATGTTTAAACTTAAAAGTACTTTTATTACACGAAACATTTTTTCCTAAACATTAAAAATAAAACGAAAAACCATGTGTCTATTAGTGGCCGCTGAATTACGTTGAAAAATCGTCTCGCGTATTATGTGCGAGTGTGTTTTTTTTAACGACTGCATAATTAAAATTTGTGGCTTTCGTATCAATTAACGGGTATAGTGCAAAATTTAAACACACACGCTACCGTTACAAAAACATACACACACACACTACGCGCACACCCGTTTACACTCTCTGACGCAGTTTGAAACCAATTACCAACGCTCTGTCTATAATAAATATAAATAAATATATACATTTATAGCGAGAGAGAGCTTTTAAAAATAAGCATACACGGCGTGTCTAACATTACATTATATAGTACTTGTACCTACCTGTACACGAAAGGTTCAAAACGGCCGTGTTCGACCATTGTCCTAATAGTGAAAACGTGACTGTCGTGGTTCGCAATATTCCGTAATGTATTGAGCCAGCACATTTTTTTTTTCGTTTCGATTTTTTGTCTTCCACTGCTGTTAACGTCAATTTAAATACACAAGACATTTCGTAGAAGTTATAAAGCAAATATCTATTGAAAAACTTTTTCGATGCGCTGCGCTGCGCCGAGGCTGCAAGTTAACCGCAATACCGCAATATTTATTCATTGTGTTTTTCCGATTGTAGTATGGGTATATACATTTTTATATTAAATCGAATAATATAAACTTTCGCAAAAAGATTATACGAGGCGTTATTAAATGGTTTTACAGGTACCTATATAATATAGTATTTATAAATCTTTTTTTCCTATATATATATATATAAGTTTGTATTATTATTGTTATTATTTTTTGAAAACTTATTGATGGTTTTCTCGTTAATATTATATACGTAGTCGATACTGCAACATTATTGTTATCATACAGTGTTTATTTGAATCATTTATTTTCGATGATTTTCGTTTCTCAAATCCGCGTACACGAAGTTAAGGCCGATCCCGGCATCACGAAAATATACTATAATAATATTATATAAAATGACATTATTCGGTGTATACTTTATACATTATATTGTATATATTTTGAAAGGGTCTTTTTCGGTTTTGTTTACTGTACCTGCATTAATAACGTTTAAATTGTCTGCACACGTGTAGATAAAAATATAAAATAACAATCGAATCACATAAGAAATACGAATATTTATATTTCACACGACTGCGCGAGACTACTGCTGCAATCGGACTACATTTATAACAAATTAATGAATAAATAGGATCGAAGACTACGTCCCTGTAACGGAACACAAATCAACGTTCGTTCGCTATCACACCTAATTCCCGTGAAATAAATTTTAATTTTTTTTCTATGTCTCGTATTATCGGAAAACTTTATATTCCGTATGACATACACGCTGTGTCCTTGTAGGCGGCGGTTTGTTGTATTTGTTAATAATATAATAGGTATTATATTATGTTTTTTTTCCGACCGGATCGGCGCTGGTTTATTTTATTCTGCAAAACAATGTAGCATAAATTAGGTAGTAAAATCGGCATCATCCGTTTCCGCCGAAAATATACATTTTCCTTTTCTCTAACCAAGAACAGTATAATATACAGTACATATCTTTTCTGCTCGAAAACAAACTTCTAACCCAACTCACCTAATCAGCTCGGGTACGTAATTTAAGTGTTTGGTCCTGTACACGAACCGAATATATTTCTCTAGAAACCACACCGGCTCGATGTATCAGTATAATTCAGTAGTGCAGTAGTACTGTAGTAGCTATATAGGTGTTCTTTTTTGCCACGATTCAATATTATAATATACGTATTGAGGGTAGAAGCCGTCATCCGATTGGTCATGAGCGGTTATGAAAACGGTGTAAAGATATCTAAAGAATAGGGATCTAAGTGGATTATGCCTATTCAAACGCGATTATTATTCACATTCACTGATTCATATTTCTTATTTCCATATAAAACAGTGTAATATTATTTGATATTTTAATATAGAAATGTGTGTTTTTATTATTAGTATCAAATCGATGAAAACATAACGAGTCATGACTAATGCGTTTGTATAATAAAATTATCATGTTAGCATTTCAGTTCAGTTGGTCGAAACGATATCATAGTAAATAAATACTTTTCATATCTTAATATTTTTAAGTTATATTCTTATATTTTGTGAAGAATATTAATTTTATAATATTACGTTTTCATGCCTTATAGATACCTAAGTTAAACATTATATGAATGTTAAAGTAAAAATCAATATGCAAATTCTTGTAATAATTGTGAATAGATAGATATAAAAGGTATCAAAATAGGTAAAACTTTAATAAATATTTTTAGTTATTGCAAGTTGTTAGTCCTTTTCCTTTCCTCTCACCGAGTTTCCACCTTATTTCCACTAGATAATGGATATATATATTAGAAAATAGCGGGTGGTTGGATAAAAAAAAATGTATATAGCACTGTTGATCATTGTTGTAATATGATTCGCGACACATCACTGGATAATATCTGTTACTTCTTATAATCGCTATGATACGTATCACACGGCTGAAAAATATTTCGTAGAATCAACGTAGCCCCATTTAATCGATAAGTCTGTGGTCAGAACCATTATTTTTTTGTTCTGTTATAATAAATAACAATATAATATAATATATATTATGGTGCTCGACCGGACAACATAATATATCTACGTCAACGTTGAGATTTCGATTGAGCGTCGGACATCCGGTGCGAGTATAATACACACATAATATAATAGTATAAAATATATGTTAAGTGCTTTGGCCCCATCGTGACACGTGAGAACATTTTCTTACACAAATAAAACGCAAAAAATGGACGAGCTGCTCGATTATAAAACGGCTACTCTTCGTACACGTGAATATTACTGCGTATTATAATGTAATAGGTACAAATATTGTTATACGACATACCTACTAGTACGTGTCTGAACACTGGGAGACGAAAAAGTAAAGTAAAAATTTGAAAATTTGCTAGCTTCATCAAAAATTTCGTTTTTACACGACGCGGTCGTCCAAATATGGACATTTTTTATCCATCCAATATATTTGTATACATCTCTGTCAATTCAAATGAGCGATGATTTATTTCAATAAAATCAATTTCTTATCTATATAGTAAGTTGTGTGATTATAATATTAATCACGAATAACAAATCGTTTGTGCGAACAAATCTACTGTCGAAAGTATATAATTTTTTTTATTATTATTATCATTGAAAGTAAATATACGAAGTATAAATAATAAACGTAGTTGCGTGTGTGCTGATCGTATATAGGAGCAGAACTTTAGAACAATGATTAAACTCTTAGAAATGTAGCAGTTTGGAAGATTTTCTAATTTATTGCGGTAGTGACGATGACGATGAATAGTGAATACCTTTGTAAAATTGCTAGTACGAATCATTTCACGAATGTTGTTTATTATAATACGTGCATGCTTTCCACAAGGGATACATCGATGAAAATTCCGCATTTACTCCGTTTATTTTAAAAAGCGGCTTTACATATCTGCTCGTCAAAAACAAAAACTGAATTTCCACTCATTTTTAGAACAAACACACGTGAAATATTTATAAGTAAAAATATGTATAATCAAAAGGCATTATTAATTATAACCTTTTCTGGAAAGGGCATAGCATATAGGTATGTTTCAAAACGAACGATTCAGTCGAGTAATTATACAGGTCAAAATTCCATTTAATTGCATTATTCAAGTCATTTCCCTGCACTAATCTAGAGTTTCGAGTCCAGACGGGAAATTGGTTTTGGGATTAATTCAATTCGCGAATGAATGTATTAATACTTCTTAGATATTCTAGTATTCATGTTGTTTATTAAATAAAAAAATAAAATTTATTAAGGAAATGGATTTTGTGTTTCAGTGTGCGACTCAAGATTTGTTCGAATTACTCGAAAGAGTTCAGAGTAATCGATTGGATGACCAGAGATGTGTTCTACCACCGTACTTCGCTCAGGTAAGCAAACGCCACATATTTAAATCATTTTAATAATTGATTATATTACATGAAACTAAATAATTAAGACGCATATTATGCCATAATTTTTGTATATTGATTCTTTAAAAATATTTTTAATTTTAATTTTACGAGGCCCACCGTGAGTGGGACTGTATAATAATAATACGCATATATATATATTATACTGTGCACAACATAACAGCATAATATTATAGTCGTACCTATAACATGTTTGTTATCTTAAACAGCGCGTGTGTGCCTGACGTGCATTAGGTATATAATGTCGCCTTTATAGACTATTATAGTAACAGGCGCCAACTGAAATATTTAGTCTTGTCACGGTATCGGATATCGCCATAGCATAATATGTTTATTTAATAATGGAGACGACTTAACTCTTTAAGACAGCGTATAGGTACTTACTTATATTCTTAAATTATACGGGGTATTAGTAAAAAATAAATATATGCTGATTAGTTTATACTTAACATGTATACCAAGTATAATATATTATATACAATTACTATTATTACTTATTATTATGGATAAACAACTAATAATATTACCCAGGGTTACCTCTATTTAACTTGAAAGTTTAAAAGTATTTTTTATCAAAACTTCTCAATATAAAATGTGATAAATTTATATTAATATTTTACTGTAAAAAGCTATAAATTATATACCTACACAATATCTTTCATTATTTTATGAAATTTAAAATGGTATTTTATATTAATAAATAATAATAATAAAGTAAATATCTGAAATCTTCTACTTTGGTAACTACCATTTTCACAAATTTGGTTTTTGTTTTTTTTTGATATTTGTTTCTTGGATAATAATTATCCAAGAATCAATAATTCACAAAATATAATGAAAATATAATGAAAATATAATTTTTCATAACAAATTTAATTTATTTTTAAAAATATATTTTTTGAAAGAAATTATTAATTCGACCATCAAGTAGAAAATGTTCAATTTCCTTAAGTTAGTCGTCCCACGCATGTAGGTACGTGCATTTTGGTTTATCTGGCGTTCTTTATATTCAATTAAGAAATGGCTCCGAACAATATCGATTAGAAATTACCAGCACTATCAAATACAATAATAAAAATATTCCATCTACTCATCATTTCCTGTTATATTTAAGAAATTCGTCTAGTCTCGCTCATATCGGAACAGGATATTGACAAATTATTATTTTTAACTTTAATACGTGTATAAAAATATAGCATTTGAATAAACAGTATTATCACAAGTATATTTAAAGATCAGCAAAAAATGTTTGAACACCTGCGAGACCATTAACCATTTACATGTATAAAACTAAAGGTATCGTTTTGTTGCCAAAGCGGAAATCGCATTATACCAATTATAATGACGGGTAAGTAGTATGACAATTGTTCGTTTAAGGTACTTTCGTATTTGAAACATTTCGAAGAGAAAAACGAAGAATTACAGCGTGCGTATGGCCAAAATAAAACCGGAAGACGGAAAACACAAATAAGATTTACTTGAAATTAGTGACGGGATCGTATAGTGTAGACCTTACATTTAGGCCAGGAAATGAAACAGTCACATTGAATTTTTAACCTGCTATTAGCGAAATTTCTTCGGTTCTATTGACTTTAATGAAATAGTATAAATCTTATTAAACCACGCCGATTCAATTAAACGTATCCTTTTTACTTGTACTGACATATTGCAAACTCTAATTAAAATCACAAAGAGATTTTCCTATCGGAAACGTCTGAACCGGATCGAGTAAACAATAGTTTCGAAACGAACATCAAATTTCACGATTAGCATTTAATCGTAATTACATTTCTGAATTCCGGCAAACGGAGTCGGATTCCAGTCGCGAAACACTACCGAAAACGACAAAAACACAAAATAACGTGTTCGCTACAGCGAGTAATAATAATATTATGTTCGTAAACCCAGACGAGATGGTTTGCTTATATAGCGAATAATCAATGTGAACAATAATTACGATGTACATTTTATATCCTATGCGCCCATACGTACCCATACGCCGCAAGTCGCAACATATTATAAACATAACACGCGTATAATGTCAAAAAAGGTAAAACCGAATGCGGTATGGGATAATAATATTATTCTAACCCCCGAGTTTTATCGTTAAGTATTTGGCCCGTTTACAAGACTATACTCTGAACCACAGCTGCGATTTCTTATTGGAACACAAATAACAACAATAATAAAATAAAATATATTATGTATACAATATTATAAAGAGCGTTTGATATTATTATTATTATTATTATTATTATTATATTTTGTGGAGTGTAACAATGTTTAAACTCGCCACTTTCCGGTCCACCGAGCAGACTGAACCCGTGAACCGTGTAATTAAACCAACGACGCGGTGGTACTAAAAATAATTGGGAGATGTTTCTTTTGAAATTAATTTTCTTATAAAATATTATATATATTTATTTTGTATTTTTTCAGTATTTTTTCTTCTTGCGAACGGCGTGCAATTAATTTGCGCGGGGTGCCCGTTGGCCGCCGCCGAAACTCACTGCGAAACGCGCCGTCTGCGTTGGTGTACTCTGATGGAGTTTTCGCGCACGCCGTTCGCGTGCGTACCGGCAAACGCACACACACACTATCGATTCGGCCGCATAACAATAATAATAATAATAATAATAATATGATTTCGACGGTGGGTTATCGATCGACGGAAAATGCCCATAATATAATATATAATCGTGATTTATCGTTTAATTGCCGTCCTATACCACAGGACTGCTGCACGCAACGCCGCCGTAGGTATTAACAATAACGACGGTATATACCTATATATATATATATACATATAACAGCTTCTATAAGTCTTTTACGAGACTCGTCGGACGACGGCGGATATACGGCGGTTTTTATTATATTTAGAGTGCGTATGGGCTCGACGATTTCGTCCTCAAATCGGCCTAGATAATGGTATATTGTGTACGTATATAGGTATTATGTAATACGGCGTGTGTGTTGTTATTTTACGCATTCCCGTCACGTACCTACACGTACAAATATTATTATATATAACATAAAACATTACACGGCGACGGTGTCATTCGTGGCTCGCGACACACGACCCGGTTACTACGCCTTCGCGATCCAACAATATAAACTTTCAATTATTATATTTTACAACAGATTATTATTATATATAGAGAGACGCTCGCACAGTTTATCTCACCGGTCGCGTCGCACCTGACTGTACTCGATAAAATATTACCTCGTGCGAGGGGCGGGTTATGAGAGAGAGAGAGATTATATACGTTTAAGGACCGAGAGAGTGACGTGACGCATCAAAAAATTTTTGTCCGACACCATATACCCAACCCTTTCGGCTTTATATAGTCAACAAATTACCTGCAACGTATATTTTATGTAGCTCTGTGCTCGTCGACTACGAGTTGGTCCTTATTGCGTATATATACACAAATCTGTAGGTTACATTCGAAATATGAAACACGATATATTGTATTATTGATGTATGGGTTTTCGTTCCTACACGATCGCGTACGTTACCGATAATCGACCTGCAGAATATTAGCAGTAAATTCTATTTATAACCATTGGTGCGTATTTCGTTTTATATCGGATCGATATCGGTTTACCTGCAATATAGATACGCGAATGTGTAGGTCAGTACCAAAGTCATATTTTATTATACACAAATAGTTTAAGTCCATTAGGCGTATTGCATTATCGTATCGTACACCGAAGTGTGGGTTAACGCTGAAAGGGATAACCCACTTATCTGCTGACCCGATATTGCGAAGACGAATTAAAATGAAAACATATTGACGGTAGTACAACAGCAGCATCCACGGGTTGTATCACGACTACTGCAAAAAACAGATATAAACGAACACTGTACAGCATATACGTTAGGCGCCGTATTATATAATTCGGTATGTATTATTATAATATTTATGGACACGCCACCTGAGTATATATTTTAATGCCGTAATACCGTTTATAGTGCGTTTAGTTTCCGCCTTGGGCGGGATAATTTGGGAGGACGGTAGGTAAACGGTTAGTCTATTCCTTTTATTACTATAATTATTCAAAAATCTCAACTCTTGTATATAAACCTTTTTTTTTTTAAATAAAGTCGACTGTTGGATAGAAAAAATAAATTCTTGTACAGTAGGGTATAGTGAGATGGAGTGGCGAAGAGTTAGGTTGTAATTTGAATTGAAAATAATTCGACTCTGCGTGTAAATAATACAATATTGTACTATACATTACAATTTATAAAAAACATTTATGGACTTTAAGTATATTATATTATATAGATATATAGTTCCAGATCGACGGTTACTAATATAATATGGTTGTGAACAATAATTATTCTCTTCACGGTTAAGCGTGTTTAGGGTGATGGTAATTGTGATGATTGTTCTGAGGGGTCCTATCTATGTAATTAATAGGTACCTCAGGTACCTGTATACATTATGTACAATATATAATATACGTGATATACATGTAAGTATATTACGAGTACTACTCCGGCAAGCTCTAGGGAATTCAACGTAAATTCACTCACACCATACTATATTCGGACCTTTGTTTTACCGATTAGATTATTGTTTTGTTTTTTTAGTTTTTTATATTCGAAATCTGAATGCGATGACAAATTTACCGTATGTATACCAATTCAACTTGATTGGAAGTTGCGAAATGCATTAAAATCGAGCGGTGTGTATACCGCCGAGATACCTAATACATTAATACATTTAACATTATTACGTTGTAGTGGAGTAGCTAAGGGGGGTTTGGGTTTTCGACCCCCCCCCCCCCTTGGATTTAAAAAAAATTGTTATAATAATGTATATAAATTTATAGTTTTGTTAACTGTTATAATTATGTATGAAATGTATTATTCAATTAGCGTACAACTCAGTACATTTTACCGCTCCTGGACAATATATTTTAAAGGTGAGCAAAAAAAAAGGTTATTAACCCCCCCCTCCTTCGGGTAAATCCTAGCTACGCCACTGCTACGTTGTCACGTTGACGTAATACATAAATATATAACAGTCGACTTTTGGCAAACAGACAGTGACATGAAATTATTATTATACTTCGTTAGGTATACTTTAACGTTTTTTATTTCTACGAATACGATACGTCAGAAACGACAGATGATTCAAAAAAATAAGTAGGGAAACATCTTCTATTAATTTAGTTTTATTATTTTATATACCATTTAAGCGAAACTCAAACGACTCATTTGGCAATCAGACTCAATCGTTCTATTATTTTTATCTTACAATTTAAATACAGTCTTAGGAATATAAATAGTTTATTTTATGGTAAAAAAAAAAGAGTACAAAAATATTGTTCATTTTTCCGCATACTGCACCATAAAAACAGAGCGAATAAGTGATGAATTATAAATTATTATAATTAACTATACAAATCTCGGTATTCAATGTTTATTTGCCTTTGGAGTAACGGCGTTCGAGATTAAAAACAAACACGGATATACCAAAAAAAAAAAGTACTAAAAAAATGTAGCAATAATAATTTAAAAGTTAAAACCGAATTCGTCCGGAAGAAAACTGATTTATCCACTATACTAATTTACCTACAATATTGCGACGTACAATAATATTATTATACGTTGATCTGTCGGGAAGATCGTTCGTCGGTATCCGCAGTCTCATTAGTACAAGTCATCGTCGTCGTCGTCGTGTGTATACGATTAGAAAACAATAACCGAATCGACGATGATTATTATTACAGCACGCTCATATTATATATTTTGGGCCGGGCGTGCGACCCGTTAGTTTCTATTCGGCATTTTGCATCAACGGAATAGATTAAATTTCGTCGGCATATAATATTGTAGGTATAACGAATACTGTTTGCACAACAATGTATTATAATAGTATAATATATTATTATTGTGTTTTGCGTACGACGCTATACCCTTTTCTTAGTCACTGCTGCAGCAGTTACAATCGCAAAACTTTACGGCGCCGTCGAAGAAAAAAAACTCAAGCCACCCCCCCGTTTTTCGGCGAACGCAATTAATATTGTGTATAATAATATTATAATATTATTACGTCGGCAATGACATCGCCGCCGGTCGTTCGTCGTCGTCGTCGTCGTCGTCGCATTAATTCCACTACCCGCACATAGTCGGTATATATATTATATATACGGAAATCGCGTCTCGCCGTACACCGTCGTATATAATAATATATACAATATAATATAATATAATATTATTAAATTATACTTTCAACATCGCCGTGACCGTATACGATTCACGTCCGTCCCGTCGCGAACATATATCTCACGCGAGGTATTGATAAATCTTCGGTTTGACCGAAATCCAATTGGGGTTGAAGGACTATACGCTCGTCTCGTCGTCGCTGTCGGGACGCCATTTCAATTTGTTTTAAAAGCCACACGCCGAACGAATCGCGGCGGGCCACTTTGAAAATTATATTCACATGGCCGCCCGCAGAAAAAAAAAATAACGTCTGAAACGAATTCTGAAATTTTCCTCCGCGAACCGCAGTATGTTTATATATTTTATTTTTCGCTCTTATAACGCGGTTTGATTCGATACGGCGGCAAATGATATATCGTAGGTAGGTATATGTCGTCGACATGTCTTAGCTAGGTTCCTAGCTATTTGTAAGTTGTAGACTTTTGTAGAACGACGAAAGTGTACTGCAGTTTGCGTATAAATCTCACTTATTCGTCGTGACGGGATTTGAATTAATAACGATAATAATAATAAATTTATCGTAATGAAAATAAATTTCTTAAAATTATTATTTAAGCGATTGAATAATATATTATGTGTTATACCGTCGTAATACCTTACAATAAGATAAACTCCGCAGCAGCGTAGAATCGGGTACCTACCACATTGGTACATAAAATAAATTCCGTTCTAGGCGAATACTGAGAAAGGTTATAATAATAATAAAAAAAGAAATAAATAACCACCACCCCGTCCAACGCCCATAATGCCGACGACGACGACGACGACGACGACGTTGACGTTGACGAAGCCCGTAGGTTCTATAGCTGATATTCCCGGTCAACGGGTCGACGATTCGCGTACGCCGACAATTCTCTGGCGCCCTCTAACGGACTGGCGAACGTCCGGCTGCGATCGCACCGCCGCCGCTGTCGCTCGTTTGATCGTCCACGAGAGCGCGCTAAATATTACGTTTTTCGGTAAATAATTTCGTTCAATACGTACCTTATTTATATTTCATAACAATATTTTCGTGTTATTATTTACTGTCGTGCGACGGCCGCGATACGATCAGTCAACGTACTTCGGGGAGTCGTGCGTGAAAAAAATGTTCTTTTCCGAATATCACGAATTTATTGATGTGAAAATATGACCAAAAAAATAAATAAATAAATAATAATAGCACAATGCGTGATGATGCGCATCACCGTTTTGGCAATGGAGTTCTTCGGCCAGCAGGTGCTATGAATAATATTATATCGATTGCGTCGTGACTTGCTTAAAGTTTAATTCGCATAAACATCGTTAACCATATTAATATTAAATTCTCACTGAACGGTATTGAGCAGACAGAGCGGTAGTTATCCTATACAGAGCAACAACTGATAATAACCAAGTCCTAGCATTCTACAGGCATTAGGCGTGGCCTCTGAGTACCTGAGTAAACATTTAAGAATAAAAGTATCAAACATTAAAACGTTAAAATATGGATAATCTCATTCGTTGCGAGGCCACCGTGAAAAAATTGATTAAATCCTGATCTGGAAGTATGAATTTTTTCTAGTCGCTTACTTCGTCCTATTTTGGATAAGTAGGTACCTAATATAGGTATTTTTTGTCAGTTGTATAATAATATTATGGACAAACAACGAGATAAATGTTTTCTTTGCGGTGAGTTTAAAATTTTTAAATGCTCCACGTCCTATTTTTTGGTTAAAACATCGCTTTGGGCTAATGGAATATAGTACTTACAAAATTACAAAGTAGTCGAATTTTTACCTAGCAAAGTTCTAAATTCCAATCATGTAGTTTGAAATTTCACTGACTGACGTTAAATGTATGCATTTCATTACTTAGGTTTATAATCGTATATCGCTCGGTTGTTTGTAGTGCATTAATTATAATAACAATTGTAAATAATCAATGGGTTCCTCTTGGGTTATACATCAAAATATAGGATATTTATACTTAGTGAGACAAATTATTTATAATTCATAACTTATGACTTATGAGTTATGAGTTATGAATTATGATCATTGTCTTCGCTGTGCACGTGGAGGAATTAATCATTTCATTTGATTGGTATATTAAATAATGTATTTCATATATTACAAATAAGTATTATTACCTATACTTATTATCTTTACTTTTTTTTTTTTACTTGCAACAAGAGTGTTGTAATTATTCTTGAGATATTAATATTTAAAACACGAGATTGTAACAACTAGGTTCATACATATATTTTTTTTAATCATCATAATTTGCACAGAACATTTTCATGAATCATAAATTTTATGAACCTTAATGTCACTTTTCAGTATCACGTATCACAAAATTTTAGTGCACCAATAACAATTAACAATAATTACCTATTTATTATAAAAAATTAACAACGACGATGGTTAATTACGTTTTAAATTTACATTATCAACATATTTCCATTTAATTACGTCTAACATTCCATAAATTACCTTTTATTTTTGCATTATATCAAATCAACGTTATTTTTTCATACCTAAATTTGATACCATATAAAAATGAGAAAATTGCTTAGAATTTATACAGATAATAAATACATAAATTTCCGATACCAAAATATTATTATGAGCATTATTTACCTATAATATACCTTCATATAATCACACTTATTTTAGTTATTTTATTGTTTCAAATTAGTATTTACTATACATATTGATTAATATTTTCATAATTCTAGTGAATATTTTAATATGATTTTACATTTATACATATACATATTTAATTGAGCAATCATAAAAATTAAAATGGTATTATAAAAAGTATTATAGGTACCTATAACCTATTAATAATAATGACTGCTATAGTACACTATGTAAAATTCTTCAATTGGCCATATTTGTTACTTTTAGTCTTTATTGTTATTAAAATTATTGTATCAATTTACACTCCACTGACATATTAAATTGGTCATTATTACATTTAATTAACATTGCAGAACTTGTGTACTGTGTACAAATTGTTCATATAGTACAGTTCCGATAGGAAATATCAATCGCGTTGTGTCTTCAAAGTTCAAATACAAATGTAACAGATTTTTACCTTGAATCTTATAACTTCCTATTAGTATATAAAATACAATTTAGTCTGAAAATACATCTGTTATTGGCATTCACTTGGTTTCGGTAGAAATCTACTAGTATTATACCTACATTTAAGATCGTCTGCGTATTTAATGTTTTTACGTTGTATTAAACGTTGTTATTCTTGTATTTTAGGTTGCAAACTTAATTATAACAATTTCCATTAATTTGTTGTCCGATAAATATTTACTGAGGGGGATTGTATTGTATAAACAAAAATGACTTAACAGTAAAAACTCGCTCAAGCCTCATAAAATTATCAGATTTTGTTAACTTTTGTTTTTTTTATCTGAAAAGAAGTCTTTTTACAGCCTTAAATGAACTCCTCTTTTATTTTAAATAATAGTATAAAATTATTTGTGAATAAAATTTTCTTTAAAAAAAAAACTATTATTAATTTTACGATTGAAAATTGAAAATATAGTTCAATGCAAATAGTAGGATATTTCCTTCTATTAATTAAAAAAAAAAAAATCGAACTTGAATGATTCTACTGGAAAGGATGACTATTTTATAGTGTATTTTTAAGGGAAAAATGATATTAGTACCGGACACCATAATAAAATGTGTTGCCAAATAGAAAGACGATATTAATGACGATTGAAGTAATAAATAGTCATGTATATATTTATTTTACTATAGAATTATGAAATATAATATGATTATTATATTTACCTACGGAATATAGAGATCATCGATCATTGGTTTTCTGTATACAATTATTATACATACAGTCTCGGTTCTTCAATGATATATACTATATGGTGTCAATTTTGAGTTAAAATATGTTACTTACTTAAATTTATAAAGTTTCCAGTTTCGACTATGAGTTATATACTGATAGTTATGCTATAAAATGAACTTTGTTATACAAACAATGCAATTCTTTTTCTTATTGGCATTTTATCGTTTTTGGGACAAACATTGCGTACGTGTTAAAGAGAAGATTTTCGAACACTGCTTTGAATCGATATTTTAATCGTTGTATACTCAGCTGTTTATAAAAACACTTTATTTCGCGTGGACTGTAGTTAACGTTGCGGCTTTATTATTTTTCCCCAAAAAAAGAAAACAATGGATTTAATATAAATGTACGGAAACTTTGAAAATGTAATTCATCGAATTCATACATCTGAAAATCTTTTCATTAAATTATAATACAATATAATAGATGCGTTTGTTTTTGATGTTATTATACAAACGGTTTTCAAAAAGTAAATAGTTTGGCTCAATTTTATCTCTTTATAACAGTGCTGTTTGTGTTCTGTCAGTCACGTCGAAGCCGAAATTAACTCACTAACGCTTAACGCGAAATATATACTATTGAAGTAATATATTATTGTATAATGCGTATACCTATCTCTGACCAAATTTATATGATGCGATATGCTACGCGTTCCATTGGGAATTATTGGAGCCGTTTAAGTTCATACCTACTGTATGCCAAAATGGCAAATAGACAACAATAATATTATAATTTGGTGAACGATGCATACACATTATATGTTTATTAATAAATCGTCAGTATCTATAAACGTTTTAAATACATACTGAAAATAGAAAGTGTTTTCTGTGGAGTATGCGGATGATTATCTGCAACGGTATGTTCATAACAATTTACGTTATGTTGCACCGCCGGATCGCGGAAACCACTCGATTGCGAAATGTGTTGATTGCCTCTCACATGGTAGCTAAATAAATATAGTCTTACCGTGCTGAAAATCATAATTTTTTCTATACGTGCGAATGACCCCAAACCTTTACTAGAAACGAGCCACAAACTACTATATAGTATATAGTTCTTGTTAAAAAGTAAAGTATTGTTAATAATAATATTGTGATGGCAAATTGCATAGTTCATGACAATAATCCATAAATATTATTATTTTGTACGATTGTACTGCGAGGAAACTTAATTCTCTGTAATGCGTGTATAGCATGAACATTAATTGTTTAACCTAGCTAGTCGCCTTAATATTATTATTCCAATAAAGCACATACAGTTAGAGCGTATCAAGCGTTTGCACCAAAAATGTATGATTGCGTTAATATCATTATAGGTACTACAAATGTCTTATACATAATATTATACTTGATTTATGATATTTGAAATGCGTTATTATTATTGTCTGACCTATATCTAAATATACGCGCGCACGACGACAACTGCAAATTTACCGTCGCTTGTGGCGCTCGTGTCTTATTATTGAAGTGGAAAACTCAAAAAAAAATCCGACGACCTGTAGCACGCGGTACACTCGCACAGCGGTATTATACGATGGTTGTACATTTCGCGTATATTAAACAAAATAATAATTGAATAATAATATATCGGCACCAGCTATACGTAATATAATTCAATACCACTGCACGGCAAACCATTCATCACCGCCGCCGCCGCCTCCGCAGCAGCAGCAGCAGGAACGCGCGACAACTCAGCGTTTGCACAGTTGGTCCGAGCCGAGAGGTTCGCGAAAACGGTTTTTCTGGGCACTTTACGGGGAAACCTCCGGCGCGGCTCGTACGCACGACGACGACGGTATTAAAAAATAATACGTGTTGTGGAGGTACATATAATAATATGTAATATTATCGTATTCCGCAGTATAATCCGACCGATATCAGCGGCAACCGTCTCTCGCGAAAAAAACACGATTCACCGCAATTCTGTGGCCGTAATAACAATAATATTAGTATATAATATATACGATTGCGTATACGATTCGAGACTGTGTTACACTCACGTATTGTCGTCATAAGTACACAATTGTATATTATATATTTGGTACAGAATGTTGCCCAAAACGCGGAAGTCCCAAGCGGGCTCCAACAAGAGGTCAACCGTCAAGCATCCGCTGATCGAAGAGCCCGAAGAGCAAAATTCCGAAGTGAGTTGTACCTACCTGTAGTACCTTTTTGTACGTGGAACCGAGCGTTTCAGCGTTTTCATAATTAATATTATAATTAATGATATACCTATATTATTATAATAGAACAGCGTGCGGTATTAAATTGTGACGATCGATTATTTTGTCGACTTCAATACCCGAGAGTTCGGCGGGTTAGGACTGCTGCTGCATCGACGTATAACGTAACTGCGCTGTGACATTACAATGATTTGCGTATACGTGTTGTATATATGTATCATCACAGCGATGGCGTCGTTCTCGTTTACCATTGGAAATAAATTAAAAACCGAAATCATTACTCACTTCTCCGCACCGGTTCGTTAGTCGTCTGTTTACATTATATTGATGTTTATTTTATTTTTTTTGCTTTTTTTTTTTTATTAGCTACTCTAAAAAACGTTGATAGCTTGACATTTGTACAAAACATAAAGAGCTGGTGATATAGATCGTTATAAATGGAGAAATATTAAACGAAAATAGATTAAGGAGAAATAGTGCATTTAGCGATAAATGCATATTAAAACTGAATAAAGAAGTGAACTTAGTGAACTATAATTGTTGAATTTAAATTTAAATTTAAAATGAACTGTGGTAAAAATTACAAATATCTTAAGTCGCATTTTGAGTTTTTTTGTCTCAGCATATGATTTGTCTTTGAGTCAAATACGAGTATCTGAAACTTGGGCTAGCGGAACATTTTTAGAAGTTTTTTTTTTTACTTAAGTGGGGTTTGAAAGAATAGAGTATATTTCTTGTCTTAAGAATATTTTAACTTCTTATAATATGATTATGGGCAATATTTATAATTTGCGGTTTGAGCGCTGTAACATAAAACAAATTTGGTCATTGACTAGGTATCAGTTATTTTTTTAGTATTCAATCATATTTTCATGACATACTTAACGTGGTGATTATACAGTGTGAGTGTGTGACACTTCGGTTATATTATGTACATACAGTATTTTAAGATATATATTATATGTAATAGGTACATAGTAAATAATTAATAGGACATACTTGTGTTGACCATAATCAAGCAAATATATTTTGTCTCTGAAAAGGGACTGTTGTGTTTTTGCTCTTAATATATTATAATATCAATATAAATATACTAGCATTTGGCTGATTTAGGAACGTACGACAATGAGAACTGTTTTTTTTTTATTAATAACATTCACTTGATATCTATGTCAATAACTTTATTAAATATTCAAATTGTCTTCAATTGATGATATTCGTTTCCACTAGGTTTTCATTACATTTTTTTTTCATTATAATCTTTTTTTTATGACTTAGAATATAATATAATACCATTAGCTTATAAGAATATAGTTTGACTATTATTTATTTCTAATATGAATCATTTCATTAGATGTTTCGTGCGTATTAAATAAGGTCAATTTTGTTATTAAAAATAGCATAGATAATTTATTTGATTTATCTTAGTTTCTTTTATTTTTATTTGGAAATTTATGATTTTACACTCCTTTGAAATTGTTCAGTTTAATATACTTCTTAATGATCCAATATATAAGATAGGTTATTATTTAGATATTTTTATATAATAATATAAATAGTCTTAAAAAACATAAACCCACTAATTATAATCTTAATAAGTGATTAATTATTTAATAGATACTTACTTAAATGTTATTAGAAATTTTCTATTAAAAAAGATCCTAAGTCTAATGTTGTTATTATATACATAAAAACTAAATCTATTTTATCTGGCATACTTTTTTGGAGTAAAGTATTTTTAAATTAGTGTGAACAAAATAATACTTAACTGTAATTTCAAACTATTATTATAATAATGTCTCTAACTGCTTCTGCTAAGAAATATTTTGCAGCAGTATTTAAATATTAGTTACCTGTAGCGTAATTTTCTTATTTTTTTTGCTATAAAAAAAAAAAAAAATATAGTATTAAATAAGAAATAATGTTTTTCCACAAATAATAAGTAGCTTATTACAATTACATATCATAAAACTCTGGACTTCGGTGGAATGGAGGATGTATTGTTCGGAAAATAATAACAATGGGAACTCGTTGTTAGTACCGGTTCAAATTAAGCGTGATAAATGAACTAATATTATATTTTTTTGTGTTTTTTTAAAAAATATTTATATTCAATAGTATTTTAAATAACAATTGTAAAACGCGTTTTTAGTGCAAACATATAATATTATTTAGGACATCCATCTGGTATAACTGTATAGTGTATAAGTACATGTTTACTTATTATACACATCAAATTCATATCATTATGTTTAGACCTAAATAATCTATGTAATAATTATTTACTATTACTATATGTATATTATAGGTTGTAAATACTTATATTTAAAATGTTATTAAATGCATTTTTAAACATTTTTTTTATTTTATAATTTTAAAGAACTTTGATTTTAATTTACAAATACCTCTATTATTACATACCTTTAGCAAACTATGATACCAATCTACTATTATTTATATTTAGATGTAGATATTGAAATAATATTATAAAGCTAAGTTAATTATGGCACTAGTTAGGGTGATAAATATAATTATAAATTTACATTGTTGGATTTAATTGTATATTTTATTTTTTAACGTATTAAAATATAGTAGGTGTACATACGTGCATAATGTAATAACATATGATAACAAATTAAATGTATACTATAAAAGTATAAACCTTAATCATTTTTATATTCACTTCTTAACTCCTGAACAAATAATTCTGATATTAACTTGAAGACTTATATTTACCTGAAAATCTATATCTTGTAAATGTTTTCATTTATATTAATCGATTGATTATTATAAACGCAACTTTAAAACTTCTTAAATTTAAATTTCCGAAAATGCCAAGGGTTTTAATAATAATAATTATAATTTATTAATAATTAATTATACACTTTAAACTTAACGCTAAAATTTAGATCATATTTTTAGTAAATTATACAGTACATGTATCATTAATAATTTAAGTCATATATTATATCTTGCTTTTGAAAATAACAAGAATCTACTCATGATAGAGTACCCTCACTAAAGCTGTACACCAAACTTAATTTTTCAGTTTTCATTAGGAAACTTCTTGCTTTAAACTTTCAGAGTACATACATTTAAAATGAATGCGCAACTAAATATCCGAGTGCAATCATAAGTAGGACATACGATCTCGTTTGATGTTTTTATAATTTATATTTTACAAGACCCGTTTTGTGTTCTGAGTAGACTGAGTCCGGCTTCTTCCTTTTGTATGACTTCACAATAGATGGCCAAAATAAATTTTTCTCCAGCTTTTCACGAGTATTGTTTTTATTTTATTTTTTTGATTAGCCAATATTGTTTTTGTACAACCATTAATATAAGAATAAGAAAAGAGTTCCCATGGGCATGCCTATCTTGGACACTATCATTAATTTCACAAAATATCTGACAGTTTCTCAGTCGACCCGGAAAATTAGTAGCGTAGGTATTTACAGGGGAACGAACTACGTTTTCTGAATCTCATTTTATTTCGCAGTGTAAAAGCTTCGTCGAGAAGGTAATCAGTTTGTTAGTAAAGCATCGGGGTGTTTTTATTTCATTTTTTTTTTATCATTATTAACGCCATATTTTCAAAGGAAGTAATGCTCTCGGAACAAATTGCGCGGCAAAGCGTATATTAAATGTATCTCATACAAAGCATCTAAGCAATATAATTATACTTTGAAACTCTTGTCTTATCTGTTAATTAAAACGCACATTGTCGTATTAAAACATTTTTAACGTAACCTTTGCGGTCACAGCGTTTATGCAGTCTTTAAAGCTGTGAGGAAAATGCAGAACTTGAAAAATACTTCATGAATTATTAACTATAACGTTACTGTATAGCTGTTTATAGTGCATATCGTATTCATATGTGTAGGCATTCGATAAAGTGCGTGAGTCGTACCCACCATTTAAATCATTATACCTATATTTTTATTTCAAACAATGTATTGGTCATATTGTTATTACTTATTACCAAAAAAAAAAAAATAAATAAAAATATATTATAATCATGCATTTTTAATGTGAAAATATGATTTTAGTGTTTATGGAAATAGATTTTTTTACACAATAAGTATGTTATATTTATCAAAATAAAAAAATATAATGCTTGGGTGGTCTGATTGTTTACATATATAAATAGTCAATATTCATTGTAATATGTAATTTATGAAAGTAGTTAAGTCTGTGGTTTTATATTTTGTTATGTAAATTTGATAATTCGTTATTTAATGGTTACTATAGTAACTAGTATTAATAGTAATCAATATTTAAATAACTAATTAAATTTATAATTAGTTATAAAATATTTTCGTGTAAAATCAAAGTAAAATGTTTAAAAGAGTTTTTAATAAGGATACCTACTATCTAGATGTATTATACTTTTTTTTCAACAGAACGATACAATTAGGTATTCTTAATTTTATAATATTTTGTTTATTAAAACTATATTATATTATAATAATAAAATTATATTCTGTTTTGTTTCATTTCTATAATAATGATAATTAATTGTGAAATAAAAAATTAACACTGAAATATTCAATGCTTGATAAATAAATTGTTTAACAGTGCACCTATGACGATTTTATAATCAAATTGATCAATAAAAATTGTATAAATTTAAATTATTTCACTGACAAAAAACCAACTTATTAAAAATTGAATTTATTGTGTCCTAGAATAAATAATAATCAATAATTATTTCAGAGAGTTAGATAATATATGAGCTAAATCTTTAAACTTAAGCAAAAGTTACATGGAAATTTTGGAAATACGTTTTACTATAGAAAAAATGTTTAATAATAAGCAGAATATAGAATGTATGTGCACCTATATGGCTATGTATATACAATACTATATTAACAATGACCAGAATCTGTAATTATACAATATATCAGACATAATCACAGAAAGCATAATAAATTCACAGTTGCAAGTTCGCCGGGTTGATGTTGTCGCTGTTATGGTCGTCGAGACTTGAGAACCTGCAGCTGTGAAATTATGAAATATCGAAGAAAAAGCAATTGGAATTTTCCCCTCGACTGCGCTCAAATAGGATAAAATTACAATCGCGGTTTCAAATTGCGTTTTTATCGATACCATATAATTTTTATACGTACAGGACATATAGGTATAAATGTATAATGTGAATATCACGATATAAATATATATATATACTCTCGAAACGGGACTTCCTAGTGAAGAACTGCAGTACCTATATAAATGATTATATATAGGTGCTTCGCACAGCTGCAGTTTGCGGAGGTTGCATTACACGACAACGTTTCGGTTTCATATGGTTAAACATAATATTACGAAACGATACGTAGAATTTTATTGGTATCTAATCTTATCGAACTTATCGAGATAACACGACTCTCGCGTGGACTTTTGAACATAATATCAGCTCTCTGCATCGCGTATTATTATCATATAGTATCATATTATCGTAAGCGTAATAAAATGTAGTTTTCCCCATCGGGCATCGAGCACACCACCGAGTTATAAATGCGAGACTGTGTCGGGTATTTTGGAGACCGAAAAATAAAAATATAAAACCGCAATACTTAGTAATATTATTTGTATGTATTGTATACCCGAGCCACTCGCAGTTATTTAGCCAATATAACCAAATTTCCCTTCCCCTAAGCGGTACACACGATACAATACGGTATAACTTGAAGTCGTTCTCTGTCGGACGTTACATTATATCATTCTTTAAAAGCAACGTCGTTTAGGTAAAACGAAACCGGCACTTTTGGTGTATTATAATATCGTACTATGTACGGCGCACATCTGTAGGGTAGTCACGTGCGACAAATATTACTACGACTGTTGTTTACAGCGGCGGCGAGTATATTATGTAGTATACTCGTACACCACACCAGCACTATACAATAATAATAAAGTATAAAAGTGGTTATAATAGAGATAACAGAATGTTGGTCTGCATACCGTATGGAGTAAGTCGTATATAGATAGTACAAGTCTGCGTGGGTTGTATATACCGCACTATAAAATATATTATATACCCAGTTATAAAATAATATGTAATGATATTATTTTAACCGTTGGTGCAACGCAGTAGTCACGAATACTAAAAGCATAGTATAAAAACATATTATATATTATTATCTCTAACGGTCATCATCGACGTGCGGGGAAGTGCATTTTTTTTATTTTCGTTGTACGTAATACAAACCACAGCAGTGTAGTTAAGCGTGTGCACTGTACAATTGCATATGATTCGAACGGTTTATTATTTTTGTGTGCCTTCGGTTTTTCAATGCACACACTATAATAATATTATACCTATCTTCCGAAGCCGCGACGACGGGTAGTACAAGTAACCCAATACACGCGCGTTTGATTACAATCGGCAATCCACGTCGTGCATAATTCACTATATTTTATACTTCTCGTAGGTATAGTAGCTGCAGATGGAAATATTATGGTATATTATTCCGACGCACGCAAGCAAAACTGGAGTTACAAATCGTACTTGCATTTAAATTTTAATAATAATAATATATAATATAACTTTGAACGTTGTTCCCAATTCCCACGGTCATATTATGACGATGTCATGATACCACGGTCGTGTGTACAGAACTTATTTGACGAGCTAGCGATCACCACTGTACGTCAACCCTAATACAGACTTTATCCATTACCACCGATATTATTACGGTTCTCATAACGAGTATAATATATGGGGGGACGAAGGTGTATATACGTGATAATAGCTTTCCGTGTTACCAAACATTTATATAATATAACTAACTAGGTACCTAGCTAATAGTATGATACTTTGGGGAGCCACTTGTTTGTCGTCGTCAGTTACTGGAGCACTAACCGTTGTTTACGGACGGTTTTTTTCTTTCCCTATCGACTTTTACCGCAACGCGTCATTTAATCCGAGTTTATCCCGCGTAACTTTTTTTTCCATCAACGCCCCGTAAAGTGGTCTTTTGTAAACACGCAATCGTTAGAAATTTAAATAAATTATTTAAAATGATTTTCCTCGACGATTTATTTTAATAGCATATAAGTACTCATATTTTCTTCTGTTTTATATCGCTGCGAAACCCGTTATTATAACAATTTACCTTCTAGTATAATGTTAAATAAATATTTCGTAAACGTAGAAACTTTTCTAGAAATACCTAAATTACAATTAATCTTGATGTTAAACAAAATTTATGTAGGTATATCCATTGGTATTAATAAAAAATGTGTGACTATAATAGACTATTTGCGGCATCTAGATTTTAGACTTTATATCTGTTTTTCTTTTTACGCTTACCAAGTTATTAAAATATAAAGAAAAGAAATTATATTAATAGTATAAAATAAGATAAAAGTTGAGAATGAAAAATTTTAAAGCTATTAAAACTAGTAATTTTAGTATATTGTTCACCATTGTTTAAAACTACAATGTTATCAGTTTATAATGTTTTGTTTTTATTGAGCAATTATCCACTTTTTATTTCAGTTATTAGTTGTTCAGTTCATATAATAATATTATCATATTATAAATATACTTTGAAATTTTAGTGCATTGACTTAACAATAGGAATACAAATATTATTGTTTTTTAACTACAACATCTCAGTATCGTTTTACCAAATTTATTAAACAATAAAAAAAAAATATACACAAAAGTACACGAATCGGTAAAGTAATTTTACAGATTATGAACTATTACTTACACAATAGTTGGTTTTTGATATGTTCCTACCGTTATACGTCTTTAATACGTTGTACTCGTATGTCATTGTTTGTAAACGTTCGAAGGAGACACATCGCCATAAATACTATTATAATGATGATACATGTTTGACAAAACAATTATAAAAATGACAAAATGTATACTATTAAGTACACCTACTACATAAATGTTTACTTTAGTTTTCAATACTTCATTTTAAATTAAAAAATATATAGTGCATTGTCACATAAAAAAAAAATCAATTCAGTTTTCGAACTTCATCTTTTTATTTGATTTAAATTTCTAAGTACCACTAATTTACCATTACTAATTTATAGTAAGTACTTCACTGTCGACCATAGTATATACATTATAAAAACTATTATCAGAATTTAAGTATTCGAATAATGAACTATAACGGATATGCTTTTATTTATTTTTTATGAGTGTATAAATTAATAATAATAGTAATATTTTTCAAATTAATTTTAATACGTTTAATACTATTATTTATTACCTTTTAATTTATGGGTGTCAGGAACCTTTTCAAATTTTATTCGATGACATTATTAAATATAATCAATAGAACTTACAAAATACGTAGTAAAAACGATTAGGTATAGTATACCATTTTAAAATATAATTTATTATAAAATGTATTAAATGTCAGTATTCCTTAGAAAAAAATGATTTTATTTTAACCATTTTAAGTTCTAAGTTTGTTAGGTATTACCATTTAATTATTTATCAACATAATAGAACAATTAATATTACCTGATTTAAAAATATCGATTACCTTACATTTTGTAGTTTTAATATCTTAGTGTTTTATTACGTTCATTTTTTTTCCATTTACTTTAGATAATGAAACCGTCCGGATCCTTAATTATTTTATCATTAATAAAATGTCAAAACCAAATGCTGCAGAGAGGCATTTTATTTAAAAAGTAGTAAACTCAATTTAGTCTCTGAGTCGACGCGACGTAGTAATTGTCTTTTCATGAAAACATGCAATAGATCACGTTCGGTTTACTTCACTATATTGACGTTAACTGATATTGAACGACTACAAACAAACATTACAAGCTATATTTTACTTACACATTCACAACTCCCGAATATATATTTGGCATGTGTTCAGATCATAATATCAACTTATCAATCAACAATAATTTTTTAATCGTAGCGTGGGTCACGTGGCTAGTATTGTAAATAATAATTGTTTACATATCAGTTCTCCGTATATTATTATTTTATCTCTATTAAAATTTATTACACACGTTTTATTAATTGATCATCACATGTGCAAACATTTCAAATCAAAACTATCAACTTTTACTTGTACTTTTGAAATGTTTAGTAGTTTGAATACTAAATTACACTAGTAATATATACTATTTATACTAGTAAAAATATTAAATAGTTCTATAATATCTTATGTATTATTAAGTATTTAGTATTTACTAAACTTACACGGGACAATTATTATTCGTTAAATAATAATAAGGTAACAATGAATTGTACTCCGGTGGTATCTATCTATTGGCTTCCATATCTGTTGTAAGTAGGTAGTGCAGATACCAATATAGAGTAAATAATATATATACCTACTTAAGTTATTACGGCGTTTCGTATGTACAAATAGTGTCGTTTCACTCTGTCCTGTATATTATCCATGTATACGCATTATGTTTAAATAGGAAGTAATTTATACTTACGTTTTACCTCGGGCGATGTTGAGTTTAATATGTATAATGTATATGTATATAAAAAAAATGAAAATAAAAAATACCTTCACATTTCAGACATGATTACATGAATGACAGCCTAGATACCTATTTAAACATAGGATTTATTCATGATTGAAGTTGAATGGTTATATTGTCACAACTCACAATTTGAATTGTTTGAAGAAATATGGATTCCTACTTATATGATATAACTATATAAGCATACGTAATATTACAATGCATTGAGTTAGATTCAAGTCAAAATGAGCTGTTATTATTACTTGGTTATTTATATTATCAATATACGATGCAATTATTATGCAAATAATGAAATATTTACATCAATTTTTTAAACAACTTTTATTAATACTATAAAGTTATAGTAGGAAATTTGATTATTTATTAATTATTAGATAACACTTACAAAATACAAATTATAGAGATTATACGTAAAATTATTTTCATAAAACAATATACAATAATTAATAAACCTAATATACATATTGATTACTTACTTTTTGTATTAATAATATTATTATTTTTTAAAGATTCATATAAATGGATACATAGATTTTCTAAAAAAAAAAAAAACAGGTATTTTTTTATTAAAATATGAGCTGTAAATATTTTATGAATATAAACTGTAGGATTACAATAGTCTATATGTTGAGTTCATATTTAGCGAAATAAAAATTATTATTGTTTAAGGATATAGTTTTTTTTATTCATTTTTTTTCAGATTTTATTCAAGCTTCAATTATTTTTTTTAAATTTATGAAATTCTGTTTATATTTATGGCATCATTAAATATAAAAAAATACAATGTCTAACAATTAAAATTAAAAATATATTTATTATTTTATTCTAGATATACATGCTTTTAGTAACACTTTGTCGTTTATTATTATTTCTAAGTTATAACTTTATTAAGAATATAATTGCATTGGTTTTGTAATAGGTATAATAAATTGATATATTGTTATTTTATTAATTAATCAAATAATCAATAATAAAAGTAAACATGTTAGTTTATTACTTAACTATCAGTCATCATTACGGAAAACACATATTTATTAACTATTATGAGAAATTGAAATTATTATTATGTAAGTTGATTATATTTTGTATATTGTAAATCCTAGTTCAATATTGTGATCACAACATATATATTTGCGTATAGCATTTGTATATTGATTTTTTGTTATAATAATTTCGTTTTTATACTATAATGTTGATAAAACTTCAGTACAAACTATAATCATACTATTTATATTTATTATTGAAAACTCAGAAAATTACTTATTGTTTTTGCAATTTTGGCCAAAATCATATTGTGTATAAAGTATAAAATTTGTAAAAAGTTAACACGTACCTACGTGAATAGAGAAAATTACACTGTGGTTTAACAAAAAGCAATATTGGCAATGTGCATGGATGACCGCATAGTAAGTTTGGGCAATAATTTACTATGCCAAATATTTATTCAGTCCATGAAAAGTTATCACCATTTATTAGTTATTGTTGTTATAACACAAAGTGTACGAAATAAATATTAATTTAATGAAGATAAGAAAAACTGAAAATGGTAATCTATGTAATTAGGTGTGTAAAAAACGTAAGGTATACGTCATAATATAGTCGATACAACATAATATAATGGATATTAAAATACATATTTAACATTATGTATAATAAAGTTAACGCTGTTATGTTTACCTGTTATGTTTATATACAAGACATTAACCACACAATATTAGATATAATTTATAACCTTAAAAGTATGTATTTTTTATTTGTTGATTTTTGGTAAGAAATATACATTTTCTCATCAAAAAAGTATTCGGCACAATTTCTGTATATCACGTGTCTACTATATATTATTTTATTAATACTATTAACATTGTTATTAAAACGAAAACACACTATATTGTTTACAGCGTTTAATACTGCACAATGCATGTGATGTGTTTGTGGTGTTTTAAATAGTATAATATTATATAGGTATATACGGTTAAAACCATAGGGTTGCGTAATCATATTGCAGGGTGTATTAACCATATAGAAACGGGCTGAACAAACACGATTCTTGACGAGCTTTTGTGGAATAATGTTTTCCCACGCGTGTCCACGTGTCTAAATCGTCGCTGCTCTGTATCCGTGAGAAACTTACGGTGTGCATACACCGACGGGACATTGGTACATTATTACATACAGGGTGATTCGTTCAATGACTGAATGGTTAAACCTGCCAAGTTGATTTTTTAAAACATTTATATGATGGTTCCTTTTTTCAAAAAAATTTATAATATTTATAATAGCTGTATAAGGTGACTATAACATTATTAAAAAAAAAAAAAATGGGATTTTTATCAGTATGATTTATTTGGTTTTAAAGTTATTTTAACGAAAGACAAAGATACCTTCATTTTATTTTTTATAATTTTCAGCAAAATATTTGCACGAATATTTCGATGTATATACATACAAATGAAGTGCCAACGCCTATAATAAATACAAATACTAATAATTTAAAACCAGTATTTCTCTAAATCACAAAAAAAAAATTAAAGTGGCAGGTTAAACGGACCATCCTGTACACTATAATATATTGAGCGCTTGCACGAGTGGCATATATAGGACACAGGTAGGCAACGTTGGACATTATACGTTGTAGGTCAGTACATTATATCATATATATATGATATATTAAGCTTATGTGTACGCGTATACACGCATCGAAGGATGTGATAATAATTGTATTTTATACATCGTAAACGTTTATATGTTATGACCATCACCCCTAATAGTTCTATACCAAGTCATAACCACTGTCCGCGCTTATCGATTATTACTATTATATACATTTGAATCACCGAACACTGATGTATACCTATATAATATAAAAGTCTGGCGTACGTGTTTATATTTCACGTGACAATAATATCTTTTCGTCGTTGGACGTACGTCGAGTACATATAAAAAATATGAATGTTAAAATATTACAATGTTGCTGAAGTGCACATTCGATCCTGTAAATCCCCTATCCGCGAGGGTCTGTGATATTAAACAAAAAAAAATGCACATCGCAGCTGCGAGCAGCTATATGTTCGCAAACCCCTCGGCGGCAACTGTCACGCTAAAAAAAATTGGCCGTGGAATAAAACCAAACGCAAAAACTGGCGGTCTGCCATCAGGATCTAATAACAATACTGCGGCTATTATAATATTATACTGTTAACTCTTTCTTTTTTCGTGCGGTACGGATAAATATGCGACGCGGTCTCAACTCACGGTGTGTATCCTATACACTACGCATAGGTGTATATATGTAATATATTATACGCATTTATACTCGGATTCCGCTATACGTTATAGCTATTAATTTAATTTACAACTTATTCAAATCTAAATATTATCAACAGCGCGCGATGCGGTTTATTTAAACTCAAGTAAAATGTATTATTTTACCATAACGAATAGGTATTTAATCGAAACAGTCTTATTGTTAGCTGTTACCTAATTTATTATAAGCATAAAATAATATAATACATATGCATGAATAATATACCGTGCACCTACATCCAAATTTAAAAGTGCTCGGATATTTATTTGCTGTATAACATGTATTTTTGATAAAAAGTATATTAATTATTTCATTTTTCATACCTAAACGGTTATACCTGTTGTACTACAAAATATGTTTTGATGATAATAACAATACTATTAAAATCAATAAACAAGTTTATTAAAATGTATAGAATATTAATAATATTAAATGAAAATATTAAAACCGCTCGGATTCTAAAATAATTTACTCGATAAATTGATTGTAAACCTACGGATATCTAGAAGTTTTATTATTGAATTATTATTTACATTATTAGTTTAATATAAAGGTAAAAGGAATTACAAAACTAAGGAAATATAGGTAGTGCTGCAGATTGATTTTCCTACCTCAAGCCTTGCCATTATACATGCACGTTAATAATCTATTTCAAGTCACGCACACGTATAATATACGCATCGTATAATATTATTGTATATTGATAATAATATTATGTGTGTTTATTAAAAGTCAGTTGAAATAATATTTTCTCAAACCAGATCAATAATATCTCTTTGGCGTGCAGCTCATATTATATGTGTATATAATATTATATACGAGTCTGTGTTAAACAGGAATATTGTATTCCATATAGAAGTCGTGGTTGCAGATTACAATATATTTTGCTGGAACATCCACACACAACATATATATATATATATATATATCATCGTGACCTATATATACCACGAGATAATACGCATAATATGTCATATTATATTATATAATGCGGTAAATCACCTATTATAGTAGCCATCTAACATATACATATAACCACCGCAGGGTCGTGGGCGCACATCGACAATGGAAATAATACAAACACTACACGACTCAGAGCTGCAGTAAAATCGTATGCGTCGACGTAATACCCTTCGTATATAGTACACGAGAGCGAATTAAAAAAATGTATACACAGTCGTTAACTAGTCGTGACACGAGTTCGTGTGTATATATGGGTGCACGGCGGTATAGTATAATATGGTATTTTCGTCAAGCCGGCGACTTTCATCAACTCGGCGGTACCTATATTATGAGATCGTACGGAACGGTTTTTTTTCTTTGTCATTAATAATATCGTTATCGTTTTGTTCGCGCGGAATTATATAAAAATAAAAAAACACAAAAAATATAATAATACGATATACCCAATATTATTATTGTTATTACAAGACGGAGCGCGACATTGACGGCAACGACAACGATAATAATACTATTATAACGTAACACATACTAATAAGTATAATAATAATATCATTTTGTGTGTGTCAATCGGCGGTGCAGCGTGTCGCGGCCGAGAACGGCGGCGGCGACTTCGTCGTCGGTCGCCCACGCATCCGGCACTCGATCGTGCCAAACGGGGGGTGGGGAGGTACACGTCACCTGGTCGTCCGTCGTCGTACCTGCGGCGCGCACCCGTCCGTTGCGTTCGCGGCGCGACCGGTCGCTTTTTTATCGCGTCCGACCCGCCGCGTGGAGGGGATTCGCGGCGGCGGCGGCGGCGACGGCGGGTGCCGGGTTGTTCGTGCCGGCTGGTCTAGTTACCCGACCGGTGTCCTTCGCGCGAGCACGTACCCGTCCGGGCATGTCGCGCTGGTGGTCGTTCGCCGATCGTCCGACGTCGTACGCTTTTTTCGTTTAGCTGCCGATCGCAGATTTAAATTAACAATCCAGTGAGGCGGTGCGATATTTTACTCGCGGATATTGTGCGGTCGCGTGTTTTTTTTTTTTTCAAAAAAAAATTTACTTTTCGACCGTTTGATTACCTATCTAATTATCGTTCGGTATAATATCGGGTTGTGGTCGACGGACGCACGACGGCGCTGAAAACGGCACGGCAAACGTCCTGCGTGGACGTCCGCGACTCCTCTCCGGGTTGGATTCATTCGGTCATGGGTGTGTTAAAGTGGCGCGAGAGGCACGGCAGCCGGCACAGCCAGAGCTCGGATAACGTTAAAGGACTCCAGGTAAACGGCCTGTTATATCATAATAATATACATATAATCATTAGAAATCACGCCTCTTTATAGTTTTGCTAACTATTGCCGATAACAGCAATAGTCAAATTTACGATGTGGTCCAAAACGTAGATTGTCGAAATACGTGTGTGGCACGTGCCTTTAAAATGTCAGTGTGTATACTCAGTGCTCACGCGGCCTTTTATGTGCCGATTACCTTACCAAAATCGAACGAATGTACGTTCTACATAATTAATATATGCGGTTCTTGTGCAATTTTCGATGTGTATGCGTGACGTATGCTTTGGATGACCCTGCATTCCGTCGCTAATCCTATTCGATGTAATTTGAGCGTCTCCAAACATCTACGAGTGGGACGACGAAAGTCGAATCGACTCTCCTCGAAATAATATGGAACTATTGATTGAAGACTTTGTTTCGATAATTTCAACCTCGATTTCAACGCTTATAATATTGTTTTTATACGGTGTACATAACAAAACAATATTATATTACATGAATATTATTATTATCGTTATTAGAATTGTCCAACAAAATCTGTTTTGAGTTTTGACACGACTTAATGTTTTTCGTGTAATCAGTGGTTCCAATCAAAAACTGAATCTACCGCAGCTGTAGTGGCAGATACATAATAATAATAATATTAATAACACGTTATAATGTCACACCGTGACTTGTCTCACATTTTTCGTTTGTTGTCACACGGCGTCGCACAACGTACACCGACAACATTCGTGACGAGTTTAATCAAACATTGTTACTGTATAGTGGTATAATAGTATAATAGATCCATAGTATACCTACAGCATTGATATACACAGACTGTACTAATAGCGGACGGGGAAACACATAAATTATATGTATAATATACCTACCTACATGGTATATGTATTTATTTATCAAACACTCGACCTGGATTCGAAGTCTGATGAATAAACACAGTGTATTACTTGAATAATAATTTTGTATGCTGAAATCACGGTCCTTCAACCGGCCGTCGCGGTTTAAAAACGCGAGGTGTCGCAGAATATTGTGCATTTTCCGTTGCCTTTCGATTATACCATTAAATCTTAATATACCCGTTGCAGTATCCGGTATCGAGAGTGCACAAACACAATCGTATTGCGATCTATTCACATTAAGCGTTCGAATCAAAAACTTAAAACCATTAAGTATATTATAAATACTATATACACATATACATGCGTACTATGCGTATAAAGTGATATTTCCTATCAACCCCTATTTTATGTATTAATATTATATGCATACAGCTAGCGCGGTGGGTAATGTGTATCCGGCCGACGTTTCCCAGCTGCGTTAGTGCTCGCGTTTCTCACGTTTCGATTCTCACCATTGTCGTTTTAATATCTCGCAGAGAAGCTGATGTTCGCTGTTATGGCGATGCGATGGTGTCGGTGAGTAACCAGCGAACTAGAACGACAAACAACTCACTAGTCGCGGCTACAAATGATCTAGTACAATAATATAAAACGTAAACATTATATACAGGTATATTATTAATGTTACATGTCCGTATAGAGTCGGTATAGCGTGAACCGAGAAGAGAAACGATATATCCATAAAAAAAAAATAATAATAATAATAATAAATTATCATTAGTATTGGGATTTCGGAGAAAGCCGATGGAGTGGCAAACTACTACTACTGTAGCAGGGTATATCGGCGTGAAAGGTTCGTTTATATTCGAACGTGTTCTCGTATTGTGCATTGCCAGATTTCGCCAACCAAAGAACAACAAAATAAATACAACAATAATATTTATGCCCATGATGCAACAGTATAATGTTATTTAATATGGTAATACACCAGCAGTCTGTCGCAGCTATAGTAACATAGTGCGCGGATCATCGAAAACACAAATATTTACAAAACCATTAATGCCCCTCCCCCCTGAAGTATATTATGCATATTTGCGCATGTCAAAGTATTCGATGCGTGTCATCGGTGGATGTGGATTTATTGTATTGTAGGTTTGTAGGGTTTCGTGCATATTTAGTCCGGTCAAAAACAGACCAGTTGTTTCTACAGTAAGTACGGGTTGAAATCCGATGCTCGTTTGTCGTTGTATAGTGGCGGAGAGGGCGGAAAGGCTTATTATACGTTATAGCTTTTCGGCACTCGAGACTAACACCTGCTGTTTGTAGTAATGTAGTACCTAATTAAGCGAAATTCCATTATCGACCGAAGAAAACTGTCTATTTGGACGGTCAACGTTTTACGGATGCAAGTATCGAGTGTCGTACTAATTATTTTCTTTACGACTTGACAGTTGACGGGAGAGACTTGGCGCGCGTGGGTTTCAGGACATCCGAGACGGTTGTACTTCAATACATCCGGCCAAATGTCATGAGTTGTATTTAGATATTATACCTCTGCATATACCTTTGTATTATACAATATATCGTTACCGTAAGCCGGCCATCGGGTGTTTTCATTGGTTTCGAGTATTTTGACAATTAACATATATTGATTTAACGTCTATAATAATGTGGAGACTTGTTAAACTAAAAAATGGTAAAATGAACAATAGGAACAAAAATGAATTGTTGCCATTGGCTTCTGTTATCAAATAAATCATGTTCTAAAACGGAAACCATAGTTAGTTATAGTCCGTGATTTTGGAGCTGCTGATAGTTATTTTAAAATATACACGCAACGTTAATCCTTTTTAATACCGTAATGTATGGACAATATATGGATAAAGGGGAGGTACAAAAGAAGAAGATTAAAATGAAATATCAGTTGTATGCAGTGTGCGAGCAGTAACTACTGATTCACACGGGACTAATATTCCTTTTGTAGCATTATTTTTAACGTACAGCCGAATTTTATATTTTACACAGTAAGTTATTGCAGGTATCTAAGAGATAAATTTAATCTTCCAAACAGCCGTTGTTGAAAGAGTTGTTCGTTTTATTGAACGTGTTGGTAAACTCCTACAGACATTGCGGTGTGCCACGTAAAATAAATATTATATTTTATTAATATTTACTAAGTAATATATATATAGTAAATATTATTTTGTTATTTTAATTCAAAAATATTGTATTTATACTGCACAGACAGCATATTTATGTACTTTTCCAAACTTCTACGATTCTTGGAACTTTATAAATACATATCATATGTACCTATTAATATATAATATTATAGTCTATTGGTATAGAATTAAGTTAGACTAGACATTATCGCTGAACTGAAATAACAACAATAGTGAAAATTTAATTTCCTGTTGCAACCGGAGCCATAGATATTATATTATTCAATTTATGTTGCACATACAATTATCTTTAATTATGCTTTTATCAATTTCCCGGTAGCCGTCGCCGAGTACCTAATACTAGCATAATATTATTATCTGTTTTCTATTGGATAGCAAAAGTCTATATTCTACGATTATTATTACAGCCAACACTCAAAACTACGTGTGTTGTAATTATTGACTGATTGAAATAAAATCATCATTTTTTTTTTTTTTTTACTATTTAGGTACCTACCTAATAATAATAATACTAATTAAGGATTACAAACACTCTAACAGTTAACTAGAAAGTTTTAAAATCCACTAAAATTAAATATGAAATCAATCAAACATAATATTATTAACTACTAAGTTTTTATTCAGTGTTGAATGTTTAAAATAAATAATACGTTATTATGATTACGGAAAATTCGATATTAAACATTCGAACCCGGTAAAAGTTAATTCATGTTGCTTTTGAATTTAATTGAATTGGTGAACAATAAACGTGTTGGTTTTAACCAAATAGTTTTATGTTGTGTTTAAAAAAACACTGAGCACAATAACCTCAACTCAAATAGTATGATGCATTGATGCTGCATATTATAAAAATTATGTTTGATTTAATTTTGTACAGTATTTATTTTAAAACTATTTTAAAAATGTATTTTAAACTTTAAACGGAAAAACGCCTTTATTATTTAAAATGAAAAGTGTAGATAGGTACAAATCTATTATAAATGATGTTCCATAAGGCGGACAATCGGTAGCGAATAAAAAAAAACTTTTCTCATTATACCTCACCGTATAATGCAGAATAAGAAATATTTTCGGTGCAGTTAAGCACAATGAGATTCTTTACTTAGTTCTTTTTTCATATATATTTCTTTTAGTGTTCAGATATAGGAACAATTTCGTTTATCCGAGTTTCATAAATCATACTCACAACATACAGTCCCCCAGTATCGCTTTCCAGATGTCTTCTTATTAAAATCCCCCGTTCTCTCGCCACCACCCACCGCCCCTCCTTTAAATATTGTTTCTTTTACGGTAGCGTTTCTCGGTTTCCAACTGTGCAATTTATATTTACAACACTGTCCACCCCTCCCCGTCAACTGACACACAATGTTTTCTCAAAACCGGAAAAATATACTCATACTCGTATTATACGCAAATATTTATACGTGTGTAGTATAATATTATAATGTATGGGGTTTTCTTTTTTTTACTGTACGTTCTACGCGTGCTATAAAACTGTTACTCAATCATTTAGCGGACTAGTGCGCTCTTTTTGAACTGCAACAGCGTTACAAAAAAATATATATATATTGACGAACTGTATTACATATATTGTGTATTATATTTTATTCAGAGCGACGAACGCACCGCTCTTTCTATGGTGACGATTACGTGCCCATGAATAATTCAACGTCGTTATGATACACGTTCATTTCTTCTCGTACCCCGTACACACATCTATACGACACCGGGTATAGACTACCCCTTCCCATCTCGTAGTCGTCGTCTAAAGAAGGGATATTTAAATTGCAAAAGACTAGTTTCGCGCTACACCGGTAAACGCACTTCGCCCACAAGTCCGTTACGCGAGACCGCCGTTGTTGTAAACCGGTATAAGGATACACGATTTCCTATTATTATTATTATTATTATATATGATACGCATTTTTCGGTGGATACTTGGTAGAATAAATAAATACAAATTTCCATACACAAATGTTTTATATTATTGCGTTTGAAAATTAACTGTGATGATTGCAATTTATCCAAAAATATTTTATAAAAACACCCTTTTCCCCAATTTTTTCTTAATTTTTTATAAATGATACGATATTCTTTTATTACTATACATCTATAATATTTAATAAACAAAACAACTTTGAAAACCTGTATGATTTATGTTATATTTAATAAGCAATACATTTATTGATATTTTAAAGTTAAAACCCTATTAAACTCGATGTCACATGATACTGTTTTCGTAATAATTTCATACATAGAATTTACTTATAGGCTATTTGTTAAAATAATAATACTAAAAAAAAATTGATACTTAAATTATAAATATAAACACGATTCTTTTTCAATGTCCATTAGATTGTTAGATTAAGACGTAATAGTTTATAGTATAACTTATAAATATCAGTATTATTGATTATTATGTAATGTGTTATCTTAAGGTTTGCGATAAAATTAATTATTTTTCAAAATAATATTATATTTTATTATTTTATAATGGCCTGTAGGTAAACTTTTCTGTGTTCCACCGCAATCATCATGATAATTGATTAGCGTCGGATCGTGGCAACGTTGCAATTTTTAACTATCAGGTAAACCGTACGCAGTCGTAATAACAGTGATAAAACGATTTAGTATTTTTGATAAGGAAGAGCATATTTTTCAATCGTACCCAAATGTAAATAGGCATCCGACAGTTTCCATCGCGGAAAAATAATGTATCAGTTACGATAGATATTACACATGCGCTTCGCTCGTGACACGGGTACTTTGTGTGGGTAATATATGTTTTCCTACCCAACCTAGGAAAAAAACCCCATGGGCCATGGCCCGGTAGTATGCGGGAAATGTCTGACCAAAATACCTCTCCGTACGTATAAATTGTATTATGGCAATATTTCACTTACACCCAAGTAACACAATATGGGAACTATAGGCTTATTTTCCTACCATAAACGTGTATGCAGAGTACGTGCAATATTTTTGAGTTGAATCAATTTTTTAAACATAATATATAGAATTGTGTACAATTATTTTCGTTTTTCATAATATGTCCATTAAATCATTATAATAGTATATCATTCGTACATACTCTGATGTCGTTTAAATAAGTCGAGGATTGGTATATATTTTTATAAATTAGACATAAAAATAAGACAAACAATTTAGAAGACATAATTTATTTGTATTAATTTTTTTTTTTTATCATTTTACTAGTCTTCCCAATTATTATTAATGTGTGTATGTGTAATGTGTATATTAATAATTCAAACATTTCATGTAGGTACACGCCCTCTTAAAATAATTTTTTCATTGAAATATTATATATGTACGTATGTAGGTATCTAATTGTTGTTTTAATTGTGTAAATAATGTTCATCTTGTGCAATATCTTTCGATTAGTTTGTGTATACTTAGATTATGTAAAATCTTAGAGTTACTTTTTAATTAATTGTTAAATAATAAATATTTATGACTATGAAATGACTTGTTAAAAATGTAAATAACAATTTAGAATATTATTATACATTGTTGCCTTGTAGAAACATTACATTTTAAATATGAATTACCGAAAAAGGGACAAAATAAAAGTTATTCTTTTGGGGCACTAAAAAGTGAATAACGAATGGAAATTTCTAACAACTGCATAACCATTAACTATAGCTTACCTTTTTAGTTTTTTTATCTGACCAAGATACCTGAATTTCCTGTGTGGCACAGGAAATCGAGCTCACGGTCTAGTAACCAGGTAGGGGTCTGTTGTGTTTTTAAAATATTATCTTTGTTCCCATAGTTCGTTTTTAAACTGACATTAAAATTATAATATTACTGTAGGTATGCACTCTATTTAAACGTTAGGTACATACAAATCAAATAGTTTCGCGGAGAATTTAAAGTTAACAACCTCATTGTTTGAAATTTTTAAAGCTGAATGTTAAAAAAATATGAAAAAAATCTTACTAAATTAGTAAATAATACTGAAGAAAAACAACTCATCTTGTAGTAAATATAATAAAAAAAAAAACCACCAGAGATAAATTAGGGTGTAATGAATAATAAAAAAAAAGTTAATTATCATGAATTTCCGTTTCAATGTTTAATGGAAACCAACTTCACACAAGGACAGCGGGTGTTTGAACATCATGTATATTAGGTTTATAAGTATATATTACTATATTATGTACAATACAAATATGCTGCGTACATTCATTTGAAATGGGCAATCGTCAATTCGACTACCTAGTATATACATAATACTAATCATTTGTTTTACAGTTAATTCAATTTTGAACATAATTGGATGGTTAATTTTAGGTTATAATAAAATAATATTATGTATACAAGGCAAATTTCAAGGTTTTTATATTATTATTTTCGGTATCGGACATCTTATTATTGTAGTGTAACCGTCCTTCTAATATACTTATAAGTAATAATATAACATAATAATTATAATAATAATAACAATATTATAAATTGTTATTATGCCAATGAACTCTATTACATGGTATTATGATGTAATATACAATTTAGTATTATAATTAAAATTATATATATTTTTTTTTTTTTATGAAATATAAATAATTATATCAACTGTAATAATATAATAACAATTGTTGTACGTTTGTTTACAGACATCTAGAGATGAGCGGACGACTATTGTACCGACGCCGGAAGCGGCTGGAAATGGATCCCGTGAACTCTTAGAGGAGACATTGAAAGGTCCTAAACCATATCCCAACATCGTTTTACCGACCGGCGGTGGTTTTTGGATTGATGGCCAGGATCAAAACGAATACGAGCCTGCTGCTACCTCCGGTGGAACCTGTACGTGGAATAATAAAATCGAAACCGATGACACAGCCAAAGCCTATCGCAGATACTACATGGGAAGGGTAAGTGTTCCGTTTATCAAATAGAGCGTACTTATTTAGTTTGTACTAGGTATTGTTTTTTATTGTCAGGATTACTTTTTTTATATCTGCATATTATTACAATTATTATTTACAAATAAAAGTGAATATTAATAATATATATTTTAAAGAGGCCAATACGGATTTAAGACCTATATGATCATACTTAATTCTTAACATCAACCTTAATATAAATTTGTAGTTGACGAATAATATAATAATGATTTTGAAAACAAAAAAACGCTTGTACCATATATTATTATCGGTGGTGCCCCGAATAAATTACTACACGACCGCTGCGGGTAGTCGATTGTGCGTGGTGTGTACATATTTATAATTTAGATTAATTATTATTAATTCATAATAATAACGTAATGGTAGTGGTACCTTCTTCTATAGTTGTTTAGTTCGATTTAGTCCAAGGTAATTGCCTTTTTTTTGCGCTTTTCGTATGCCCCAGACACAATTTATATTGTTATACGACCTCATAAATTTGAACGTGCGTTTTAACGAAGACAGTGTCTCATGTTTACCGTAAACTGTCGTGCATTTCTCGAGAAATCCGTTTCTTTCTTTTTTTTTAGACTAAATTAATAACAAACTGCACGCTAAGCATTCAATTTATTAATTTTTTTTATCGAGGGTTGTACTATTACGTATTCGATATAATCTAATATTTATACCATGACATGGACGAGCAATCAATGTTGACTTTTATTTATAAATTTATAGTGATCAGACATACATTTTTTCGTAAAACAGTGCTCATTTTTATGCACTGTTCTAGCGTCCTTAACATTAATGTTGTGTGCAAAAAATTTTACTTTTTTTTTAAAATATAACGTGTTAGTAAAATAATAGTACATATGTTAATCATTTTTTTATAATTCGATTATTCATTAATGTTAAGTGGTAAAGTGGTTTATTCAATTTGTTATTTAAGTTGTGTCACGTTATTTTTTTTATCAGTGATAGTTATTATCACATTACATAATACAACAATCCACAGAATAATACGGTTTACAAACGTTGAATGTTGTTTTAAATTTTTGTATAATATTTTTAAATTATACAATTTATCAACTGTTATTTAAGTTAATATGACGTAGAAAATATATAAATAAATATTTGTATTTAGAGTTTATTATTTATTCAATTATCTATTATAGAATATTTCTTGTATTTTCATCAAATTTTATGTATTTTAATGTTTTCATTATAAAGAAATACGTCTAATGAGTTGACATACAGAATAGCTATGAAATTATAATTTAAATTAACTATTTTCTATAGTTAATAATTAAAATAGAAATAATAGAGTAATCAGATAACAAAAAAAATATTTGTATATAAATAGAGATGACCTATGTGCAAAATGTGTAGAATAGCATACACACTGGCCAATTATTATCTCAACGGAAAAGTTTTTTATGATTGTGAAGCAAAGTTTTAAAATATACATAAATTTTTTTTTTTTTGATTTTTATAACTGGTCACCATATTATAATAGACATTTATTGCTGTGCGCATACGTAATAGTATACAAATACGGGATCCTTGACGTAACCCCCAGAGTCTATTACCGCGGTATAATTGCAATTTCGCCATCGTAAAATACCGGACTCTGGAATGATTTACGAGCTCCCCCGCACCTCGCCGTTTCGGGTTGACTTTGCTAGCTCTAAAATTTGTTTTCAATCTAATGACGCGGTGTTTTACCTTTTACGTGACTGTGACTTATGTTCGCGCCCGCGCTATCCGAGCTAATCGTTTTGCTGGATAATATTTATCTTTATAATTCACCGCTGAGAACTCACGCACTTACGACGGAGTATATCACCTATTTACTATACTAGATATACAACATGCAGACCGTTGAGGGAACGCGTTTATATGAGTAATTATAACAATACAGTATATTATACAATTATCCAGGTAGGTACATAATAGATATTAAATTATTATACACCCAGAGCGCAAATTATGGACAATAATATTAATCATAGTGTATTATATAAATTGTAATACTATTTATTAATATCGCATTCACCGTAACAGTCCTCATCGTCGCCACAAGTCGAACTCGTCCCGCACATGTAGAAGTTGATGACCTCACACCCGCGTGTTGTACACCGATCGCTTTTTTTGATAACTATTCACCGTGTTGCGTAAACTCTAACGAAAACGGACGAGATTTATAATTTAATTTATATATTACCTACGGGAGTAACATGCGTGAGTCTTACGTTTAATTTTTACAAACAGAAATTATAATTTTTGTTTACGTCTTCGTTTGGAATCGTGGCGACCAGTGAAATCACGGCGCGTGGTGTTTAAAAAGCGTATCGGGTAGTCGATGCTTGGTATACATAGTTGAACGTGTATAATTAAAAAAGTGTGTTTGTAAACATTCAGTACTGACTAATGTTTTTCTCTATGTTTAATCCGAAAACGAAAAGTGCTATTATATTTGAAATCGAGTCTAATTTTAAATAACTTCCTAAAAAAAACGATCGAGCAAATATCGTTGTATAGTACGGTATTGTATTATGTAGTTGTCTGAACGACACTTTAAGTGTAAATATTATTATCTTTAAAAACCACATTAATTTTCTACTACTTAGTGACGGACATAGTTTAAATATTAAACAATAATCGTTCGTTGAAGTCTGGCAAATGACAATAATCATAATTATTAATTATATTAATATACGAGTATGTAGGAAAAATGACTTGTTCAAGTGTATAATTTTATGTCCTCCGGTTAAAAAGTCTTTGTCGGCTCTCGTAGTTCCGTGACCTCGCCATCACGTTAATCTAATTTCTATTTTATTTTCAAAATAAAAAACAAAACCACTTCATATTTGAGATGCATTTTTATTGCCTGCCGGGGACCGTTCGAGTGTTAATTCGGTTTGTGTGGATGGTTTTAATATTTGGTGAACACACTCCGACGGATGAGCACATTATAATATATTATTCGTACAAACACACACGCACACAATTGTAATAATATATCATAACGCTCGTGTCGGGTCCACATTATGTTAAACCTCGCTTCAAACGACCGCCGCGCGCACGCGAGTACATAATAATAATAATATTATATCTTATATCATAACATATTTTTTTGTCCATAATATAACGCACTTCTATTTCGACCTTCGGCGTAATTTTTATAATTCTAATATAGCACTGTAGTGGAGAGAAGTAACTCGATGAGAGGTAATTCGAAGCTGTAACCATTATTTTTATCCATCCCACGTTGTTTTTGTTATTTATCTCGTATCGCGCTCGACGCTCGGTAAACGACAGTTTTGTAGTTGTTTTTTCCTTTTTACTATAATAGTTTTCGACACACGATCGTATTAAAATATTATGTGTTTGTGCACGTTTTAATTTTGTTGTTATATTATATTATTATATGTGTCCGACCGACCGTTTTAATATAATTAAAACCCTGGCCGCGAATACGCCTCGTAACATTTCAACACCGATGACCGACCGAATGTGTGTGTACCTACATGATATCTATATTATTACGTTTTTTTTTTTTTTACTCCGCTCCGTCATCGTATGCGTCAACAACACAGGTCGTCAGACTGACAGAAGTCTGCACAAACGTTTCTATTCCACTGCCGCCGCCCCGCGCGTTAATATACCCACTGTAAGCTGTCACGTGAGACGTAGAGGTACAGCGAAACGAAACGATTACGTACAACGCTCACGGTTTGTAACTTAACATCATTTAGAGAGCGATGTTATACTACCTATATACATTGATACTACAGCTACTAAATTCTGTTTGTATCGCGTGCAATATGGAAACAACTTGATTTTTCTTCCATCTTGAATAATATATGTTTTCATTATCGGAGATCTCGATCTCGCAGTATATATTATATTATACATATAGTAGATAAGTATGCAGATATACTATAGGAGCCGTTTACGTTAAACATAATATATATATATATATATATATATATATTATATGTGTGTGTGTACATTATAATAATATATGATTTGAACGCAATATTCGAAACACTCTTATACTTCGCATTACGTTCACTGTGACGGCGACGGCTAAACTTGGGTATCAAAGCTTTTTTGATTTTTTAATAACCGCACACATAAGAAACCATCATTAAACGCGTATAACATGACGTTACATATTATATGTATACTTAAAATAAATGAAACGGAACAAGACGTGTAGTCGTAAAAACACGTCACATTTTACAAATCCCTCGTACACAATCACTCTGTATAAAATATTATCATAAAATTATAGTAATATTTATCCGATTATATTTTCCTTTTACTACACGACGCTGTTGAAATATTTTTACAAAATTATGGCTACACATTTTACACATTATTACTTCTCACATAATGGTATACTTCATAGATTACACGGATTATAAACTCCGATCTCAGTATATTATAGAATATGTATTTCGTATTAGGAGTAGAATATTTCATGACAAATTAAGGATAAAAATTTTATATAAAACGTATTATTACTGTTACATTTTTAGTTGCATTCTCTATAAATATAACGAATTATTATTTTTGTTTATTCTTTGTTATAATTGTATAGCTTAAGTCCCGTATATTGTTTAAGCGTGTTGTGTATCTACCACCTATGTAGTAAACTTTCGAGCATTTATCGCATTCATCTTTAAATGTTGTAATCCCTAACAATAATTCTCGTTCTTTGTTGTGGTTTAATCGTGGTCATTCTTTAATGTCGTGTTTGCGTGCAAACTTCCTCGACAAACCAAAGCGAATAAAGGTTGACAATAAGTCAACATAAATTTAAAACGGCCAAAAACGATTTATTTTCATAATGGTTTTGATTTTTTTTTTTTTTTAGATTCTTTATTTTATTTATTTAACCGAGTATAGTTTCCCCAGCCACAATATAATAAAATTCTGAAATATAATCCTATAAATGGTAGCCGTTTGGACGGTACACAATAATAATAATGACATTAAATATTGTATACAGGCTGACGTCGTTGTCTTAAAATAGACTATAAAAAAAAGTATAAGTCTATGACCCTCGCGCAGTTTGGCGTTGGTCGATGGGATACGTATAATAATATATAAGTTATAATATATGAGCAATACACGTTTTTGTTCACCGTAATCGTTATTTATATTATTTACTATGTATATTATAGTTTCTATTGGATAATATATGGATGAGAACTCGTTACGAGTGTTACAACAACCGCGGTGTAAGTTGTATATATACTGACATTGACCAACAGTAACCATTTCACCTGATAAATCGGTTGGCTTTTCATCGGTTTCCAGTGAACGTTAATGTATTATGCGGGACTGGCGTTTTCGGATGAGTGCGTGCTGTTTCCGGCCGGATAAGAGGCTCGAGGGAAGAATGAGCAGGTATTACGTACAAGGTGTTGGTACTGCAGGGTTTGCGCATACAAAGCGGGCAGGTGGTTTTAGTGTGCATCGGGTTTGGACGAGAAAATATATAGTTTACAAGAAAAACGTGCTCGGCGTATGCTATCGCCACAATGTACACAATAGTCGCTATAGTATAATACGTGTATAGGAGTAGGTTAAGACGCAGATAGGGTGGTTAGAGTTACCTATATACATTATATATTTATATATTCCTACATTTGTTCGGTTTTACGACAAACGTTTTTCCAACACACCAGCTGACGAAACTGTTTTTTTTTTCACAATTTTTATTCTGTTTTCACCTGCAGCATTAATAATATATTATGTATCGGAAATCCACCTATAGGTTAAGCGGCCGATTTCCTTTAATATGTTTACGATGGCGAATTAAATTTATACAAGAAATATCGTCACTTGGGGTAAACAATTTAGTCCATATAAGTATAGAAAACACAACTGTACCATTGCATCAGGAGGTTAGATACAATTTTTTTCGATTTCTCGATTCAGAACACATTTAAAGCGCGTAAACATTCTCTAAAAAAAAAAAACTGTTTTGTGTAAAGTTTGCTCGTCATGAGGGCATAGCATAAATATATTATTGATCGTTTAGTGTCTATACAGTAGGTACCTTTCAAATAAAAATTGTATTAACCGTGGCACACTAGGTGACCCAGAAAAAAAGGTCTCTCGGGCCTGTGAATAAAAACCCACTCCGAGTTCTCCTGTTTGAACAACGACCTTTGTCGAATTGAAATTCTTTAACGACCTTTTATCTTTCGTCGTTCGACCTTAATGTATTTGGATAAATAATAGGTATTTATTTGTATTTTTATATATATATTTCTCTCTCTTTCTATAGTTTTTTTTAATTCGTTGAAAGCTTTACCTACGTATATTATATAGTCAACAATGAACTTTAATAATTATGCACAAAGGCTCGTTTTCTAAACCACATTAATGATTTATAGTTCGATCACAAAATTTAATCTATTCTGTGGTTTGATTATCGTAAACAGACATGTTAATTTTTGGGGTTGGAAAATAATGACGTTCAACTATGATATATAGATTCATTAATATCATAATTCATAATATAGTAGAGAGGTCTTACAACACGATGTACACGGGTTCCTCATTACATCACCTATTGGTAACCATACAGTTTGATCCTTTATTAATAAAAATGATATTATATTTTTCGTTAAATAAATAACAATATTTAATATCTAATATATTAGTTGTTTATATTACAGCTTAATAATTTAAAGACCCATGGAAATATTAACTACACTTAAAGTTTATGTCTAATTAAAACAAAAAATTCACTCATCTCTTCGTTAAGAGTCTAAAATTTTTTTTTACTTGTCAGTTATTAAATTTGAAAATGTCTATTTTTTCCAGTACCTATTTTAATCATTAAAACAGCTAATACACATGTAACGTATTTACGTATGTAGATGTTTACTGTTATTTTTGTAGATAGATTCATTTCTAAAGCTAAAAAAAAAAAATAGTAATATTATAATTTTTTTGTACCTAACTATTCACTGCATTCTATTTTATACCGTTAACAAGAGTCCTTCATTAGACGGTCGGTAAAATATGAAATGTAATCATTTCTGACTTCGTTAGTCCGTAATTGATGATTGTTATCATTATACGAAACACATGGCGGCGGCGTCTCTTTTTTGTCCAGTGGATGTTATGTTATTGTTATTTGTATAATAATATACACAGCGCGTCCGTCATCGCGGTGAACCGTTCGTAATTTCGATATTTTTCTTTTCCTTTTTTTTCGGAACCAACGGCTGCGGCTAATACTACAACGGATACCCGACGACTATAATACGCAATGTCACCGCGGGAATATTATAAACTTCCGAGTGTGGGACGACTTGCACTGTATTGTAGTATTTTAATATAACTACAGGTCTACAGCAGTCTGCCTGTATACATGCGCCTACACGTTTCCCTGCAGTCGTGGTCGTTCCCGACACACGTCGTGATTTCTTTGTAAATACCTGTATTAATAGTAGTACCTACATGTATATAGAATTCGTATGCCGGAGGTCTATGACCCTCCTGTGTACAAAATATCAAAAAACGTATATTATAATATATTGCGTTGCGCTATTTCGTTTAATCCGTTTTTTACTCGATAATTTTTTGGACGGAAATTTAACCACAGTCCTCGGCATAATAATATTATACACTTATTTTTGACGATAATATCTCGCGGGTCGCCCTGATACGGCGTAAACAGTATATAATAATATACATAGCTAGGTACATGTGCGGCACGTGACGCATGCACCTTATATCACTGTGATCACCGATGTCTGCTCATTGCTGCTGAGAACTACAGTTGTCACGCGTCGGCGGCGTTCACGACTGCGGCGACGACGACGACGACGACGTAATGTGCCTCCTCCACAACCCATTATGATGCCATTGTCTAAAGAAGACTCGAGCGCCATATGGTTCGCCGTCGTTTTATGTAATCCATTGTTACCGAGCACCCTTACCCTACTTCCTCTCGCACCATAATCATATGAATGATTTCATGTGGCCGGTTATGCGTGCGTTTTTACCTGATTGCGCTCTGCGGGAGGCGTATATACAGACACGGGAAAATATGGGCCCACGCCGGTTTGCCGCCTAGATCGGTTAAGTCCCTGGCGATGTATAACGTGATATTATAATACGACATCGACACTACGATGTTATTATTATGGTGTACACGCCCGACGGTTTTGTGATGGGGGTGAACGGTGGGAAATAGCTGTTTAGTATGCAAACCGCTGCAGAGGTGGCAGCCGCTTTCGGTGAGATTTAGCCGATATGTATGCACTATGCACATTATCATTATTATAATAGTGATACATTGTTATCACGATCAGACGTCGGTCTGTCCCTATACAAGCGCCGCCGCCGCTGATCCGCCACCCCCGTCACATCGTGCTGGTCGAGCCTCGACGTAAACGTTGTTCTCTTCCTTCCGGATCAACCGTGATTATTATAATACCTTCATAAATACATAATAAATAATGAAACTAGTTATAACTTATTCAGATGGCTCGTTCGTGTGAATTTACCACGGGGGTGTGTCGATACAAAGAAAACCGCAGCGCATAATATAATATATTTTGTCGCAGCGCTTAATTATAGAACTCTATAAGTCCTTCGGTATATACATGTACCTATATATTATTATATATTTATTACTATATGATGTCGTCTTACGCTATCGGTGTTTTTTTTTCAAAAGCCGACAATGTTATTGTACGTTTTTTCTCTCTTCGAGGATACACCCTAAGTACTGCAGTGTTTTATTGTTTTTCAATCCGTTTACCGAGCAGAGTACTGCAGGCATCTGCGATGTAGTTTACGGAAAACGCGATGGCGTTGATATTATATATATAAGTATCTAGGTAATATCGACGACCGACGAGAGTCGAGTTCTCAAAACAATGGACGTATTTTTTTATACTGCAATGTCAAAGTCGTATTATTTTTTTTCAATTCTCTCTGTAGTAGTCCTAAACAAAAACTCCATACACTTGAAGCAATAATATACCTATAGCGTAAACGTTATATTGTGTTTATATTTTGTGCGATTGTACATAAACATTTCAATACTTACGGCGAAAAACCTGAAACAATGACATTAAATCTTACAACAATAATAATAATACCTTTACATGCGTACAGTATAATATAATGTATATAGCGTGGTAAACGTAGGCTTTTCGAGACGATACAATATTGTAATAACGATAAAAATAATACAAAAATATAGAGTTCAGCCGAAACGCGCGTTTCTCGTTCGCCCACTCGATTTTGCTATCTCCGGGACGAAATATCTCGGTTTAACGGCGATGCTGGCGTATTTCCCCCCGCCTATGTATAATGAACGACGACGAAACGAGCGTATGACCGCAACATGGCGTGCGATAACTCGATATGATTGATCATCATCATCATCATCATGTGTAATGAAATATCGCAGTATTAAAATGTACATATGCATTTATTCGCATTTGGAATTTAGATAACTTTCTCGCACCGCAGATTGTTATATAGATATAATAATATTGTTGTTCGGACAATACACGATATTCAATAGTATTAACATTATTTATTAATTTAAGCTACGCGCCAATTGCAGTGTTTCGATTAACGAAAAAAAAAACGTATTACGTATAATAACATGACATTAATTTTATTTTTTATTTTTTTTTTTTAATAACACGTATTGGTATAATAGCAAATTTGGTTTTGTGAAGGCGCATTGTTGTAATAAAACCTTATAGAAGTATATTAATAATTATTGTATACGGTTTTAACCATACGAGGCGTGTGATTTCTTTCCTACGCGTTTTTATTAATTATATCTGCATTGTATGTAATATTACACCTAGTTAACGCGTATATCGAGTCTTATAAGTGTGTACTATATACTTACGAAGTGCCGCAATTCATTACACTTGTTTTCTTCATTTTTTTTTCGCACAGTTGCCTTTGATATAACAAGTATACATCTATAATATAGCATCATCGAAGGTCGTTTTTACGACGATCGTTTCTATATTTTATTTATTCATACACTGTAAAAAATTACGAACTGCAGCGAGTGCGAATATACGAGACTAACATCAGTTATCGTTACCTATACTCGAAATCGTATATAAAATATAATATATAATATTACCTACGTGACCGTCGGGTCGTGACAAATCAGGCATTATTCAAAAAACGTTCCAGTGGCGACAATTAATATTGTAATTCGGATTGCTATATTTTGTTTTTGAGACGGTTTTTATGTACGCATAGTAACTATTATATACCTATATAAATATTGTGCGCGCGCAGACGGGCCATTGTTCTTATATATACCTAGCTATAGCTACCCATAGTATAATAGATTCTCATCAATCCGATTTAGCTTCTTCGGTAACTGTACGTCTGCAGATTTTTTGTACATTCCGACGTGTACGCTTTTCTCGTCTAATTCGATTTTTCCCGCTTTTTGTATCGTCGGCGCGCTGCATTCGACGACTAGAGAGGGAAAATTATCTTTGCGCGACGAACGGGTCTCGCTCCACCGCCGAGGCAATCGTATACGACGATGACAATATATATATAGTAATGTTATTACGATATTTTCTCAAAATACATCGACAACTGTGACCATTTAGTAAACATTATTTATAACGTTTTTTTTCTATATATTTCAAGTGAACTATAATGCTTTGCGTTATTGCGGAACGCTATACTGTTTTTGCTTTGGACAGAAATTCGAGTCCCGCAATGCCTATTTTTCGTACAGGACTGTGGAATAGCCTTCGCTTATCTTCGTATATTTTTTATTGCATTTAGTGATAATTTAGTGTGTTGTTTAATTGTTAGACGTTATTATAACGTGTACCTATATGACGCATACACACGACGTGAAGAAAATTGCAGAGTCGCTATAATAAAGTATGACCTTTTGTTAGGTTGGCATGTTCTACGACGTGTAAACGATCGATGAAAAGTAATATTATTATACCTACCTATGATTAATTAAATATCACGCGTTGCAATAACAATAATAATAATAATAATACGAATGTACCTGTTGTAGTGCCTATACTATAATATTATTATACCATTAACGCGTAGAAAAAATATACACCTACGATATTATGGCGTGTGTGTACAATTTGTACGTTTTTTTCCCTATCCATATTCGAGTTCATTTCCGTGGCAACCCGATGCGTTTGTGGACATCACAATAATACACTACGAAACTATTATTATTACACACGTATGGAATGTACCCATACATTATGTCTATGTGTATTGCACTGTAACGTTATAATATGGTATTACACGTTTTGATGTGTGTGTGCGCGTGTACGCGGTTCGCACGACGAAAAAAGAAAAACCAAACATATAATATAATGATACTTTTTCTGTTTTTTTTTATGTAATAGTCGTACGTTTTTTTCATTTTATTATTGTTGTGTTATTATTATATTTTCATAATGGGTGGTGCGTTGAATATTCACGTTTCGGTGACGTCACGTAGGTACCTATACGGACCTGTACGTGAATACCGCCGCAATTCGGCCGTTTATCGTTGACCGACCGTGAAACAACGCCACCGTGCCGTGTCCATCGCAGACCGCAGCTGCTGTACAACAGTGTTTTAGTATTCCTATATATTATTCCTAATAAACGTTTGTTCTCCCGTTTAAAAAGTGCTTACAACGTCAGGAGAGCGTCGATGGTTTTTTTAAATTAGACTTTATCGGTCACGACGGTTCGGCTACCGTTCTATACACCAATATAATAATCATAATCATTTGTCGGAGTTTATATTTTATTCTCTTATACCTATACTACATATATAATTATGTGCCTATACACATCAATATTGCCTGTATGGGTAACTAAAATATTTTATTTGATATGCGCCGTTCATTTTATTCCTCATAATAATTAATATTATATTATATTATACATTACAATATATATATATGTGTCAGTACACCGCTAACGGTTTCCGCAAAATTTCCCTGAAACAATAAGACTGTAAAATAATAATATATTATAATGTACACAACATTGTACGCGTTATAATGTGTATAGTTATCGTATACCGAGAGATAAGTATATATATATATATATGTGTGTGCACACTGTAAATGGACGATATTGGAAAATACATTCAACCGTGATTTGGCAGCAAGACCGTTTGTTTTTATTTTAAACTCAAGCCATTAAACAGGTTAAAAGTTCTGCCTCCAAACAGCAGCAGTGGTCGCATATTCATGCATATATGTATATAATACGGTTGTCCCCGGTCGTTATTTTTTTCTTTCTTCACTTGAATCTATTAAAGTAAAGTACCTTTTCGAGTTCAAAACAATATATTATTATAAGCACGGCAGCGTGCTTCTAAAAGTAAATAAAAATTTCATCTAAATCATTATTTTTATTACCGTAATAGTTGTACGAGTATACAGCTGAAGTAGCACTTTTACGAGACCATTAATGACGAGGGTGAATTTTCGTGATTTTCGGTTGGCGCGAAATCGTTTTACAATTGGTATAGCATTGCCAACGGCAAAAGGTACATAATACTCGTCGCATATAATAATATATTAATATGTAATTTCCTCCATAGTGTTTGCCTACATTCCTCTGAACATTGTTCTACCCTACAAATCCCCCTGTCTCGATCGTTATCAAAACATCACAAACAAAACGAAATTGTAAATTATTAGGTTTTCGGACTTTTGTCGTTGCACCACCACGTACCTACCTTTGTTTTCATTCACCGTCGGTGGGTTTACATAATTCTCGACGACTGTTTAATGGTTCTTTTAACGTCGGAATAACTTTACAGTATACGCTGCAGATGTTATGTTTATTATTATATTATATTTTGTGAGACTGTTTTGTTTTGAGTACACTTATACGCTCACCGAGTCGTTATTATAAATAATTCAATCGGTTTACGCGTCATGTATTCAGACGCAAGAAAAATTGAATTGGTTTCTACTGTATACAGCTATTATGTAACGTCTGCAACGTTCGAAATTGAAGTATAATTTTCAGAAACTAGACTCTAGAGCAATATATTTTTTATTTTTTCATGTGCCGTAATAATGTTATATTCTATAGAAATAATTAAAGAACTTATACGGTTAAGTAATTTTTCGTTATACATTTACTTGTTCTTAAAAATATCAAGTACTTTTTAAAAAAAAACGTGCTTGATTTGATTAGTTCTATATAATATGTAATATTGAAATAAGTAGCTATACTATTTTTTTCGTATGGTTTTTCAAACGTAGTTAATAATTTTATATAATGTTCGTAGTATACTGTTCTACGTAGGTACTGATAATATTATAATATCTTTTTATGTGTTTTTTTTTTATATACCAATTCGAGTTGACATTATACCTGCATATTTTAATTTATCATGTTTATACTTTGTGTATATACTTACCTATAATGATAGTATATACCATTAGCTGCAATGTAATCTTGTACATTTAAATTAGGTTTACCTTTCACAAAATATAATTAAGAAAATAGTAGTGAGATGATTATTTTTGCGTTGTGTTTAAATAATTTTTTAGATTTCCCTTAGCACGAAATCCACTGGTTGTGCGATTAGCATGTATTTGTATATGTGTATTTATATATACACCCACACACACGCACACACATGCACATAATAATATATGTGTGTGTGAATTTATACAAATATTTCAAAATATCAAGTGTTAACAAATCATAATAATATGACTTAGTTACGTGTATGGTGCACTGTATTATAAATCATTATTATTTAAACAGATTATTAATAGTATATATTTTTGAATTCAAAATAATACAAGTTCCAACATATGTAGACAATTATTTAGTGATTATTACCTTTTTTTTTATTGTCATTAGATAGAAAATTAAATAAAATTCGCAAATATTATTTATCGCATACAAATACAATTATTAATACATTAATACATATTTTATGAGTTGAATTTATAGTTTTGTTTTTTTACCACATAATGCGCCGTTAAAAAATTATCAACAGTTTGAATTATTGAGTAACACGTACACAATATCAAAACAATTCAAATTTACAATTTCATATTATTATACGAGTATATTATTTTAGGTTAGGTTCACAAATTACTATTTCAAGCTACATTTAATCGGTTTTTCAGCTAAATGCATTTTTTATTTTGTGCGTGAATTTCAACTGTATGTATTATCGATATTCGTCATCACTCAATATTATCGTAAAAACAATTAATTTTCTACAGTATGTATTACATGTATTATTTTCTTCATTGTTACTGTCAAAACAAGATTATTGCCAAAAAATAAAACCGTATATTATAGGTACATCATCAATTAATGCTGATGGACAAGCTAGCACTTGGCATTTTAGCCCCGTCCATATACATATTTTTTTTTTTAAATCGAACGATCTGGTACAAAAATCTTGTAAAAGCAAAATCCGAGTGCAAAATATATTACAAAAATATAACAGTTATTTTTATCTAACATTATTTTTTGTGTTAACCATCATATTATATTATTATTACCGCACCGCGTACGTTATAACTATTAAGTTATAATAATATTATCGTTTGCTGTTTATTATCTCGTTAAAATTCCGCGTTTAATAACATAATATTTTAAACACCGAAATAATTGTTCGTATTCTGTAGAAATAAAACGATTGTAGTTTTTTATGAACTTTAAACTCGATTTAACGGATAAGGCCCTGGAAAACGGCCGTATCGCAATAGCTTCCAACGCTGTTTGCTCAACTGAGAATTGTTGGCACAGTTCTTAAATATAATATATATATATATATATATATACCATTTGCCGATCTTTAAAGGAGTTTGATGTTCTCCTCAATTTGGGTGAATAATAAATATATATATTATATTTACCTATTTAAAAAAGAGTCATCACGTGACTCATAATACATAACGTATATACTGCAGATATAACCGGTTGTCTTTGCGTATTTGTGGCACATATATATTTTAAAGGCACCGATATAAAGTCCACGGCCACAACGTGACGCTTCAAGGACAACATTATACTTAATATACCTATAAACTTAATAAAATACAAGTATACAATACTTTTATTTACAATCATAGTCGAGACAATATCGTAATTATGCAACGTATAAGTTTGCGAAATATTCACGATATCATGTGTCAACCAGTGCTGCAGTCTCCGTCATCGATTGGCTCGAATGCAATAATTCCTTTTCATTGTATTTTCTCTCTCTCTCTTTCTATTCCTTTATCTCACTCTACGTTTTTATATATATTTCTTTCTCTCTAATTCATTAGTTCTCATATTAATAGCTAGCTGTTTGATGTATATAAAATATTATGATAGTTTAAGTACGCGACCTGTCCACCCATCCTCCCGGATACAATTGATTTCGGAAATCATACATAATAATTATATTGCTTTGACCCGGCCACGGTCATGGGCGAAATATACGTGCATACATGACTCATTTCTTATTGTCGTCTGTTTGGTTTCAGGAACACTTTAACTTCGTCGGAACGGACGATCAACTGGGTCCGGTACTGTTGAGCGTGAAAACCGAAAGCGTGGCTTCCCAAGAGCAAACGAGACTTTTGCTGCGGCTGCGGACTGGCACCACGCACGAACTGGTGCCTTCATCATGCGCCACTTCAGCTCCCCACCACATGGCCAGGGTAAGTAATAGTATTACACTATTATATTGTATTGCATTATAAAAATATCGTTGGAGACAAAACCAATTGGTAATTACGTTAATTTCCCCCGGAGTTAAGGCATTTCAATATCGACAGTAGCTAGGAGGTAACCTTGCAGAAATATCCTCTCTCAGCCTTATCCGATAATAACATTGGATCGTTATCCGACAATCATTAAATAAAAGACGATAATAAACAAAATACCATTAATCTTAAAATATTTTAGTCATAACTATAGAAACAGTATTTTATTTTTATTTTCTGTTATTCAGTGTCTTTATGATATCATGCATAATAATATATTTTTTTTTATACATTTGTTTCGTTAATAATTTCTGAAAAAATTCACCGAAGCGAAGATTTAGAAATAATAAATTAATAAAAGCCGTTGCGTTATATTATTATTTTCTTTTATTAAACAAAATTGTATTTTGTATCGCGCGTAGATGACACACGTGTCAGTAACTCATTAAAAATACATCATTCGTGTAACTAAACCACACTACACTTCATTTTATCTCTAGGTGAATTATATTTAATGTCATATGCAATTTATAGACAAATAAATTATGTTTTATTTGTACTATTCCATTTCATAATGTTCATACAGGTTTACTTCGTATAAAACTTTTCAACAAAATATAATAGTTATGAAAAATTGAATTTTTGTGAAATGGTCAAGGTCCATCAGAAACTTGATGCCCTCTTAAATTGTTTTAAAAGTTTTAACTCGCCACTTACTAGTTGGATAATGGGTCTAAAGTGAAAATTGAAGTATTTGTGGGGATGAAAAAGTTTTTATAATAGATAAAAATCAATTGTACCAAGTAAAACTCATAACAGTAAATAACAAATATTATGTTATGCAGTTCAGAATTTCAGATAGGTAGATAATATTTTCACTGATTTATGTACTACTTCTATCTAATGTTTAACCAGATAATAAATTACGTCTGAATATAAAATGTCCAGAAAAAACCGTTAGCCGCCCAAGGTTGTCTTTTTAAAAATTTATTTGAGTCCCCTGCAATTATCGATATAATTATTATTTATTAATTAGTTTATAATACTATTTAAAATATTTAAAAAGAATGTCAATATGTAATTGCTTAAATTTAACAAACAGAATACCTTATATTAATCATAATTATTGCACTCCCTTTTACTATAGTTTTAAACAAATCACGTAAAAATAAACGCAATAATTAGGTATAAAAAAAATGTGTTTTGATAAATCCATTTCAGTTTTTAGTACTTGATACGTAATAATTACATACTTTGTTATTAAACATTTTAAAGTACATGAATTATAAGTCTCCAATATAAAAATGATATCAATACATAATTATCATGATTATATAATTAAATTAAAAATTGTCATAAAAAGTGTTTGAATATATTTTTATACTAATACTAAGATTTAAATAATAATAATAATTAATTAAAAATTGTCATAAAAAAATATTTTAGATAGAGATTGCAATCTAAAAGAAATAACTTTAATACAATTTCAGGTTTCGTTTCAGAAATGCTTCGACTTATAAATTTTATATTTCTTCAAAATATAACACAACCTATTGATTTTTGATTCATAATTTATGTATTTGTATACATTTTTATTTTATGCTAATTTATTACCCGCTTTATCGAAATCTGTGGTGCACACTTAATAGAATACGAACCTCACACGGTAGATGTGCAGATTCCTTGCACAAATGGGGCATGAGAGACTCACCAAAATGTGATTGTGGAGCAGAGAAGCAGACCATCTATCACATAGCATTTGTATGTCCTATCCACGCCTACCAAGGTCCCAGAATCGACTGCCTCACAACCCCTCCAAAATTTATTAAATGGCTGGAGGAACTAGAACTAGATCTCTAATACCTTATCGTTACCTTATTAATATTACTCATATTTTCTCTTTTTTTACTTGTTTATTTTTATTTTATTCATCTTTTATATTATATTAATTAATTAAATTTACTGTACGTTACCATATTATAATTCTAATGCATGTAACCACAAACCATACGCTAAATAAATAAATAAACCCGCTTTATAATTTTCTCTGTTTGATGAAATGTTAATTTATTGTTATAAAAAACCAACAAAACAAAATTTTTCTGAACGCAAATTTTCTATTATATAGATTATAGGTATTATGTTTATCAGACGGTGATCACTCGTCATGTGGTCATCGTGTGCTCTTAACGATTGATTGGGTCGTAGAAAAAGAAGCGTGCACCTACTATATAGAATCTCCCAATAGTCTCCATTCGCATGATGTTTAGGTTTTATTACCACGGCCGCAGTACGGTGCACTCGGTGCAGACGCATAATAAAAATAATAATAATAGTATAAACGAAAAGAAAAGCAATAATCTAGGATAGTTGGCGACCCGCCCACGAATGGAAACACGATAAATATCATAATAAACATCATTGGATCTCTGCACTGGCCTGGATAAAAATAGTCCAGACTATATCTGTTGACGGCAGGACGGTTTTTAATAATAACAATAATGCGCATTCTCGTTCTAGTGTTTTTATTATTACTGAATTTCAGTACCACGTGCTGCTGCAGTGCTCTCGCTGTTATAAGATATTAAGATGTATATTATTGTATATATATAATATATAATATGTATATAAGTATATTTATTATTTCCCTGCTCAGCTAGTGTTTATCAGTGCAATAGACGATCATCGTTATCACTAAATAAAATTTTAAGAGGTTTTGGCCGTTAAAAAATTATTCATTGCGTTTAAAATTGTACATATTTTAATATGCGTACTTTTATCGATTTGTACAAACACTAATATAACATACAACGATACGGTACGATAAATATATTTAATGTTTGTGTTCATTATGTTGTAATTATATTATTTTAAACGTTTAAGTTTTTAACTCTGCAGTTTGCATTAAATCTTATATTATAGTTTTAATTTAAAACTCGTTTAAGCTACTGTATTCAAACGCCCAGCTAAGGTCGTTTTTATACGCAAATCACAAAAACTAGTACTCACTATTCTCACTATCGTCTATCAATTATTTGCGTTGTAAATATATTATTGTCGTAACCTTCGATATTTTGTCCCAATACGTATTTAAAATTAACAAATATTTTATTTTTCTTATATTTTAACCTATAAAGGGTCTAAATATTGCTTATTTTTACAATAATATCAAAATTACAAATTCGCCTAACTTTTTTTATAAACATTTGAAATTCAGGTATAAAATAAAAATTCTTTACATGAGTATAGTTTTAGATATCTTATAATTTAAAAGATAATGTTTAAAGGACTAAACACTTTTGACAACAATTAATTAATCGTATACGGTATTACGTATGTACAAATAAATTACTTATATCAATAAAAATATAGGCTGACATATATATCTTTGATCAGAATTGTTTTTCACGTGAAATAATTAATCATTGAATTTAAATATAACGCAGTGATATAACCTTACAGTGATTTACTTACCTACGATTCTTTCAACACCTTAGTTATTCGTATAAGAGTGACTTATTTTTGTCTTGAAAAGTTACCTACAAGATAACAATACATTATACGTAACCTAGTACTGTTGAAATTTTACTCGTTTTTAATATCTTTCCGTAATGCGATAAGAAACGATTTCAAAACTTTTTTTGTTTTGTTTTTTAATATACCTAATACATAATTAATTATTTTCTATAATACATATTTATGTATAAACAATTTATATGAAGTTACGGCCTGTATATTTATTTATAAAGCGTAGATAATTTATCAAAATAACGACTTTGAAATGTATTTTAATTTTTTTTTTTGTTTCTATTAGCTGTTGAACGATCAGCTATCAGTTACCAATATGTCACCCGTTTTGAGTTGTAAAACATCTCAACTAATTGCCGCATATGATGAACATGTTCTTGTGTCGCACTTCAAATTTGGTGTATTGTATCAAAAGCACGGCCAAACTAGCGAGGAAGAATTATTTTCCAATCAACATACTTCGCCCGCGTTCGATCAGTTCCTCCAATTACTTGGCCAGCGGATACAACTAAAAGACCATAAAGGGTAAGCACATACGAACTTTTACTAATGAAATTGACATGATAATTAATAATAATGTATTTACTTTGAATAAAGGTATCGAGGAGGCTTAGACACGCAGTTTGGTCAAACTGGCGACGAAGCCGTTTATCAAGTGTTCAAAGACAGAGAGATCATTTTCCACGTATCTTCTTTGCTTCCGTACACCGATAATGATCCTCAGCAATTGCAAAGGAAAAGGCATATCGGTAAGTGTATAAACGCGCATTGTTTTATAATAATTTTTAAAGATTAATAGTTACATAATTTGGATATTGAATTATTAATTTTAATTAATTGGTTTTTCTTCTAGGTAATGACATCGTGGCAATTGTTTTTCAAGAATCCAACACCCCGTTCACCCCAGACATGATAGCGTCACATTTCCTACACGCCTACATCGTCGTCCAAGTGATCGAGCCCAACACTCCCAACGTTAGGTATGTAAAATTTGAATGTCCGACTAATTAAATTAGTATGGAATTTTTCTAACAACCGGTTATCATGAATTATTTTAATTATTAATTTTCGTTTATAGGTATAAGGTCAGTGTGACCGCCCGAGACGACGTGCCTTTCTTCGGACCGACGTTGCCCAATCCAGCCGTGTTCAGACACGGTCCAGATTTCAAACAGTTCCTTCTCACCAAGCTTGTAAACGCAGAAAACGCCTGTTACAAGGCCCACAAATTCGCCAAGTTGGAGGTGAGTTTTGCGTCACGTATAAATGCAACGTGTTGTCGATCGTGTGTCGATTTATAATACAATAATATTACTTTTTTTTTTTTACTTATTTCTGTGTGGTGTTTTCAGTTGAGAACCCGAACGTCTTTGTTGCACTCGCTGTGTGAGGAGCTGAAAGACAAGACCAAAGACTTTCTGGGACACAACGAAGGTGGCAGTGGAGGCACCAGTGCCGGGACGGGTGGCGCGAGTGGCGGCCTGGGCTCTGAGCTGACCAAGTCGTCGGCGGCCTCATCGTCGTCGTCGTCGGAATGCGGCAATGGTACCATCTCAGGAGCAGGCAGCCGGTTCATAGACACTGTACGCAAAGCGCTCATAGCCCGAGTCAAGACGCAAACATTGTCTAACGTCGAGGCGAACAACAACATTTCGGGCGGCCTATCCAAGAAAACCAGCAGTTGTTCGGCAGACGGGTCCATACCGAGCGTGAGTTAACCACACCTGTCTATTGTTGTTATAATTATTTTCACGTGTATAATTATTATGATCGTGACTAACGAAATATGTGTGTTTTTATTCATGTTTTTTATTCTCGTTTGCAGTTTGGTAGATCGTTGTCGAAGAACAGCAAAAAGAGTTCGCCCTCATCGCCCATATCCAGTCCGGACATCCATCCGGTGCACAGGACTTCCAGGTATGTTTACCATACAATAATATTGTGCACCAAACGTGCAAATGTATAATCGTCGTCGACCTGAGTCGTAATCTCTGTGGTTTCTTGTGTTTTCGCAGTGGAGCTAGCCGCGTGGCCATGTCGGAAAGCGATTCGTCGTCGTTGAACAGCGTGGAGCTCGACGGACTGGGCATGGCAGGGGCCGTGGACAGCGACACCGGTCTGGAAAGCATGTCGTCGGCCGAAACGCCTAGCGGTAAACCTTGCGGTATGTGCTGCTGTGACGCACCGAACAACGAATCTCGGGTAGAAGGTCTCCGACAAGACATAACCAGGTTAAAGTGCGACAAATTAGAGCTGTTAAGACAGAACGTGGTAAGTATCTTTTTTTCTACTGTGTCTCTATACACACTTCGCGAATTCGCGATCATTATCGCCGTCGCCCGTCTGTCCGTCTACTTTTCGGTTCGCCGATATTTACATAGTTTTCTTATTTTATTTCTATTCTCTTCCAGAGTTGTCAACACGAAATAAAGAGACTGCGAGAGAAAGAACTGGTATTGCAGTCGGAACTCACGTCCGCGTCCAAGGAAATTCTCAGGTTGAGGGAACTGTTGAAAAACTACACCACCAACCCCAATCCGTCGACTGTTTGAATATAGGTAAACAATAGTCATCGCGTTTGTCCTTTATTTGTAATTATGTATATTCACGCCAAACTAGATTGCCCAAAATGTCCGAAACTTATCAATCTATATTACATTTACATATAATATTTTTAATATTTATTCATTTTTGGTGTAACTATTTGTCGAAACATTCTATAACGAATTTAGATTATCATTATTACTACAATAAATTGCACATGTACAATATTATAAGAAAGTGTATTATTCACTTAAGTTGTCATTATCGTGACGTTAATTTATTGCTATAGCTTATATGTCGATAAATCTGCAATCTAGTTGGGTCTTATATGCGTGACAGGGAACTAACGTAGCCTTTGATTTTCGTATGTTTGAATTGCATTTTTCTAAACAATTATATGTTTGCAGGATACTTACTGATTTGCGACAAAGTTAGATAAAACCGTCATTTGTCGTTCACTCGCACTGTCACAATATCATTCAACGTCTACAGCGAATATTTCTTCTGGGACAACCGTCTACCGGCGAATAACAATATTCCGTCTTACAAGGTGGAAATAATATAGCGTAACGCGATACCAAAGTATTACATTATAATATAATTATAATTTTCAAAACGATTTGAATTTATCGTTATAAATTTATGTTGAATTGTATTTACCTACTAAAATTAGCGTTAATAATGTAAATCCATTATTATATTTATTTTTAATTGTGCTTGTAATCTTTAAGAGAAAACAATAATATTGTATAAAGCATATACCAAAGTATTAATATTTGACGTTTTAATAATATTATTTGACACTTGATTCCGTGAGACAACGTTAATTCGTTGTGTCAAAATAGTATCGTGTATGACGTAATCACACAATTTTATGTTAATTTATTTAATTGGTTGATAATTTATTGACTGTAAAATTCATCCTATACGTCACGAAAATTGTAAATACAATTATTATTACATAGTTTTAAGTCTTAAGGGTTTTTTTTTAAGTGTGTAGTAGTAAAAAAACTTAACAAAATTTTACCATTTACGTGTCGGTACAAATAAATTTGAGCGTATATTATAATACATAATATTATATTATACTTTTATTTATTCCATTTTTATTTTTGAATCATATAGAAATTACCACCGTAATAATACCTAACCCATGTATGAATTATACATTTTACTATTAATATTTATAAATTTTTTTTTTTAAGTTTTTTTTTAATTATTCAATTGTTTGATATATATATATATATATATTATATGTTTATTTCTATGAAGTAAATGTCCTATGTGTACTCATTATCTCATTATTTAAATAAAGCTGCAGAAGTGCATGTATTTATATAGTAATAAGAAACTAATATTATATCAATGATATAATACTTGTATCTATTAAACTTTTTGTAAAGTCTATCGTGTTTTTGTCAAAAATTTATCGGGAAGAGGAAAAATAAAAATAAAAAAAGTTTAGTTAATATTATATTGTTGATTATAAATTATAATAGACTATAATAGTATTATTATGGTTATTTTAACAGTATTAATTCATAGATATAATAGTAGTCTAATTTTAAAAAAATACGCACCTAACATTTTAATATTATAATACTCATGTATACTTACATATAAAATGTGATTTTGTGACGCACAAATGTTTGTTCTTCAGAAAAAAAAATGTTATTGGAAGAAATGTATGTCAATTTATATTATTATTTCTAATTGTATAATTTTTAAATATCTAAAATTGTGAATGTTTATATAAAAACTCATAAGTTCAAGTAGGTACACACATATACACAGAAAACTTGTGTCCGTTCTGTTTAAAAATCTGGCACACCAATTATATTTTTAATTTAGCCTATATATGACTATATGAGTGTATTATGTTTTGTTATTATTATTATTATTATTATTATTAATGCAATAAATGTTAATTTTTATGCAAGACTCATTTATTTAACGACTAATCCTAAAATTAATTTATATACATTAGATTTTCTTGTGCCTAATGTATGTTATCTACTCATAAAATGATATAAAGAACATATTATCAAAACAATATTTTTTGATAATGTAGATTTGTGTTGTGATGTATACAAGAGGAATGGCTGTAAATATGTGGACATATTCACTTAAATTGACTGTGTGAAAACCTTTCTGATTTTGAGCAAACTAATAGATAATATGTGGTAATTAATATAATGTTATTTTAATATAAGAAAAATTCTCTAAAACAATGCATTTAAGAATTCAGCGTATCCCTTGAAAATATATTCTATAAATACGCCTGTATTTATAATCCACATGCCCTGACTCTTAAAATTTTTAAGGTTTCATAAAACTTAAACACTCTTAAAAATGTATTCATAAATTAATTTATGTTCTAAAAAGTTACTAGATATGCATTAAAAGTATTATTCTTATAAAAAATATTTATTTTATTATGAATATTAGGTACTTTACATAACTATCTTTATTTTTATAATGAATTAATTATTAAGAAATAAATCATCATCCTGTTAGAAAAAATTGTTTTTATCGTGTTAATCCATAAATAAATAATTATCAGATATATAATTTTGTAATGTCTATCTTAAACGAGCTATTTGATGCGTTTATTTAAACGAGTCTTTATGAATGATTGTTAATATTATGTTTTGTAGTTTTTTTACCCAAAAATAGTCACGTTATTATTTGAGTATTATTATATTTTTTATAGATTCTAATAATCTTTATTTAAAAGTGATTTTATAAACAAAAAGTTTATTAATACAAAATTAAGTATAATATTCATATTTTGTATTTGAACATTACCTATTCATAACTCATAAGAGTCAAAAGTCATAATCTACTTAAAAATTAAAATATTAATTTATAAAGATATATTTCTTCTTACTTTAAAATTGTATGATGATTCAATTCACCAATAATAAGTTAACTTAACAATGATTTATCTGAAAACAAATATTGACAATTTTTGTATCTGTACCTATATTTATAAAACGCAGAAAGCATGCTTTATTTTAAGGCATTTTCAATTTGATTTTATGCATTTGAATTTTGTATTATTTTTTTTTTTTTTAAAAATTGGCTTCTACTCCTGGTGGTAATTAAGTTTCTGATAAAAATCAGGTGATAAATAAAATTTTTTTTTTTACTGAACACGTTGTGCCAATTTTAAATTATTCATTATTCATTAATATGTTTAGACATCTTATGCATTTTTTGTTATACTATTCTTTCGAATGAGATTATACTCACAGATTAATACAAATTTAATTAGATTAAAAAACTAATTGATCATTTGAATATAACATTAAAATATTAATGAATAGTTCCTGTGTAAATGCTGTAATTGTATATAGTGTAAGTAATTATTTTAATACAAGAAAACTAAAATAAGATTTCAATATATACTCATAGACCATAGTATTATTATGTTGTAGTTTCTTTATCTAGGGAAGTATTTATAAGTTAACTATTTAACTGTTACCAAGGTGCGAGGGCCGCCTTCGTCTTTGATTTATCATAAATCTATCTACTTGAAATGTTCACCAAATGTTTATATAAGTGTTATCTATATACAGAAAACTTCAAAATATTTTGACTTTATTTGAGCAATTTAAAAACAACTGAAATTTTCGATTTTTCTGAGAATTTTTTTTTTTTTGAAGTGTCAATAAAAAAATGTTGCAATGACTAATGAATGTACAATATACATTGTACATGCATAAAAACGTACAAGATATCAATTTTATATTTTTGATTGGGCCCACAGGGACAAAGCCACTTTTTTTCGAAAAAAAACTAGTTTTTCGTAGTTTTCACAGCTTAAAAAACTGCGATTATTTAACAACCGCACAATACACTTTAAGGAAACGTTGCAGTATCGTTTGTGTCTAGGACAATCAAAATATGAAATATCTCAGAATTTCGTTTGAAAGGCCATGAAATACCGTTTTTTGAAAAAATCATTTTAAGTATATTACTTTGCGAAGGAATAAATTTTAACATAATTCGAAATTTCAAATTTGTAATCTAATGCGATGACTAACAAATGTAAATGTATAAAAACGTACCAAATTTCAAATTAATATTTTTGATTAGGCCCATAGTCACTTGTTGTCACTTTTATCAAAAAAAAAACTAGTTTTTCGTATTTTTCACAGTGTGAAATTCGTGTTATCATTTCACAAACGCACTATACACATTAAAATAATGTCACAGTATCGTATAGAGCAATAATAATAAGAAATATCTCCGAATTTATGTGAAAAGATACGAAATAACGTTTTTTTTTTTTTGTTGAAAAAATCATACAATGTACAAAACTTGGTGAAGGAATTAGTTTTCACAATTGAAATTTCATATATTTCATTTTATGCGATTACTTATGAATGTAAATGCATTAAAACTTACAAAATGACAAGAGTACATCATAGTCTATTAGTAAAGTTCTTATCAAATTGTATAGCCAAACTTATATACAAGGTGATTTTTTTATCAAACAACATGAGTGCACTCATTATATGAAAAAGTATTGACTTCTTTCAAATTTTTTTTTCTCAAAATTTAAGATCCATAGTGTTCTAGAATTGTAGAACTCTTCCATAGTTTCACCCTTATATTTATTAGGTAAACCATTATCAACTTTTGATTTTAAAATGACAACCCATACTTAAAATTTCATAAACTAATATGGTTATTTTTTTTATAAGTTATCAAATTCAAATTTTCATTTTTTGTTAATCCGTTGATTAGATATAGATTCTCAAAGTTGGTAGTGTTTATGGAGTGTAAATGTACAATAAAACGTAATATAATTAGTTATAATTAGTAATAATTAATAATATTAGTCCAATTAATTATAGTTTTATGACAATGTTGACAATAAGCTATATGGGGCAGGTAGTAGATAACAGGTACAAATATTATCACCACTCTCCGCTACACCATGGGGGTCGACGATATCGAATTCAATAGGTACTATTATAGCTACTAGATTTTATAAATAAAAATCCGAGATATAAAGGTGTTAATTAGTATTGATGTATAACACCTAAAAACCTTCTAAATCCAACAAATTTTAAACAGCTATAACTCGCCGACGGATCAACGAAAGTTAAAAATTTTAACATGAAAATTCATGAAAAAAATGGCTTTATTGATTTATGAAATTATTAATATAGGTTGCCATTTGAAAATCAAAAGTTGATAATTTTTAACTATTATATATAAGAGTGAAAAAAATTAAAATTTTATACAGTTTTATAAAAACATGTATCTAGAAATTTGAAAAAAAAATAGGAAATAAAAGCATACATTTTGAAATAATGAGAGTTGTTTGATAAAAAAATCACCCTGTATAAAACTAAAGGTGTATCTCAAATAAATAAACTGAAAAATTTGAAATAATAAAAAAAACAATGATAGTGTTATGAATAGGTATACTAATAGAGAAATACAAGACTTAGAATTTTTACAAATTGTATCACATCATTTTAGTCTTCATACATGACAATATTTATGTTGATTATTTACTTTTTATTATATTTTATTATATTATGTGGACGATTATTTTTTTAATATGATTTATGTAAATTTAATGTGGTCGATTATTAACTATTATTATGGAAAATATGATTTTATATTATTAGGTATAATGATTATTTATTATGATTTTTTTATTATGATTTAAATATTTAATGTGAACGATATGATATTATATTACGAGTATATAATTACTTTTTTTTAAATAATATATCATTTTGATGTTATACTAATATTTGATTTTTTTCAGTGGCGGAGTTTACATGAACCCATAATTTCTTACCCTTTGAACAACACATCTATAGGTACTATCTTTAAGATACTGTTTTAAAAATAACTACTTAAAAATTTTAACAAATGCATTGACCAAGGTATATATTATAACAATATAATTTTTTTCCATTTTTACCCCTTTTACTCACTTTTAACCCCTGTAGGGATTGCATATAGAAAAATCCTTTTTTTAGGAGTTTTTCGCATCATTGACTAAATACTGACTAAATTTCATACTCATAAAGTCGACGGTTCCGGCTAGGATTATTATTAAAGTATACTTTTCTATCTATAGAGATTAATAAATACCTACCTAAGATTTTAGTTTAAGCGAACAAAATAATAGAGAAATAAAATATAATAAATAATAATGTTTTTAGTAAACATTGCCCAAGTGGTACCTATATTGCGGCTGCCAGCATCATTTATTATAAGAAGACGGTCGGTTAACTAGTTATTGTATAATATATATCTGTGATATTTACTTATTAAAATTTTATCAAAGTAATATTTTTATCTTATAGCATTTTTTACTAAAATTTATTATAAGCGGTGATTATATAATATATATAGTTCAGCCGCTATGTATTCTTAATTTAATTATATAGCTGGTTCATTTATGTCCTTTTAGTTCAATGGACATAAAACTCTGTATTGTACTTATCGCTGAGAAAGCAAGAACGATAAACTAGTTAGGTACCTATTAGATAATTGACTTGGGAAAATAAGTTATCCCTTTATATATACTTGGAAAAATTTTTTAAGTATAGCACAGCTGATGTTTACTGAGCCCGGGAAACTTTGATAGTTTTACGCTAACGATTTATAATATGATATTTTTTTTCAAACCATATTTTGGATTAAAAAAAAAATTCATACATTTATGATAATAAACATTATTATTTTTTTTTTTAAATGAATAAAATATATAAAATAAAAATGTAATATATATACCTTTATATTATATTATAAGTTTAGTGCATAATATATTTATATCATGTATTTTCACTCGGAAAGAAAGCTAATTTTGATAAAAATAATAATAATATATTTCTCATGTAAACTTAAATTTTAAGATATCATTGAATTAGTTATAGATTTTTACAATATCAGTAAATACCAAATAGCAATCGAGTTGATGACAGTCAACATACTGGAGTAATTGTTTATACCTCATGTTCGTTGCGTAAAAACATAAACTACCTTAAAATTCTTGTATCCCCTACTTAATCATTGTATTATTTGTTTATATTTTGCCTTTGAAAAGATTGAACAATTATTAAAGTAGTCTATTATAAACGATAAACTTGTTTAAAAAAATTTTAATTGAAAAATTAATTAGATTTTAGTTTTATAAGAATTTGATTATTCGACCTGAGACCAGCGTCTAACAATATAATAATAATTTCCATCGAAAACAATGGTTTATTATCTGAAAATTTGAATAACTTAACCCTCTATCCGTTTTGGCTTCTTGTGCATAATAATAACTAAGAACGTAGGATTAAAATAAATAAGATTATATAAGACTAACTGGGCTTTATTATATAGAAAGCAATATTTATAATAGTATAGGTACTTACTCAAACAAATAGTATGAACAGCTGAATATAGTAAAAAAAGGTTAATTTATAATATAAATAACTAAATTTAATTTAAATTTATCAAAAATTGCACTTCGTTTATCAATTATTTGTATGCGTCAAGTGATAACTGATAAACCAGTGCAGTGATCGTGGATGGTCGATTACCGTATTTTTACAAGTACCTACTTATTTGATAATAATAAATCCTTTCAAGATTTTGCTTGATTATGTTTTAATAGTTCTATAAGTTCTATATACCTAATTGGTGATTAACAAGTTTCAAATATACTGTAGCTAAACGTAATGACTATAGTTTTATGATGAACGGAATGAAAGGTAGTTGGTATGAATTTTTTTACTGTGGTTTAAATAATCTTTTTCCACACAACCAATATTTAATAGGTACATCAGATCAATTAGTTTTTCTATAACGAAAGATTAGTGCATTTCTTTTTTGGAGACTCATTATATGTTGATTACTCTGTAAATATTTCATAAAAACAATACCATCATTTACATATTGTATTAAAGTTTAAACCACAAAAAATTGAATACAAATTTGAGGTAATACAGTAATTGTTGTATTAGTTTATAGCTTATCTTTTCTTCGAATAAAATCTTAATGGCTTAATATAGTACTTAAACTACTAAACGTATATTATTATTTATTACCTGGTGACAAATTATTTGAAACTAATATCTTAACATTTTGATCATTATGACATTTATGCATAATATACCAAAATGTGATTTAAAAATGATTATAAAATAAATATTATTTTATCATAATATTACTAGTCACAATTCATCTGGTCTTGTCAAAATGAATTGTGTGTAACACTGTAACTATTAGTTAGCTCTATTATGTGGTTTCTTGAATGAGTATAAACATACAACTTGATAGTTTACAACTACCTACTAGAAGTTTTAAACTAAAGTCCAGTTATTCCTTCATATATACATAATTATTCACTGTTAGTGTTTATTCTAATTAGTTAACTGGGGTAAATCATTATAAACTTAATAGTTATACTTGAGGTGAAAGCTGTTCTAAAAAAAACATTTTCTCTAAACTAGTTACCAGAATACATCATTAAGAAAATCGTTATGTACCACAGCTTCTAATTCGCCATTAATTCAATTAGTAATTGATAGAAGCCACGTGTTATGCTTAACTGACGTGATTTTTATTATTTAGCTTTAGTATCAAACGTAACAACTATTAGTTAGGGTATATTATAAAGGTATACCTATCATGATAATGTATTGTACACAGAGTGAGTGATTAGTTTAAAAAATTAGCTTGATTGTCATTCAACGCTTGTATTTTATTGTTTTGTATGTTTTATGATTTAAATTTTAAAGTTTTAAAGTATAACATGGAAAGATATTTATTTTTATTCATTGTACATACATATAATGTGTATAACAATATTTTATATACATAATAATTAACTATTTATTATTATTGCGTATTAATTATAATAAACTATACAAGTAATAATATGTGTGGATGTACAGAGATCTTAACATAATACCTTGTATTATTTGTACACTTATCACCGCTCATCATAACATAATAACAGTAGGTACATTTAGTAACTACTAATTAGTTGGATACATAATTATTTATTAAAATGTTTAAATATATATTTTGCTTTAGACTACAAATTACTACTTATTATCGTATAAAAAAATTAAATAAAACATCTAATGACAAATAAAGAATAAAAAATATAACTTACGTATATGAATCAAACATTTAAATGATAAAAATAAAAATTTATTTATTTCATATTTAATATTAAAAAATTTTTATTCAATAGTCTGTTTTCATAAAACAAATCTATTGTATAAAGAGTAGGTATATTTATTATTTACTGTGCCAAGTTATGGTACAATTATAACTTATTAATAGCATGTTATACAAAATGCTTACAAATGTTATAATTCAAAAAACATTTATTGTAGAAACTTGAAATATTCCACTATTATTTAAATTAAAATATACGTAATTCAATGTCCAAGTATATAAACTATTTTTTATCAATTTATAATCATTTGAAATATTCTAATCTTTTTTTTCAATTTAATGTTCATATTAATTTTTAACCCAGTGAAAAAGCTTTAAAATACAAAACAAGATTCCTTATATGTTTTACTTATACAAATTGGAAAGTTAAATGTATTAAAAATTCATATGCACAGTTTTTTTTATAAATGATTGAAGTTTATATTTTGATAAAATTCATCAAAATTACGATAATTATTAAATTATTTTGTAGTTAAGAATTCATAAAATTTTTAATAGCTAATGCTTGTACATTTTTCATAGACATTATGTATTCATAAGTTGTTTTTACAACAACTTAAAAACCCATGAATAATATTTTCTTTTTTTAGAAATTATTTAAGAAAAGTTAGTACTTAGAAGTATAAAAATCGAATATTATTAGAGAGAAAATAAATAAGTTAATAGTAGCTAGTAATATTATATGAAATAATATAATAATTACTATTTTAAGTATATACCTACATATAGGTAATATATCATTTTCGTTTTGACAACAATTAGTTCAACCTACTCTATAATATCAATAATAAAAAAAAATTAAATTAATGATTTATATTAATATGAATATATAATAAAAATCCTTATGAAAATTTAGATTAACATATATCTCAGAATCGTTTTAAACAATTGATGATTTATTATTGAATTCAAATTTAACCCATCCAATACAATGAACAACCTAATAACGAAATATATTCAACACTTACTATACAGCAGGGAAACTCTTATTGGGTTAGTTTTTTTTTGTTTTCCACAAATATTTAAAAAACTAGGGAAAGAATTTTATTTTTGAACCCTCCATCGAGTCCATCGTATCAACTGGATCAAATTTAGTATCAAACAGCTTTCCGAGATGAATATTGAAACATTTTTAAAAAATTATTAAATATAGATCATTGTAAAATCAATATAATACACAGATCACCGCTCTAAATTTTATAGCATTTATTTAATTTAAAAAAATAAAATTAAAATACTTACATTACTTGTAAATAAATCAAGCACTTTAAATGAATTTCAAATTTACATAGTTTAAATATTGTAATCTAATTGCTAAAATATTGTTATGTAATTAGTAACTTAAAATTCGACAATTGCAGTGTAAACATTGTTAAAATAATAACTTATACCTAAATATGAAATAAATATTTTAAGACGTCTGTTATATTGAATGTCGTCGTACTATTCATTATTATATATTCCTATATTGCCTATTTTATATGACGTATATCTCTATTATTGTAATTAATATTATTTTAAATCTAAGCAGGACAACGGATATCGAATTCACGTTATGTTTTAGGATACTTATTTCGCTCCTTATGTTACCTTGTAATGATATAGTTCATTATTATTATTATTCACAGATATAGATAATACATTTATTTTTATAATATATATTATTATATGTATCTGTGTTGTTATTTGAATCAACAAAAAAAAAAATAAAAATAATAATAATAAAAATTGCATAGAATATAATATTTAACGGGATTTCTGTAATACATCATGTGATGAGCAATTATTAATTTATTTTTTCTAAAATAATTGTTTCAATAAAATGGTTTTCGTTCAAAAATATTATTTTCTACCAAAAAACAAATAACTCAAGTTGTCTCAAATCATCAAATGTAACGAACAAAAATCCATATTATTTTATAAATAAGAATTATATTATAATACATTTAATCTGACGGGTGACGTCTTGTGAAAAGTGTACGAATTCATTTAATTGGTAGGAGAATGGTTTTGTGTTTAAAAAAATAAAATAAAACTAAAATGATGAAATAAACAAAAAAGCAGATCATTATTAAAAATTATTGAAGCACATTTAAATTCAAATTCTTTTCGTTAAAAATTAAAAAATCTTAAAAACTACACATATCTAGTTATCTTTATGACAAATTTGAAATAAGTACTATCTAAAACATTTTTTCAAAAACACGAGATACAATATGAATATGTATTATATTACATATTCATATATTATATATTGTATTATATTACTTGAATTTTTTTTTTTTACAGTATTTTTTCATAATTTAAAATAATAAGTTAAGAAAAAATTATTATAAAGGATGTTTTACATTTACGGGTTCAATTTTCTTATGTTCCAAATTCATTATAACACCTAATTATTACTCATGTTAAGCTATATACTAACTTCTTTTTATTTAAAAATAAAAACACATATTCAGTACCTATAGGTATTTAAATCTTTAGTAATTTATTTTATTTATATTCAAACTTGTAATCGAATATTTTATAGGTAAGTCACAAGTGACGATGATATATATAATATATTTTAAATATAATATTGTGTTTATGAACAACTCATAAAAATGTGTATATTTATGAAATATACAAGATATAGGTCTGATTATACTTACAAAATTATTGGTAAACCTATTTTGATCACTTTTAAACCAATTAATGTCATTAATGAGATTATTATAAATTAAGTTATAATAATATGTTGGATATCTATAATAATAGGTATAGTTTTATATAAAAATGTACAACTAGGAACTAATTGTTTTCAAAAACATTCATTATTTATTTTCTTTTATTCCAAATAATTGTTAATCCTTTTTATTCTACCGTCAACTATATAAAGAAAAAACATACACTTATACAATTAATTAACATATTTAATAATTATATAATTTATAATTTCACCTTTAAATTATAATATTATGCTGGTTTTGATTGAAAGAAACAGATATCTATTGAGAGGTGAATGCAGGTATCATAACATAACAGGATGATGTTTGATTACTAGTGACGACTGACATTCTGCCGTTCTCGGAAAATTTAAAAATAATGAGTGCGGAGTGACAGTTGTACAACTTTTACTTATATTTCAAAAATACAGGCTAAAATTAAAATTTAATTTAATTACATTCACGAATCACGAAAATTTCTCTACGAAAACATTCACGATAATCAAAAAACACAAATATGATGAATTTTGAATTATTAATAAATTAGTATATTATTCCATATTTATTATTAATTTTATTTAATAAATATATAAAAATATTTACTTTGGATGCATATATGACACTAACACATGGTCATCTTGGATAATTGGACAATCGAACATAAATGGTTTTATTTTATGATTTTATTAGAAATATAATATATCCATGATGAACAAATTTAAATTACATTTTTAAAATTAGTAATTTTTTTTTACAGTTTCAAAATTTTAATGAATTTAGTATTATCGCATTGTATCCAAAATGAACGAATAAAAATCAATTATACAAATATGGTAATATATAGATAGATTATACATATTATCCATTATAATATTTATTAAATGCCTAACTTAAACCATTAAATAATAAAGACTTGCTTAATTTACTTTATAAAAATACAACAAATTTTAAACTTCAAAAATCATAAAGATGTGTGACTGAACGATGACTAAATGAGACCAAACTGAATTATATATATATATATATTATACATTATTGATTTTTATAAATTTGTATTAAATTAGTTGACTATTATATATATATATATATGTTCAAAGCATTTATCATTGAGTGGCTCAGTTCTTCTTGTCATTTGATTTTTCATATTATGTTCGAGTTAATTAATTATTCATAATTCTGTCAATGATCCTTAACAAATATTGTTGTCTTTGTTCCATTAGGTACAACATTATTTTATAGTTAATTAAATTTATTTTCTTCTTAAAAGATATTTGTATACGAGTGCCCCTGTTTCTTGCATTTTTTTTTTTTTTTTTTTTAATACACTCAAAGTAATTTTTTCATATTTTTTCCCATTGATTCCGAATGATTTATCATAGAATCAAAATTTAACATATACATTACTACATTAGTACATTACAATTATTTTACGGTTAAGGTTTTATCTACTACCTCATTTTTATTATATAAAGGTAACTTTACTGAATTTATATGAGTAAACTAAAATACATAATCAATTTATTTTCATAAAATATTACAACATAATTTATTATTATTAATGCTTCAAGAAATAAATATTTTAAATTTTTTTTTAATAATATTTCACTATATTGTTAGTACAATGATTTTAATTTTAATGAGTCATATTTTTCACCAAAACAAATTAATCAAATTTAAATTAGTATGAGTAAATAATTAATTTATTGGTTATATTAAGAACAAAATAGATTATTATTTGTTGAAATTCAGTTATCATAAATGTAAAGAATTTTACAACGTGACTATACGATGACTAGAATTTGAACATTAATGAATAAACTAAAATTTGTGATAGGTATGTTAAAAGTTTATAGTCTTTAAATATATAGATATTTTTAAGTACAAAAGTTTTTAATCGACCATATAATATTTATAGGAATATAATAATATGTATGTAACATCTATCCAATTATATTATTTATCACATTTTAATATAATTACATAAAAATACAATTTATACAATTCAACCTTAACCTGTACGGTCCCTTCACAGTGACCTAAAAATCCTAACCCTCCCTGAACTAGCATCTCAATCATGCAAAAAAATATAGGCAGCCATAAATAAGCATCTAAATCTATTGATCTCCAACCTTCAATTTCTATATAATCCAATTATTCCATTTCGTCGTTTAAAACGCCTCTGGCCTAGAGATTTACTTAATAATTAACCTAATCTAATGAGCTCGAAAATTTAAAATGGTGTTACCGGACGCTAGCTCCCATCCTTTAAGTATACATAATTACATATCCTTTTACTCTTAGGTCTTCAATATTTACTTTTATTTTATTATTAAACATATAGTTTGTAAATACTCAATTTAACTAATTAAAAATAAAAAAACCTTAAAGATTCCCATATAAATTTCATTCAGATAAATTAAACTTGTATTCATTATGAGATAGAGAATAGTCAAGGTTTTAATTTTACTATCAAAAGAAGTGTGTCTCTTTTTCATAATTTAATTTTACAATTTTTTCTCTTTGCTTATAGAATTGTTCAATTTTTTTGATTTTCTAACTCAATATTTTTGTTGTTCAAAACTTGCAGTACTTAAATAACCTGTTTTCGTAAGGTTTTGTAGGGAACTGAATATTTTGATACTTTAATTTCTAATAATTTAATGTGTTTTTCTTTCTTAATATAATATTTTTCAATTTGTTCTAGTCGAGACATTGATTTTTAGTATAATCAACAGTTTGTAATTTATTCATCCGACATTTAAGTTGATTCAATTCTGTCAACAACAACGTATTTCGACTTTCTATTTCTTTATTTTATTTATCATAATCCTGCAGTTTATTTTAAGTTAACCCTAAATCAATTTCATTTTGAGCTAAATATTATTGGAACGTATTTGTCTCATTTACCAAATTTTTTTCGCACATTAATTAATTGATTTATTCTATTTGTTCAATAGTTTTTTTCTTTTTTATATATTTATTTAATATGCGCAACATGTTTAAAACTATTTTATAATGTTTGTATTCAAATATCTGATTAGTATTAAACTCAGGAATTACTATATTAGATGCATCACAGATAAAGTTTTTGATAATTATAAACTACTGTATTACAAGTGAATTGGTTAAGTAATAAAGTATTAATAATATATTAATTCAAATTATGTAAATTATTTTTATATGGTTTTATATATAACTGACTATAGGACAATTTAAACACTTAACATAATAATTTGTAATCAATTAAAATATTTCAAATGATTTTGTGTAAATACTATATTAAAATTATTAAAATGAACTATATATGTTCATGTATGTATACTATCTGGTCTATTTTATTTTAATACTTTTTATGATTCAAATTTAGGTGGATTCTCCGTATAATTCTTTTAGTTTTTTTTTTTTTTTTTGGTCTTTCTTCAAATTATCTTTTTTTTCATCTTTTTTTCGACACTCAGATTTTTTTTAAAATCATTCGTTTTAAAATTGTTATTATTCAAATCATCTGATTTTGTGGTTGTCTAGGGTTCAAAAGGTAAAAATGTTCTAGGTTTATTTATAACTTTGTTCAGAGTTGTCTTCGTTCTCTTTGACAAAAACTAACCTTTTTTTTTATTTTGAACCACCACACGAAAGCTCTATTACTTAATGCTTTTTCATTACCATGCATTATTGTGACATTGTGTATGCTGTTTATAGAATCGATAAATAAAATTACACAGTAGTTACACTAGGCGAAACTTAAATTTGCTCTTCACAAATCCAAAATTAACGAAAGTTCACGTTTATTTGTGTTTAACTTAGCTACAGTCGAAGTAATTGTGTGGACAACTCATCCCCTTACAGTTCATTAATTTCCCACCTATGTAACAGTTTCCCTTATATACCTAACCTGAGTAATCTAACCTACTGTGCAGTCACCACCTTAAAAATACCATTTGCTGCTGTTGATAAAAATAAATGTTATCACCGCCACGATTGTTCAGCTTACGTTGCAGGTATATAAACGCAGTCATCGTTTTTCATTATCTGTACGAAATAATAATTAAGTATACTTATTAAACAATATTTTAAATATTTACTAAATAAATATTATGAATGGTAACATGAAGATGAACGCTTCAATTAGGGCGCAGATCGATATCATCCTGCTACTTTTAACGATCAAAAAGTCGATAATTAGATTTCTGACTGATTTAATTTGTTAGTATCTGATTTGTAACTATTTTTAAAAATATGTGTGGTCGTACCTAATAAATATAATACTAATAACTGTAAAATTTTTATTTTGTTACATACATGTTATTTTTGTTATTTAAAATATATACTACGGAATTTAATGAATATCATTTTCTGCGGCTTTATATTAATGGTATCAAATATATACGAGAAAAAAATAATTGACTTGGGACATTTTGTAATATTTCACACTCACCGATGGGACAAATATTTTATCGGCTACACCCAATTATATTAGATAGTAAAGATAATTTAGTACTTGGTGATTCATAGACTCTAAAACGAATTCAAAATTATATTTCTTCCAAATAATGTATATATTAAGACGAAGTGTGGAAATATGATACAATTGTGATATTATTGCGGATATAGTTGAACGAATAAATAACGACGTTGGGAATCATACTCGAGGTGAATAACGAGTACACATAGAAACAATTTAAAAAATAAAATTAAAATTATCTATCATCGGTCCATTATTTCGATTTATACCGTTAAATTTTTTATTCTGAACTTTGCTATTAATTCACGAAGTTAAGGAATCAATCGTAGTTTTACAATTGAAAGGTTAACAATTCTTTGAAGTTCATAATATATTGTCTCATATATTATTATAATTTCCAATTTAAACTGTAGCAAATACGTTTGATTTATATGAATTTTACTTCGTTGTGAATTGGATTCAATATTCGAAGAAAGGTACCTACCTACTTATTAAAATCGTTTTACCTCTACAGGCAACCTTAAGTAATATTTGTTTATTACTATGGGTACTACGTAATATTGCTTCCTCCTACGTGAATTGCCAATTTTATTTACTATTCGATATAAACTCTGAAATGAGATAGATTTTTCAGTTTTAAATACTTGAATCAAATTGTCTGCTAGTTCTTATTTTAAAATACGAATAATGTATAGAAAAAATGTTTTAATTTCCAGTACCTAAAGGTCGCAAATATAATATAATGAAGACCCTTCATTTTATGGTAATTTGTTTTAATGTACTGGCATTGATTAAATATATGTAATCAATAGTACTGTATAAAAAACTATTAATTAACTATAATATAACTGATATAACTGAAATAACTTAATATACTGTTTTAATATTTCATTGCTTTTATTATTTATAATTTATTTAATGTCCTAACATTATACTAATAAATTGTTGTACTGTTACTTTAATGTTAAAGGGGAACCCCATTTATTTGTAATAAATAAATAAACAAATAAATTTGATTGGTAATATATAAAAAAAAATATTTCTTCTGTACCTGTACTATCTCTATTGCTTTGTGCACTTCCTTGTTCTTTCTCCGTATGCACTTTCGTCAGTGATATTCCAAAGCAATAAGAATAGTCCATCGTATTTAAATAAAGAATTTTGAAAGTAACTATATTGGGGCAGCTCGTTTGAAATATTTTTTGATTTTTTTTTTTTTTTTGAGACTTTTCATATATTTTCTTTGTATTTATTTCAATAAATTATTAAAAATTTAAAATCTTCTTTGAACAAATATTTGATCTTTAGTTATTATTTTTAGTTTTGTGATATTATTATCAATGTACTCAAATGTTTATTTTATTATTTAGCATTTAAAGTCTGTTAATTTTTTTTATTATTATTTAAGTATTATTCCTATTATTTGTAATAATAACAAGTAATAAGTTACATTAATTGTATGATAGATAATTATGACGAGGATTGCATTATTCAGCGTCAGAACCTAGGAAAAAATAAAAAAACCTTTTATACATAATTATTGATTTTTAAAAGTTAGTAGGATGCTACGATAATATTCAATTTCAGACATCTTTTTTGACAAAAACGCAGACTATACTCACATATAGTAATATAATATAGTATAATATATAAACATAAATATTATATAGATGTATAGTTTATACTATGTATATATAGTACAATTATTTTAGATGGCATTGAAATGTTTGTGGTTTGTCTTGTCAACAAAATACTCGAAGGAGCGTCAAGTCACCATCAATAAAAAAATAATAATAATAATAATAATAAAAAAACTAAGGGGGAAAAAATCTACTTATGTAGATCGGAGTGGTGGTAAAATGGAAAACGGCGGTGATCGACTATCGGACAAATGCTGATAGACAATGACGTGTGTTTGGCGTTAGCGAGCTGTAGCGATTTCCGATCGACCGCCATGGCAACCTCGGCAAATTGTTTTCAGCATTCTGCAGGTAAGGCGAAGAGTACACAATTTAATATTACACACAAGTACATGTATGTCGCATGGTTGTCGACGAGTAGTGATGCTAAGAGCTTCGAAATTCGGTGAATTCATTCCATTACACGCGTCTACCAGATTTTCTGGGTATAATTCACAATTTATGCTCTTATTTTCAGTGTATGGATTATAAAATATTATTAGATAAGTGCTTCTAAGACACGCATCATAGTGTACAACAGATATATAATCGTATTACTATTATTATCATCATTATTATTCAAATGTAGAAAAGTCATTACTGAATTTCCTATCGATCGGTATTATGTAAAATATGATGTTTGGCATTAAAGTGTTTGACAAACGATGAAATAAAGATATTATACATTTTTTCAGTTTTTGCAAGCCACAGTTGTACCTACTGTATATTGAATTACTATCGTTTATGTTTTTCGACGAAATCGGATTGTCGCTCGCAGTTACAGAAGCAATGTTAAAAGCAGCAACATCCGCTTCCGTTTCGATTTATGTAATATATATAATTTTTTTTTTCACCAAGCGTCAAACGCGATTACTGTCCATTTCAATGAATCTTGCCGCTATAAGATATTCCACTTGATTCGACAGGACAAAAATATAATCTACGATTGGTAAAATGTATATTTGACATCAAGATTTTTTTACCATTCTGAATATAGTCTGTCGGTGACGCTAACAACAATCAATGCTTCCCTGTACGTTATACAAGGACACTATTTAGGACACTTTGTGAAAAGCATCGCAAACAGTGCTGTAAAAAATACTTTTTAAATAATAAAGCATATAACAATATGTCTAAATACTATTTATAGTTAAATATTTCAAATAATCTTAGAATAGAAAAAAAAATAATAGTACTAAAATAATTAATTTTAATCAACAATTGGTTTATAGCATTTTAAAAATCATTTATTGTAGCCTGTAGGTACCTATTCAAATTTAAAAACGTTATCAATAATTTTAATTATAAAACAAGATATAAATACAGTTTATCTTTGATGCAAAATAATACTACAATAGGAATATCAAAAATTAAAAATCATACTTTATGATAAACACAAGATATAATATGAAGTATGAAATCCATTGTTAACAAGTCTCGCTACCCTCTCATAAATTATGATATCTATGAAAACAAATACTAATCAAAATAAATATGGTACAACATGATATCATTTTTAAATACCTATATGCAATGCGAGTTGATATTTTAAAGGCAAAGTATTTAACAATAAGGATTACAAATATAATTAAATTTAAAATAAAATGAATCAAAAAAATATATATATTTGATAAAGTAGTATTATCAATTCAGTAGTAAAAGAGTATTTTAAATACTTTCAAAACAGATAAAATATTTAAAATTATACTTGAAGACTCAAATACTTTTCAAGTTACAAATCGGCAGGTGGCTACTCAATTTTTATAACTGTCCTGCACGCATTTAAAACGAGTTATTGTTTTCTGGGTTTGATGGGTACTTAATATTTTATTCGATTTACAATACCTTCTTAGAGAAATTGAGTTACTGCCATTTTCGACTTTAAAAAAAAAAAACACCATCTTGCTTCCGAAAAAAAAAAACTGAAAAATGATATAAAATAGAAAACGGACTTACGTGTTATTATTTATCAAAAAGCTGACATATATATTATTATATATATTTAAATTTTATAGGATATATTATTTTTCAGTGCGGCTACAATACACACGTGCCAAAATAAACAAACAGCGAGAAAAATATTTTACTTCGAGAATTATACATTATATATAGGCATCCACTGTATAAATATCCGAAGTATAATAAAGTGCCGATCATCCGGTTGATTCGAAACGCTGCACGTCGAGCGCCATGACGAATACCTATATCGAGCAAATAAAGGTGCGTAGGTTTATAATATATATGTTATACAAACAATATATATTTATATATACGTACACACACAAGTAATGATATATAACGTACTGCTACGGATATTCTGTTTCTGAAACCTCCGTTGCAACCACCGTGGACACACCACCGAGACGTAAAATCAATTTTTCTCGACAACCATACATCCAAAACTCTGTTCGCGAGTTATTATACGCACTGAAGTTTGAAATGACGTGTTGTCTTTCTCGTCAGCTTAAACCGCATCCACTCACCACACAGTTTATCGCCTACAATATTATCATAACAATTTCTTACACACATATTTTTTAATACAATTTGAAAGCACTTATAAGCAATTAAAAAATTACTATCATATACTATTTTAAACAAACCGTTGTTTGTCATATTACTTATATAAATTTTATTAATTCCAAAAATATTATTAAAAATACGCTATAAAATATAATTTCGTATATACTCAGATATTGGTCTATGCGCTAGTATTTAGTAGTAGTGATAAATATGTGTAAAACAACACTTGACAAAATTAAATGTCTTTTAAAAAATAGCATTGCATTCCTAGATTACAATAGATATAATAGTAGTATAATAATAGATCAATAATATTATGCAGAATATTGGCGTTCAACAGTTTCAATACTATGTTGGTTTTAAAACTGTAGTGATTTGATCTATTTATTAAACTAATGAGTAAAAGCAAATTATGTGTGTTCTCTCTTTTAACGATATTCATGAGTTATGAGTAAGTAAAATATCATAAGTTATAGTTTAAATAATGCAAATAATTAACTATAGAACACAGACAATGTTCTTACCCTTAAGTTTGATTATAGATCAATTCACTGTTTTATCAGTAAACAACACAAAATCAGAACTCCTGAACACAAATTTGTGGCTTCAAATCAGAAGTATTTCTCGAGCTGTATTAATATTGTACACTGTACAGGTGCTTAGTATCGAGTATGGAGGGTTGTTCTTGTCACGTCGTTTCACTATTTATATATGTCATTTGCAGTTCTCCGTTCGAGTGTTTGGTGAAATTAGAATAATAATGCTCGAATGTAATGAGCCGCTATTTCGGATTGAACACACTTCATCTCATGCCGTTGGCTGCATTTAAACGACTTGATGGGTTTCCATCATATTATCTTCAACCTGTATTTGTTCTGTGCAATTGTTTTTCTAACTATATTATTATTATGATCCATCGTAAGTTTAAGAATCATAGACTTACAGGTCTATTTTATATTATCAGTAAAAAAGTGACAAAATATGTGCGTGAAGTGTCAACAATATGTTATCGCGACTGGTATTTCTGAACACGAAATAAATAGATTCTCAACATACTATAAAATCCATGCAGGTTATAACTCATATTATCATAAAACTTCACTTAATACTTTTTAAATTAAAGTTACTCCGAATCAGCTTCAATTCGTATACAATAAATATTGTATTTTCATTCTTCAAATACCTACTAGAACTAGATTTTTACTATAATTTTAGTATTTTTAAAAACAAATACGGGTTTTGATAATTTTTTCTTTTTAAATAATAAAAGTGATAGTTTTTAATGGTTTATAATACGGCGTTAGAAACTAACTTCTTAAAGTAGGTATTAAAATTTATTTTCCAGTATTATTCGCGCGTTAGTTACATTTTGGTTACTAATCACTAGATTTTAATTTTATTTATACAATATATTGGACGATTATTTACGTGCTTGTTAGTAACTTCTTAAAATTACTTGTTATACTAATGTACGTCGTACGTTTATTATCGTTTGTATAAATGCTCTGAACAAAGGTAAATCAAACATAAAACAACCATTGTAAGAGAAGCTTATTCATTTTCAAATAAAAATTCACATAACAATTTTTATAATTGAATCACTGTCTTTTTAATTTGTTATAAACTATTGAATACACTGAAAATACTCAAATGGCGCATTCAATAAGTTACAAAAGTATTGAATAGATCATTAAATTTTCCATAACACAAACTATTACATACATAACTTAAGTCACTGAAGCCAAAAAGTCCAAGTTTATCATAGACTTTAAGGTATGTATTTACTATTATGATTTATGATAAAAAACATCAAACTAGATATTATTGTTAAAATTGTAGAAATAATCAATACTATAATAAGAGAGTTTTGATTTAAGTATTCATTGAAATTTCATATTTTATTTTTTATTTACACTATTTTTAAGTTTTTATAGGAACAAATAATGAGAATCTTTATTTTACATATTATTATGAAGCCTAAATTATTAACATTATAATATAATGCATTTATCATCAAATTTTGATGATCTGGATAATTTTATAATTTGTACTTCAAACACTTAAAAAAAATGGTGTAGTTGTATTTATTTATTTTAATTTATAATTTTAGTTTTAAATATTATGCACTTACATACTACATAAATTATAGTCATTTTAAAATTTAATATATATATATATATATATATAGATACTATATTTTTATTAATATTTTACTTAAATATTGTATTTCTATATTATTTAATAATTTATTTTAAATTAGTAGTAATATTATATTATCATCAAATATAAAAATAAATTGATAATGACCGTTCCTCTAGCAAGAACTTAGCTTATAAGGGCTGATGCAATATTTAAAATTTAAACATAATTATTTAAAAAATGTACGATTTGTTATTGATGCTATAAAGTTATTACTATCACTATTATTATTATCATTATTATTATTATTATTATTATTATTATTATTATTATAATTCTAAGAATTTCCACAAACGCACTTACCGAATGATATTGACCAACATGCAATGGAAAACTTGATACCGTCGCTGATGGGGTGTAATTGGTTTTCTATCACAATCAAATTCTACCGGCAAAGGGTTTGGTATAAGGTAACCTAACCTATCAGTATTATAACTTAAAATTAAATAATATTATCAGATTCATAAGAATAGTTGGTATTAAGTTTCTTGATGTAGACAACTAGGAACAGGACATACTTAATAAGGGTCAAAAAATATCAAGTATTGGTTAACAAAAAGTAAACTATATTTAAGTAAAATTTTCGTTATATATTGTTTCATATCAATTATAAATATGTACCGATGTTTCATATCTTGAATGTGCTTCAGTAATCATTATTAATTCGAATAAAAAATATATAATGTAGTATATCATTAAAATCGATTTAAACAAATAGACATCGTTAATAACTTTTTTACCGATTTTAATTGAAATCGTTATTTTATTGAACGATTTTTAAAAATATATAACTTAAATTAAAAAAAAAAAAACAATTTCGAAAAATTAACTTTGACGATAAGCATTCTTCTTTGTCATTTTGACACTAAAGTTGACGCTTTAACTACTTGGTAGACGTTTATTAATCGTTCACACTGACTTGGCATTGAAGTTTCATATAATTAATCCATATATAGCTATACCACTCAATATTCTAGTTGTTTTTTTTTCTTTTTTATATACTTATAAATAACTTGCTATGGAATTTAAGAAACGCTTTAATGTTAAAAACGAAAATGTATAGTTAAAAAACATCATAATCTGGATATTTTAATTCTCAAATACAGGTCTGAAATCATAACTAAATATGTTATCAAAAAAGTCAAAATATTGAATAATTAAATCATTTGAGATAGATCGAGATTTATGAATTTTAAATAATATACACAAAAGACTTAGGTACCTATAACTTGTATAAACTTTAAACTATCTTACTAATTTCTGGTCAACACTATATTAACACACGTGTGTTATGTACGCAATAATATATTGCACTCTATTTCTTACTGTTTTTAAAATGTTTATTTTAGTCCAGAAAACAGTTTAATAATAATTAAACAGTTATCATAAATATTAAATATTGTTTGTATACGTACACTTTGATGTGGTCTCGGTGACAGTCTTCGTTCACAGGTTCAAACCGAAAGTGAAATGGCTAAAAGTTTTGAACAAAATTAACTTGTCGCCGCTGAAACGAGTTGTTCCGGTCAAGACATTGCATTAGTAGTCTCATTATCCTTATGAATACCTACAACTTCTTATAAAATAGGAGTAATCATCGTAATATGCAATACTAATACTAATAATACTAATACTGCAACGAACATTCAATAGTGAAAACGGCTTCGTTTATATTATATAATATACGCTATACGGTATTGGTAGTAATGTATATGAGTATAATATATTTGGAAAGCTGGATTTATTCGATTTAAAGCGCCATATACTACACTATTCATTGGATAAAATTTAAAACTACTTATCCCAAAACTTAGTAACAACTATATATTATATATATATTTATATATACTCAAGGATGGGTCGGTGGTTACGGTTTAAACACTCGACATTAGGCTTGAAAGCAGAGTATAGACAGAATAGCATTAAACCTTTTATAATATATTTATAAGTATAAGTATATATATTATATAGTACACTACAACCGTCACTGTGTGGCGAGTAAAGAACGGCTATTACGTAATCGTTTTTAATTTTATATTATTTATTATACATAATATTATAACAGTTGCAGAACCATGGACTATACATTTAAAGTATGTCCACTGTAAGTGTAAGTGCGTTCACTGTGTTCAGAATATTATCTTATATGGTTTTAATCTCCGTTCAAACCTGCCTATTATATTTTGTTTAAACGTGTTACGATCAGCGTGTTATTACTATATTTGATGGTTTAATGAAAATTGAAAATAATTATTGACTAAAATAATAATGAAAAATATTTTAATTTGAGTTTAGGTAAACCAAAATAACTATACATATGAGTCATATATATTTATATATAATTTAACCCTTTCTAGACGAAAGCTTAAAAAAGTAAAAAATATAAAAAAAAATATGTCAATTTTGATTTTTTCCTATATCTATGTAGGATATGAAAAAAAATCTATTATTTTTGATCTTTGATCCTTATTTTATCTTGAGCCTTAAAGTCCCGTCAGTCCTTTACGGTATGGACAAAATCAAAAACTATCAAATAAATGGTTTTTAGCACATTGTTTTCGATCATATTTTACAAAAGCAATTATTGCAGCTAGAAATATTATGAATGATACAACAGAACTTCCTTTAGTCGATGTACATATTAGAAAACAAAAATTATTAATTACTTTTTTGTATCAGAATGAGTTGAATTAAATTAAAATTTCTTTGATTTAATCTAAAATGTATTCAAAATTTAATATTTTTACCAAAGTAAAAATATTTTGTTTAACTATTTTGTACATAAAAAATTGTCAGAAATATTCAACTAATTCCAATTATTAATTTATTCTTACAATGAATTTTACCAAAGAAAGGACAGTTCAATACAACGGTGAAAACAGTGGAATCATCTTATTCATATTAGTCGTCCATAAGACTAATCCATTTAATAATCCATTTTTTTTTTAAATGTATAATTGTTTATAAAGGTATATACTCAGTTTGAAAAACTTATAGTATGAGAGTACACATGAACGTTTTTCTTTTATAAATCCTATGTAATTCTTATATTTGAATGCGGAAAAATTATCGAAGGGGTCATGTAGTTTTACAAAATTTAGTACATGAATGAGTCCGTGAACATTTTATTTTATGGTATCATTTCTATATAATATTGAATATATTTTTGCAAAATAACTAACCATATCATTTTCAACACAATTAAAAATAATATAATATGTATTATCAGACATAAATAATATCGTTTAACACAATGTAAAATAATGAAACGAGAGCGTAGTTTTTTTGTTAAGTGACCTTTTGAAACAATGGGCTCTGTGTATAAAAGAAAACATCGGAACTCTGAAGCCTTCCAAAACCCCATACCTTCTAGTGATGTAAGTTGTCTACAAAATTCAGAGGGCAAATATTGTCCAAGATCCAACAAATCAGAATTAATTAAATCCATGTTTACAAATAGAAGTCGTATAGGTTTTAAACCTTTTACCCCGAATCTTAATATTTTTTTTAACTCCTGGGCAATTATTGTGCATAATAATATATTTATATTCGAATACTATTATATTAGTTATGTTAACACTAAATGTTTCTAATGGGCTTTCACTTTTATGGTAATATTCATCTAATTTTTCTGTAATGATTCATTTTTTTGTAAGGAAGAATTAATATCTAAATAGGACATATGATTATTAATAAAAATAACCCTCTACAATGCAAGAATTACACGAATAGTAGTCATTATGATCCTTAACATTTAATAAAAAAAAGCCTTAACTTTGCATCACATACAAATTCACTAAAATCACTTTTTGATAAAAAAATATATATATATATATAAACAGGATTTTAATAGGACAATCAAGGGAAACAAGACTAAATGGATCTTATTTAATCCCGATTGAAAAAATAGAATGCTAAGCTGAAAACGGGACAATCCTGTTTAAAATAGGATGTATGGTCATTGGCCACCCTTATACCCTATGTTAGTGGCTTTAGTGACCTCAAAAATGTGTTAACTGCTGAAATAAATGATAAATTATTAGGTTAATGAAAAATCAACAAACCACTTTCGCTGTCTTCTAAACAATTTAACCTAAGTGATATTAAATAATATAAAAATGTTAAAATTCATGAAACAGTTTACAGTACTAGTATAGAACTTAATGCACAAGTAACAAAAAATATTTAATTTAGTTGAAAACGTTAGTTAAGAGGTACCTATATATATTTACAAATCCAAATCCATAACATTATATAATATATTTAACTGATATTTAATACCAAGAATAATGCATCATATTTTATTTACAGATACCTAATATGTTTTAAGACACAACACAATATACTTTATTAAAATGAAATATGATATTATAGATACATCTGCTTGAGTGAATGGTTTATTCATTTTTAATATTGTACTTTGACTACAGGTATATTATTTTATAGTATAATACAATTATAAATCAAAAGTAATTTGAATACAGAATTATTGTATTATGCAGTAATTTATGTACAATAATACCTACTTATTGTACACTAAAATCTATATTAATAGGTATTAAATAATCATAACTAATATTAGTATATATTATCTATGTACCTAACTAATTATATATTCATTTAACGCGTGTATCTATACCAACTATATAATATATAATATACATATATAAATTATATAGAATATAGAATATTTATAGAATCCTTCGATATACCTTATATATTATGAGTTATGATACCAAATGATGATTTAGTGTTAATAAATAAAAATTTACTATAATATCATAGACACATGATAATAATAAACTAAAATGTATTTTTAATTAAAACCTGAATATTTACTTGAATTGGTTGTATGGGTAATATAAGCAAATCTTGATGAGAGTCAATGACATTTTATCGAACATTATTAGATTACGTTGATAACATTATTATAATAATATTAATAAATACCGATCAAACAATAGTACCTTTGCTAAAAATAAAACGCGTGTCCAGTGCGAACCAGTCTCATGAACAAGATGTGAAAGGGTATGGAAAATACTAAATGGATAATATAATGCGTAACTTCGAGTCTCGACTGCTTGACTGTGTATGTCATAATAATAGTAAATTTTGCTTCTTGGAGTCTGCATCTTACTTTCAACAGATTGACAAAACGAATACGCGATATTAACAATTAAAATATAAATCATATTAAATAATATATGCATAATATACATGTATATTGTATAAGATAGATATATTCCACGACAATACCAACTCGCTCGCGACTTGTATGCACCGTTTATGACTTATGAAAGGTTCTATAGCATTCTATAATAAGTATAACTGATAATATCATATGTAGCTGCTTTATTGGAAAACCTATATAATATATAATATTTATTATTATTTCTGTAGTGTAGGCGGTATCTAGGAATATAAAAATAACATATATTATATTCATCATAATTATATATATTTACATAATAATGATATTGCATAGAAAATGTCCACGATACAATTATAATACATTCAATATTGCTTAGCTATTATAATTTACAATTTATAACATTTGTGGTGGCTTGTTATTGTTAGTAGATAAAACATAAAAATATCATTGTTAATACTACATCTATTTAATAAACTATAATAAACATTTAACATTACAATCGTCATAATATTCCTAGATATATATTATATATATATATATATTTTGAACTCAAAATTTACCGATCGGAGAAGTCTATGTCACATATTTGTACACTGGGATATTAGGTACCTATTTACTAATAAAAATATTAAAAACAACGTTTAACTGATGTAGAGTTATTTTTAATGTCGCATTAGAAAGTCTGAGTGATGATGTTTAAGATAATTCTGGTAAAAAAGATTTTAATGTATTAAATTTAACTTGTAGATTTTCATAAAAACTGTTACCTAAATTTAACTGAAAGTACTTTTCATTAACCCACTCAAAAGCAACACCATATAAATAAGCCATAAAAACAATTAAAAAAAATGTATAATATGGAGTCAAATACAATTATTTTAATCAATTAGATTATTCATCGCAATGTGAACAAAATATATCAACAATTAAAACAGAATTAAAAATTGAAAACAATTATCTTAATGTCTACAATGCATAAATAAAGTAGTACATTATGCCTACAAATGCCTATTTTTCGTATATTTACTCGTACTAGGTATAGTTATTAAATAATAAAGCCTAATATAGTTAATAATATTTTTAATTAATACTCCCATCTTAATATTTTTAAATAAAATATTTGAAAATTGTTAGATAAAATTAATAAGTAATTTTTTTTCAACTCAAGTCTTGTACGTTCGGTACATTTAACAAAAATGGATTTCTAAATACAAATTTTAAGATTCAAAATTATTTTTTATTTTTTTATTATTTGACACATTTTCATCAGAATCATATTTTTTCTAAAGTCAAAGTTTGTATTTAAAAAGCGGGCAAGTGAGTACCGCTCTGCTGTACATTAGGTGCCGTATGGATCATTATTATATATTATAGGAGTGTTAAATTTGAATCCAATGATAGTTATCATTGTATACGAAAAACGATTCTGAACGAAGATGATTTGTCAGCCTAGGATATAATTTCTAGTGGTTGGTGAAAAAGGTGGTTTAAAAAAACCAGCTTATATTAAAAAATATTTTGAAATTTAAATCACTTAAAGAAAACGCGAATCTTAATAACTAGTAAAATTTTCAAGTATCTATGACTTATACTTTTTGAATAATAACAAATATTTAAAATCGTTTGAGGATAAATCGTTATCGTTACGCTATTTCGTTAAAATTTAAAATTCAAACGCACTTAAAATTTTTCCTATAATGATGCTTCGAGTTTTCTCTATAGATACTTGAAGGTAAACTTATGGAAAACTTAGTGTTGTAGTTTTAATCCTTAGTTATAAACACAAAAAATTTTATGATTTTTCAGCTTCAAATATTTCGCAAATATTCATAATTTTGACGAATTTTCGTCAAAATTTGAACTTCAAATGCTAATAAAAAAAAATTGTGCCTATGTATTCTTATAATTTTTTAATCACTATAAGAATAACTAATGAGGATCTTTGTATTAAATTTTCAAGTATTTTGATAGGGCCAAAAAAATTTTATCGACACTTAAAAAATATTTTTTCAGAAAAATTGAAAATTTCAGTTGTCTATAAATAGCTCAAAAAAAGTCAAAATATTTTGAAATTTAAATCACGTAAAGAAAACGCGAATCTTAATAACTGGTAAAATTTTCAAGTATCTACGACTTATACTTTTTGAATAATAACAAATATCAAAAATCGTTTGAGGCTAAACTGTTATTTAACGCGGTTTTTGTAAAAATTTAAATTTCAAACACTCATAAAAATTTTTTGTCTGAATCCGGTAGAGTTTTTTTTACAGATATTGGAAGAAAAATGTTTGGAGAACCTTGTACCAAATTTTCAAAACTTAGTTATAAAAGAAAAAAATTTTATGATTTTTCAACTTTAAAATTACTTGCAAATTTTCGCGTTTTCGACAGATTTCGTAAAAATTTGAACTAAAAACGCTTATAAAAAAAAATTGTGACTAACGATTTTTAATTTTTTTTAGCTACATTAAAAACAACTCATAAGGAACCTTGTATTAAATTTTCAAAACTTTTTGGTCATCCAAAAATTTTTTATCGACACTTAAAAAAAAATTTCTCAAAAAAATCGAAAATTTCAGTGGTCTATAAATAACTCATAAAAAGTCAAAATTTTTTGAAAATTTAACTATATACGGATACTACTGACATTAACATTTGGTGAAAATTTCAAGTATTTTCAGTAATTAGTTTTTGAATTACAACCATAAAAAAAAATCGATTTGGTCGAAAACTATTTTTGCGTAAAAATTGCCGTTTTTCCGTCATTTTTTTTTTGTTTTTCTCGATTTTTTTGAAAACTGTTGGAAAATGTTAACTTTTTACCTCTATAATGCACCAAGGATATTCACTTTTACATCGGAAACCACCCCCATTGTTTGAAATTGGAGCATTATTTCGACTAGTTATGCTGTACACAGACACAAAAAAAAAAAAAAAAAAAAAAAACACACATCATTGTAAAATCAATACATTCATCACTTCGTTCAGAATCTAAAATTAACGAGTGCAGTGTAAGGTAATATATTTAAATGCGTGGATATAAAAAATATATTTATATATAACTAAAGGAAATTAATTTTGTGATTGGATACCGATCTCTTTTTCCAGCAAAAATATACTGTTTATAGTACATTAAGTTTACTAATTTATACACATAATTATAATTTACCTTATTTATAATTATACATAACAAAAATACTATACAACAGCTCAAAAATGTTCAATTCTCATAGAATATATGATAATATATTCTGAACCGTCTATGTACATTTGGCTTTAAAAATTAAGTATTTTTGTAAATAGGCTTAGTTGAGTTAAAATAATAAACTCAAGTCACTCAAAGCAATTTACAATCGTTAGACTGTTAGAGTTTCAGCCATTTCATAAATATTCATTCAGCGACAAATTAGCGGACTTTAAATTCTTTATTGCAAAAAGAGTTGTAAATTATTATTATTTTATACGTTTTTCCATTTCAACAAATGTTTTCCTTTGTTAAGGAAAACGTTTATCGATACCCAATATTTACGATAAACATTATATTATAATGTCGTATAACATGAATGGGTGATATTATATGGTTTTATTGTTTGTTACCAAAATGTGAGTTCATTATTTTATTATATAATATCCTATAAATATAAGCTACTTTTATAATAAAAAAAACACGTGTCACGTGGGTAATTGATAGGTACATACTACACGTACATTATATTGTACCTACCGTATAATGGAAATTTGAAATACACGTACATGGTGGAATTATGTTAAACCAAAGGGGTTTCGGGACTACACGTGATTCAGTTTCACACAAATACTACTAAAAATAATATATAATTACACCCACCTATATATAGATGGTTAACTGTAAATCTCGAGTAGAACACAAAGCGTTTATCATAAATTAATTAAATGTTGTGTAATTGCGCAACCTATATCTTGACCGTTTTTCATACATTTTGTAACTACTAAAGTACTACAGAATACAAGCTAATTCTTTTAAAGGTAAATAGTACATATTTTATACAAAAAAAAAAAATAATAATAATAATAATATTTTAAGTTATACTTGTTTGCGTACTTTTCTTTCATTCCAAAATTACTTTGTTGAGAGAAAGTTATTTATTTAAGATTTTAATTTTTTTTAGAATGATGTACATTTTTTTTATTTGATATTCCTAAATAGAATATTGTATTTGGATTTATAAAAATTAAATTTCAAATGAGTAATTAGTTTATTAATTATTATTAATTATTTATAACATATACATTTTAAGTGTTTAAAGTTTAAATGAAGCGGCTTTGTCTATGATAAGTATGATACCCCAACAATGATGGTTCTCTACTCCGTAGAATAGTTTCGATAGTATCGACATTTTTAATATTTACATCTAATTGTTGCCTAATGTTAAAATACGAGTTGTATACATTAAAATTTTACAAAAAATATTTTCCTTCAGAATATGAAATTAAAAGCATATGATATTCAAAAAGGTTAAAACAATTAATTTCTAAAATGTTGTTTTGTAAATAATTTGATTATTTAAAATTAATATTTGCAAAAATACATTTCGAGAATATTATTATTCACTTGTATTTTATTGTAATGCATTATCGTTATTATTATTAATTCATTTTTATCGTTTTTTTATTTTTAAACAATATAATATTATTGTGATAAATATTTTTTTAGCATTAACGATACAGTTATTAGCTAATGCAATTATATTTTTATATTAATTATGGTTGCATTTTATCAGTTTAAACTTTAAACTCTAAAGATTCAATGTTTCATTTATAATTTCAATTAGCATATTGACGACATTTGTCATGAAAGAATTGTTCGTAGAATTTCTGAAAGTTAGTCTTTTAGTTATATAGGTTTATTGACGGTATTAGAAAATTATATTTTTGAATGTGATAACTGATATAATATGTACAGCAATGAGCAAATGCCCGTGAATGGTTAAAATTTTGTTTATTCGAAATCAAAAATTGATCATATAACAACTTCTACGTCTTTTCTAGATATTATGACTGGTTAGGGCCTCGATTAGTTGTATTATTATTTTTGTATTTTATCGTACTACAATAATATTGCCGTCGAAGTCGTCTTGTCGTTATTGAAAATTCGTAGACTAGACTTTTGACGAAAAAATCGTTCTACACGCAACAATACTCACAGTGAACATTCTTGACAGTTATTTTTGTGCTATGTCTTTTAAATCGTGAACTGGACGTATATTACATTTCGATGTGTTAAAATTACAAAACGTTCATATATATTTTTTTTCCTGATAAAAACGTATATTATAAAACAAACGTATAGAAAAATAAAACGAGATCTGTGGAAATCGTTTTTACAGTTCATCGATGATAAATGACTTGGATTTCACGTGACAACACTTGTCTAGGACACATACCAACACATCTGTTGCCATGCATTTAATATACATACTTGCAAAGCGTGAAATCAGTTTATGCGTTTTTGTAATTACATTTTCATTATAACTCATACATATATATATATATTTAATTATTATTTTTTTTCACACTGCTATTCAACGAATAAGAAATACAATTAGTAACAATATATATATATATATTACATTAATTCTCTATAAAATGAAAACAGTTTTTCTCTCATATTTCAATTATATTATTCTGTATTCTGTTGTATACATGAGAAATAATATTATTTTTTTCATATTGAAAGTATCTACCTATATCTAAAATATTATTTTTCAAAGTGTTTATTTTTCATTTTAATGTATCTACTATTATTATTCACAGTTTATTCGTGTATTTTAAATTAATTCTTCTATTAAGTGTATATTGAATACGAATATTAATTATTTTTAAAAGAACATAACTATATATACTACAATAAAAATAGGTTACCGACTATAAAATATTTATTTTATATCAAATTTATAGGAATTACTAATTACTATTTCAATGAAGTTACATCAAGTCTTCTTCTGAATTAATTTTTTTGTAGAAGTTTAACTACAAATTATATTATATTTTTAACCCCGAAAATCTAAATTTGATGAATACCTACTTTAAAAAAAAGTTCATAATAAAAATAAAAAAATTTAATTTATGGAATAAATGCGTTTTTATAACTTCTCCTTTCTTTTTTTTTTCTTCTGCATTAAAATAATAATAAAATTCAGTGTTGTTAATAATATTTAACCGATTTAGAAGTCCTAAATCTATAAACGTAGATTATTTCCTAAATCAAAATTGTAACTAAATTACGATTATTTAAATCAAAAAAGTAATTAATTTTCTATGACCGGTATGTACCTACACCTACTCACTACCTAATAAGTAATAAGTATATCAATTATTCTTAATTAATATATTACATGTTAAAATTTAATTGCAAAATCCATATATGTAGGTCGCATGCAGTTCATTGAATACGATAATTTTTCAGCTTTTCCTATTATTTCTTATTTGCTATATGTATGTGTGTGTGTGTGTGTATGATGTGTTTGCGCGCGCTCGTAATATATCATACACATTACACACATATGAAATATGTCCTAAATCGCTGTAGGTATGTAACGACTTAACGGTCGTAACGATACGACTTTCAATTAACGATCAGTTTTACCGCCGTAACGAGGTCCTATCGCGTCATATCTAAACAGCGCATATACTTTTATATATATTATATATTATTCGGTGCAACCCGAGTCCTCGGGGTCTCCTCGGAACCATAATTTTTCAGTGGAAAACGACAAAAATATTGCATATAGGTATATAAAATATATTGTAATATATAATAATAATCTACGACACGTTTTTATAACTCTCGCGATACGATATTATTACTATTTTATTCTCCTTATTAAATATTAATACATAATATTGTTATATATATGTATACATGGTAATATATCTCGATCGTTTCGCCGTCGGTCCGATCGCACCGGTGTGTCGGTCGAGGAAACCGCCGAAACGATAGCTCGCCGTACGCGCAATCAGTAGCAGTTTATAGATGGTAGGTAATTGATGACCTTACATTATTATTATTATTATTATATACAAATACACTGCACGATTTCCGTAAAACCCGCGTAGGCGTGGGTGGGCTGCGCGCTCGTGTGTGTGCGTGTGCGTGCGTTTTACCCGATCTCCGTTTCGTTTTTTATTGCGCGACTACGCGAATGCCGAAAAGCGCTTGCGTCCCGGCGGGTCCCGCCCGCAGATAAATGAGCGGGATTCGGCCGCGGAGACGTCACAAAGTATTCGCGCCGCAAATCGCCGGTGGTACACGGACACGGCCGCAGCATCACCGTCGTCGACGTCGTCCCGAGCCGCACGCTATACGCAAGCACGCCGCACAAGACAGCAGCCGGCGCCCGATGAAAGCCGCAACGCTCCTGGCCGCCTTGGCCTGCCTACTCGAGGTAACCGTTTCGGACCGATTAATATGGGTAGTAGGTATATAATATAAGACGGGTTTACCGGAATAAAAACAATCGTGTAGTGAACGGACTCGGTCGTGTTGTTTTATATATATTTAACACAAAAAAAATTTATTGACTACGTTTCCGTTTGGATACGATATTATAAAACGCTTAAAGTCTCTAATAGCGAATAAAACAAACAAAATACGACTCGATGCTTTTTTTTGAAAAAATTATAACCCTATCGTATTTGTATAGTGTATATCTTAAAGTTATGCGATATAACTGCTTGTAGGTACAAAATCCAAAATACATAGGTAACCGTTTAAAAATAAATTAAAGAATGGTTATAAATCGATTTATCTTTGGGCGTTAATTAAAATATTAAGTGTGTTAATTCACGATCAGTGCTTTGATCGATTCACATTTTTGTATGAAAATGTAGATACAATATTATTTATGTGTTATATCTATACACAATGCAATTCACAAACATATAGACTCTTTTCAAACTATTTATACCTACAAAAAACCTATTCACATTGTTCTAAAATTTAATATCAATAATATTAAATATATACCTAATAAATATAATATTATAATAATAAATAATATATTTAAACATAATTACATATTAATATGTAATATTTTTAGCAAAAATAAACTCATATTGTATAATACAAACTTTAGAAGAACAATTTACTAATAATATTTACTATAAAATAATTTTAAAAAATATCTTTAAAAATCAATAAAATAAAAACCTATAAAAATCATTTTTCTTAACTGATGCAATTAGCTTTTTGAAAATAAGATACAGTGGACGTTGCTTATAAGACTCACTTTAGAACTAGCATAATATAACCGATGAATCGAATAAACGAAGTGGGAAAAAAAATTTGAATTATTTATGAATTTTATTTTACTATATATTTTGATTTTACTTTAATCTACTTTAATATCGTATATATTACATATTACTTATTAATAAATAAATGAAATCAGATAATACGGTTTAATACATATTTTAATTTTGCATATAGGTAAAATTTATACTTTGTATGCACTTATTATTTATGAGAACAATTTGTGATTTTGGTTTTTTTTTGTATTATGTGTCAGGTAATCAGAAATGTATTTATAGCTTACACTACAATAACGATAAATATAAAATGCGATAAAATTGTTTTTACCTATATACACATTATAAAACATGAATCGAAACCAGTAATAATTTTAAAAAATATGTAACTTTTCAAAATCAATTTATTTCTAAATGTTAGCCAAAAATTTTTATATTCTACTTTTTTTTTCTACGAAATTTGAGTCTTATGACTGAAGTTGTGAATCTAATAACCAAATTTTTTATAATATATCTATTTAGATACGTTCGAACCTTTCCATACGACTTTGAGATTAATAAGTGACTGAACCTTATAAGCGACGTCCACTGTATAATATAAAATTTATTTTAATTTTATTGGTCCTATATCATATTGTTATATTTATGTATACCCGTAGTTTAATTCAGATAAAATATAACGTTAAAGTATTGATAATAATATCCATATGGTATATTTAATGGTAAAGCCGAATTAAGTTCGTCTTCTTTAAATATTATTAAATTTAAAAAATTAAATTTCTTTAACTAAATATATTTAAACTGTTATACTAGCATAAATTATCTAATAATTTATGGTTTTAAAAAAGGGGATAATTTATGATGTTGTAGTTTTGTATTTCTAATTTTGAAATTGAGTAATTAATTAAAACTACATAATGCTAATAACACAAAAGTAAATAATTTTAAGTTGTTGAATAATGAATTGTAATTAAAATATTTCGAATATATTTTAAATGCTGAAAATTCTTTTTTATAAGTCGTTAATAGAAATTGATTAGCCTGCTTAAATACTTTTCATTGTGTTATAGTTACAATAAATATAACATGCACAAACATCATCATAGTATCTACCAAATTACTAACTTCTGTATAATAATGTAATACATTTATTGCGTACAGCTCGAAGAAAAACATAATAACTTAAATCCAAATATTTATTCACGAAGGTATTTTATTTATATGGATTCTGATTAAAATAGAATATTGTGCAATAATTATTTTTGATAAAATATTAAATATAGAATAATTTTGAAATTTGCTTAATAAATAGTTTTATTATCTGACGATTGAGAATGAAAAATATCTCTGCAACTTTGTTGTTATAGACTCTTATTAGTCTTATTAGTGCCGTTTGCGTAAACAATCATTAACGATTTAATGAATCACTAGTAAGCTTATGGTACCTTAAACATGATTTAATAGCCCATGATTGGTCCATTAAATTTTAGTGAACCATTAAATTAAAGAAATAAATTCTTTCTACAACTCAGTACATTTATGATAAGAAATATCTGAAACTAATCAGCAAACAGAATAGTATTTCCGTGATATTTAAAGCACTTATCTAGCTTATCTTATTTAGCAATTTCTTTAATACTTAAACGGTTTGTGTATATAATATATTGTTTCATTTAAGAAGTAAAACGGAGCTTTCAATATTGTTCTTTTTGACTGAAATATTAGAATTTTAATACAATTGAAGATTTAAGGAGTAATAATTAAACTCCATAAGACCAGACAGCTTTGATTAATAATGACATTTATTTAATTGCTTGTTCTTAGGTTTTAAGAGGTATTTTAAGAAGTTGTGTCTAAATGTTATAGTTTTACATTTGAATTGTATTGTTACTAGAAAATACAAGAACTAAAATTTAAAAATAATAAATACTTTATATTTAAAAAATACGTGAGTTTATTTTTATATGAAATTACTTAACAAAATATATTTTATTAGAATATTTCTCAATACTGACAATACCAGTATAAAATGTATATCTTAGGTCTTTAGTGGAGGTGTTTAATTGTTTTAAACATATTAATTTATAGTAATCTCAAAAAATTGTAAGCTTATAATATAAAATTGTATAACAACTTGTTGGAATATTTTCATTACAATATGGCGTTGTTATACACAACACCATAATAGTTTAACTACTAAAATCGTTCATTTTCAATTGAAATTGCCAATAAAAGTATTAAGCAATAAACACAAATCTGAATTATATATATATATTATATAGGTATATGTAGTTGAATTCGATAAAAGTTCGGTATTATATAAAAGTTCTTATCGTGCGTATCTACTACCTACTATAAAAACGAACTGGATCAGTTGTAATCTGTGGAGCAACCATACAGTTGATTATGTTTATTCGGCCGGAAAAGAATAAATATTTAATAACAATCTATAGAGGGTTAAAAAAATAAATAAATTTTTAACTCCAATACATGTATACTTTAAAAATTAGATTTTCAAACATACCTGACGATTTTCCATTTTACACTTACAAAAAGTTCATCTGTTTTTGAGACTGAGAGTAAAATTATACTTTATAGTTTATACCTAAATTATTAATGATTGACCAGAAGATTAAAAATATTTTTTTGGATTAAACCCTTAGTAACATAATTCATTAATATAACTTAATAAGTAGAAGAATATTGTGTCCGATATAATATTATCCTTCTTTTTTAAATTCACGTAATAATTGATGTCTGCGTGTGTCAGTCGTCTCGGTTACTCATTCGCCAACGCCAAACCCTCGTCCTCAAATCTTTTCACCGAACTGTTGCCTTTGAGTTAAATAATTAGTTTTTTTTTTCCAATTCATAATTTTATTATTTATTAATTTTTGAACTATTTTCTTTAAACCTTATAATATTCGATTACTATTACCTATTGATAAGTGAAAAATTATTTTTTAATATAATATTATATTTAAATTAATAAAATAAATACAGTAATATAATTCTCTGTATAACAGCTCAGAAAATAATATTTATCTATACGATAAAATAATAATCAAAATATATCATTTTAATATTGTATTAAAATTATAAATGAGGCAAAACAAAATTAACTTTATAACTACGATATATAGGTATATGCTTTATATTATAACAATATAGTAGGTACTATATTTATTTGAAAAGGAAATAATATAACATTCTTATTTAAATCGTCTAATAAATTCAATTAAAAAGTACGTAATATTATTTTTAACAACAATTTAAAAACCAACCGACTATAATTAAAGAAAAGTAGAAAGAGAGATTATAAAGTGTGTAGGTAACACAAATATTTTGATGCAATTATAATTAATGAATTGTAAAATGTAGAATTAATTTTACTGTTTGAACAAAAACATGACAAATGAATAATTACGTTTTTGTTCTGGTTGATAAAATACAAGCCTTTTTTAATGTATTAACTAAATTTGTATTACAAATACATAAAAGTTTATAATATAAATTTATATAATAATTATACATAAATGCATATTATTCTGGAAAAAGGTTACCATCATTGTCTTTAAAGATAAAAACTCAAGTAGTTGAGTGAAAACAGTTGTTTACATTTGTCGACAATTTAATAGTTATGCATGAGTATTGATGATGGTATTTTATTTATTTATTGTTAACTATGTAAGAACAACTTACTGCACAAATAAATATGTGTGTTTGGTTTTGCAAAAAAAAGGAATACTTATATCTTTAAACTGATTGCATATTATTATTCCTATTTTAATAATAATTTAAATTTATATTGCATACTTTGCAGTGGCACGTATAGTTTTATTTTTATCTAAATAAAATATACTGATTAATAAATTTAAAATTCCTAGTATAAACAAATACAAATATCCTTATATTATCCTACTTATTATGAAAAATCGTTGAATTTGAGATAAACGAAAAAACAAAAACTATAAATAATAATATTTTAGTTAATGCAACATAGTTTTATACTAATTTCATAAAATTACAACAAAATACAATAGGTAATCACTTATTTTACGGATTCATGTAAAGAGCTTAATTTCAGCTTATATATAATATAAATAATATATGTATTTATTACACCAATTTTATAATTAATCGAAATACTTAAAAGCATTTTAAAAAAGTCATTAATTATTTTTAAAAAAATAAACCTCCAACAGTAGATCCTATTACAGACAAATGCTCTCCTATAGTTTTGCATGTATAGGACATTCAATGGAGAGTAGTATCTATACGAAAAAATCAATTAAAAGGGCAATTACTTTATGTTGTGGGGAACCGATTTAAATCGTGTCACTTTTATACCACAGACTACAATCAATATATTTTTACAGCTGTCCGTTTAATTTAGAATTTCAACAAGCTATGCACCAATTTTTAATTAAATATTTAAAATAATACACAAACACGCAGATCATAACATATTTATTTTATACCACATAATACAATTGTTTTGTATAAAATCTGTAGTATAAAATATATGAAATATTTATGTATCTAGTTGAAAAATCATAGGTGCATTATATTGTGTACGCCGAACTGTACTAATAAATGGTCGCCTAACTAAGGAATTATTTTTGTGAAATAAAAAACGCGAGTAATATATTTTATATTGTATATATAAAAAAAAAATACTTAACTTTTTTTTATTCATATTTCATCTAATCCTTGTTTATGAATTACAAGAATAATATAAAATCAAATTTTAATATGATAAAAAAAAATATGACGTATTAGTCGTACTGGGTGCTTAACACAAATTTTTAAAATAATATCATAAAACTCCCAATAATAACTTAATCAAATACTTTTATGTACAATATTCTAATCTAAAAATAATATTTAATGAATCTTATGCATAAATTAGTGACATTCAAAAAATTGTATATCTATTATCTAGCTTCCATGATAATATATATTATATATATATATATAACAAAAAGAACCATCATTGTAAAATCAATATACAATTCTCAATGCACTCAGAATCTAAAACTTAAAAAATATAAGAATAAATGTGAAAAATATTCCCAAAGGATAATATTAGATTTTTTTTGAATATTCTTAAATTGAAAATCTACAACAAGTATAGGTACCCTTTGATGTGAAGGTTATTTAAAAGAGAACGTATGAATAGATCTAAGATTCGAAACTCAACGTCAGCAATTCCACTTGAATGGAGAGCTAACCATAATATTTCGGCGAACAAAAATATGATAAACGAAAAATAAATACGTATCAGTCGAGTCCTAATATACATACGGCATTATAATATGTAAAATACAGAAAAGGTGTACATTTTTTTTTTAAATAATAAACTTATCGTTTCACACTATCATTTGAAATAATATATACGTAGTCGGTTCATTTTACTTCGCCAATCTATTGATCTCCAATTTGTTCTAATTGGTACATATATAATAATACATACATATGCATATACATAATAAATATATATTATATTGAATCAAGAATTATATCATTATTATTTATTTTTTTTTTTATTTATTACAATTTTCAATGACAACATTGGAATTGTTATGGACACTAATATTCGATGTCAGAGACTAAAAATATTTCATGCGTTAAAAAATGAACATCATACGTCTAAGCAATTTACACTTAATCTTCAGTGTAATACCATGGAATGTACGTAAAGATATACTTTAAGGTAACCACCAACCAGAGTAACGGAAGACCCGATCTTTTATGGTCAAGGAATGCAACCCCTCTATGTAATCGTTTCAATGTAACAACGTTAAAGTGATAAAAAATAAAAAAATAAAAACCTACCCAAAACGTAATATTAGCTTAAACTTGACATGTGGGTTATATAGCAGTTTCCGTGATAAATGGAACGTCTTCGGGAGCGCATAATACAAGTCTAAAATTCGGCGAAGCCCTTGAAAGAAAAAAACCAATTTCGTCTATCGTATAATATGTTGAGGTTATATGTTATGGCAGGTCTCCCATGCATTCCCGTTCAATTTCAACAAGAGGAATTTAGATTCTCTAGCCAGAACCGGACAGTTACCAGAGTACAAACGATCGCTAGCATCATTGGCTAAAAGTGGACAATTACCCGAAAAATTGGTTCAAGAGAAACGGATGTTGGACGTGTTGGAGCAAGCAAGTGATGCAAACTCAAAAGCCATTCAAGAGCAAAGAAATCGGGTAGTAGAGGTACTGTACAAACAATTTGTCATTTTATTTTTCATATAGTATATAATCAAACAATATGTGCATTGACGATTCGTCGTATATCAAATAATATTGAAACCTATATAAATAGCACTATTGACTTTTGATTTACAACTCGTATCAAACATAATATGGGTACCTAATGTTATTACTTGATAAAAAAAAAAATCACCATTCCAATTTATTTATAGTAGCAATGTATCAAAACGTATTATATAAATGTTATTCAATCGTGTAGCAAAACTGTATGTAATAATATGATATTTGGACTTTTGGTATCCAACAGTTTTATTGATATTGGACATTTCACATACAATATTTTTATAATATGGACAATTGACATCGATCGTGACGACTACCGAGTAACGATTACAGTTTTTATATTATTATATGTACCACAGTCACCGTCACGAGTTTAATATTATTAATTTAATGGTTAGTTATAATTTATTTATACGTTATGACTTTAATTAAAATAATACAAGAAATTAAATACTGGCATACCAATACATTTTAAAGTTAAAAAAGTTAAGACCCTAGAATATAATATGCAAAATTTAAAACTTCACAAATTCAGAATTAATCGGTTATTTTTTTTTAAAAATCATTATCATAATACGCATGTTATCAAACATTAAGTTCAAATGTTTTTTTTTTTTAATATTCATATTATTATTATTATTATTATTATTACATCTTATTCAATTTTATAATATTATTTAACATGTCTATTTTACAAATAAAAATACATTGATATCAATTGTCCTATATATGAATATCGTATAGTCTCTTTTTTATTAAATTATAAATGACCGGACCACCCCGCAATATTTACCTGATTTCGGTATGACGTATGACTTACTTACTCGAGAAGTCGAGAAACAATATCAAGTGTGGAAATAAAAACGTAATATTTATGATTATCAAAAATATTAATATGCTATAAATTATAGACTATATAACTATAGTTAAAGTTTTTAAAAATTTTCATGACTTAATACGTAATTTATTTTAATAAATAATTGTAATATATATTTATATTAAGTATTAAATATTTTTTATATCCGTGTTTAAATGTATTCCAGTAGATTAACTAAATCAAATTATATAGCAGTAAATAGTAAATATGATTTACATCTCGGAAAAAATACCAGCTTTTTGAGTATTTATTTTTTAAATGTTTGTTACCAATTAATTCGTCAAGTGTAGATAATTCTAATTATTATTTATCAATTTTTATTTTTAGTATTTCGTTAGTATTATAACTTATAAGTTATAAATCTACTTAGCCTAATTACAATAGACTTGAAAACATTACTTTACAAGTATAACTTTATTTATTTTAACTTATTTCGACAACTTATTTATCTAATCTATCGTGATTGTTAATTTTTGAATATTATTTTAAATAATTATTATTTGTGTTTTTATTTTTAAGGAAATCAAAAATTTGGCACAAAGTGGGATGATGAAAAGACAATCAGCCTCGGAGCCTGATTTCCGTGATGAATTTAAATCGGACTTGAGGAGCATATTGGATCAATTTTTGGAAAAGTTTGGAACTACGTATGATCCAGAAAAGGTAGAGCTGTTTTTGACCAACATGGCCGACGAAGTGTTCGAAAATCATGGTGTAGTTTCATTAGACCACATCCGATTCTTGATCGAGACTGGTTACTTCCAACCGGAAATGCGCGAAGAAGATGATGTAAAACCAGCTGACGGAGATTCATCGCCAGACGACTATATCGCCAAAAGATTCATGGCTTCGTTAGCCCGGACTGATAACATGCCATTTTGGTACAACAGTCCGAGGTACGTCGCCAAGCGGTACATTTCTTCATTGTTGAGACAAGGAAGATTGCCTTATGGCTTCCAACCCACCACGGAGTCGTCGACGAAAAGCCAAGACTGGAACTTACAAAATGGCCAAAAACCCAAGAGGATGAGTGACGGGACGTTTCAAAACAGCGAAGAATTTATACCTGTGATGCAAGGTAGCAGAAGCTTGCAGAGTATTATTGACGACTTGACACAAGAACCTATGCAGAAGAGATACTTGGGTGAGTACCCCATTATTTAATCAATTACATTACCATTTACTGATAGTTTAGTTGTAGTATTAATGTGTTGCACATTTGTAAACGTAAATAAATGGTTTTAAACAAACGTGATCAATACAGAGACAATCATAACAGCGTTAATTAGACGGTTATAATAAAAATCGTAAGAATGTTCGTTTTCTGTAGAATGAGGATAAGCGGGAAATGGAGAAACTTAGTTTATAGACGATACTTTTTCATATTCACTTAACGGTTAAAATATTAAAAAAAAAAACGTATTTATTGAATAATTCTAATTGTATCGTATTCATCAGTTCATCAGTTATTTGTATGCAGTTTTTTTATTTTCACGAAAAAAATATGTAACTATAAATTAAATACATGAATATTAAAACCATGATATACGAGTATATATGTGCAACATAATTGAATTTGTTTGATTTCTATTCTGTGTACGCTTAGTCTATGAATTCTTATAGTGATGAGAAAGCCTGTTGCTCGTTGTATACGAGTAAATCTTATTTACAGTCTGTCGGGTGTTACAATGAATTGAACTCTGATAATGCTCAAGTCCTTGCTTGCGTACGAAAAATATTTATTTTCTACCTAAAATATTATTAAGTAACAAACTATCGGTTTGTATAACTAGATTATTACGGGAGACGCCTAAACAGATGCCTTAAACCTTATATGCGTTAAGCAATGAGATACAGCTATGATTACCGAAATAAATTATTATTAAACTTATTATTGAAATAATTGTGTAGCTATAAAAAAACCAATAGGTAATAACAGTATTAGGTCATCCATCTGTCATCATCAGAGTTCATCTCGTTTTACATAGACTTTTTAAGTATTCGTAATTTGCATGCAAGTTTTCGTGTCTATATTATGTTGTCTAATCCTGTAACATAGATTAACATCCTCAATAGAATATCGTATATAAGCATTGAGTACAAAACTACAAACCCCAGAAGTGAACATTTATATTCAATAGAATACGTTTACGGGGGTCACAAATTACGATACACCTCTATTGCACCTAATGATAAAGAACACTTCTATTACATTTGTAATACTTATGTAAGCAATGTAAATGTATTTCTATTCGTTTATACTGTCTGCTTTCAAAATATACTTATGCGTTAAGTTTATAACGTCTAAATACGTATAACTATATACTTACTATGTATAAAGTAATTATTTCTTTAACCCATTAAACCATAATTTCACATTTTTTTATTTTAATATCCATTTGAAAGTAGGTAAATAAATATTATTCAAGAATTGTGAAAATACTTACCTAATAAGTAGTTTAAAATATATTTTACAACTATTTCAGATTTAATTTACTAAAAACAATCATTTGAATCAATCAACATAATATTAAAACTAAAACTAAATATCAACTAATAAAAGACTTCAGGTGGCATTATGATTTTTTAACGTATTCATCAAACATACAAAGTTTATGTGTGGGTGTGTGTGTGTGTGTTATAGATAGCGTCTTTAATAATTTATAATTATATATTATTTAAATACCTATTTATATTTTATTGAATAATAACCTGGATAATTATAATTACATAAACGTTTAAAGTTAAAACTGCATGACTTTATTTTGATTTAAATTATCGTATTATTTGAATAATTTGTTCTAAAATAGATCATAATTTCTTCTTTTCTTTTTTTACATACTTATAAGAGATACATTACTTTAAAAAAAAAGTCAAGTCCATAATATAAGGCGATTGCAAAAAGTCATTATATCCTCAAAATAAAAACTGTTAATAAATGGGAGAAATTTTTATAACGTTTATGTCCCAACCTGAGTAAGATCCAGAACATAGTAGATCTTTTGAAATATATAGTTTTCTTTGATGCATAAATCATATGTATTTTTTTATACTTACTTTATACGAACTTTGTTTGGATATATTGTTCATAAATAATATAAAATGCGCGCATAAATCCCAAGATTATAAAATTGAATATTATTGTACGTATAGGTAGGTGTAATGCGTATCATGAAATACTTTATTATATTAGACACGAATAATAATAGACGAACGGAAATCGTTTTATAACAAAGACATTTTTATTTTCGGTTTTTCACGAGGCACAATAAAATCAAAAATAAAATCGTAAAACTCTCCGATAAAATGCAATAAAGTTACAAAGCTTAACATTAAACACACCTTTGTTTTATTAGTCAGGACTCAAGATTAATAACTTGGAAATCAGGTTGAGATTTGTCGGACGACGCTGTTTCGTTCGTAACAAAAATAATACTTATATTTACTTATATTTTGTTACCTTTTATCTCGGCGTATCTACTTTTGGTTTTAAAGAGCATTTAATGAATTATTGACAACGCGATGACTTTGCAACCGAATAGGTGATAAATGGCGAATTTATATTTTATATATAGTACATAGCTTGAAGGCAAAGAATTAAACAATCCGATTCAAGTTTTTTGTGAATCAATCATGTAATATGATAAATATATTATAATCCAAAAGCATTCACCAACTTTATAACCATAATAATATATATTAGATCTATATGTATACGGTATACCTATTATACCTTAGGCAATATTATTGTGATGTTCTTTGTAGTACATAAAACAATTAAGTGTTGTGTTATTTACTTATTTATTATCAATTTTTTTTTTTTTGCGATAACCGTATACTCGGTTAATAGTTATCGAAATATGTTTAAGTAGTTTGAATTATACTGTGATAATATTACGATTTACTTGTATTGTAGTCTTTGTTTGTACCTATTTATGTATAATATACTATATACTGTAACAGACTCTGTATTTTCCTCTTCTTAAACACCTATACCTATCCTATAACGTCTATTATAGTATCGTGTGTGTCGTAGAGATTTGTTTTTGTTGTGTCGTTTTTTCTCCATATTATTGTTATTACGCATTCTATGAGTAGTCGTATTTTTGAACTGCATATATTTAAACGAAAATAATGATAATATCAATCATAATTGTGTTCGTTTACAAGACCACAACATTTAAAGTCAACCGTGTGCTTTTTTTTTTTTTTTTACTGTCGCGTGTGCGTCGACGACTGACTCTCGATGCCGTGCTCGTGCGTGTGTGTCGTGTGTGTGTATGCGAGCAGGTGCGTTATCACGCAGCGGTTGGATGCCCAGAGGATTCGCTTCGACGTCGTCCCGGTCACCGGCCTCGTATCATTCGTTCGGCAGCACCGGACAGAGTGGCTACGGAAAGAGGCACTTGGCCGCGCTTGCCCGACTCGGTTGGCTGCCGTCCTTTAGAAATCCTCATTCGTTTTACATGCGAAACGGCAGAGGGTCTTCGTTCCAGTGCGACATAAACAAGAGGACCTTCGCCGACGCCGCCGCCACAGCCACCAACTCCGAGTAAGAGTTACGAATGCTTATGTTGTGTAAAACGGTATAATATTTTGACGCGTTTCGCACATGATGAATGTGTACCTTTGTGTGTGTGTGTGTGTGTGTGTGTGTGTGTATTCTACCCTATAAATCAGATGTACATTTTCTGTGACTCGAATCTATTGAATCCAAATCGAACGATTTTTGTTTGTGCAGAAAGTAACGAAATTTGTTCTTTGGAATTTCACGACACAATTTATTTTCGTCGTCGTTTCTATAGAGAAATGACCTTACACCTTTGCCTAACTCCAAAATTGAATACTAACGCGAATAATAATAGGACAGACGTTCAATTCATATTATGTATCATTGATAATAAGTTATTTCCACCTTGTGGATTTATATTTGAATATAATTCACGAATACCAAAAAGTATTTAGCTTATATTCTGATATCCAATGGAATCTGTTCACGTCCGTTGAAATTAAATATAGTTCAAAGGCTACTTTAAAGGACGAATAAATTAACAAAACGCTTCAATAAAGTTATGTTGAATACAATCAATGACGAATGTTGTATTTAAATATTTTATTACCATAACATTATAACGAAAGTGCTTAAGTATTTAGTTAACACTATCGTAATTACGGTTTACAGTTAAATTGAGTACCTATCGAATTCCATCATAATATTACTATATACTGTACCTAATACAGTAAAATAAGTTCAGTTAAAACTCTTAAGAGGACACTAAACCCGCATTGTGTTGTCTCTGTGTTGAGTACAACACGTAAACATTTTCGTTCAGTAGAACCAATTTTTGGTATCCTATTATAAATTACCTATTATCAAACTTTAAGGTAAGAACATTATTTGTGTTTTCCGTCAAGTTTTTATGGTATTTCAATTTTTAAGCGAATTATGATTTATACGTAAAATGTTAATATTTAATAACGCTCACAGTTCACTTAAAAATTAAAGTATTGTAGAAAAAATACGAGAGAATTCTTCCCTTTAAGTTTTATAATAATATTTTACTCCAATATTTAGCTAAATACACAAAATTGGTTTTATTAAACGAAAAATTACCATTGTACACCTTATACGTTTGTAAAACGAAGACAATAATAATATTATACGGGTGTGGCGTATATTCTATTGTATTAAAATTGCATATACAGAGTGCCGTGTTATCAAAGTGGTGAAAAAATTCACATAAAACTCAACAATCAGCCTATTCTATTATATGTAAATTGAAATTTTTTGCCTGAAACAAATAATATTCTAAATATTAAAGTCATTTTTATATTATTAAACCTAAAATTAATAACTACATTAGACATTTACTCACAATAACCACAACTCATCAAAAATAAATGTATTGTGTAATTAGATATTTATACGCATCAGATACCTATATTATGATTTCATTGTTTTTTATAATACTACAAATAATATTTATTATTTTTTATTTATACATTATAACTTCATGATTATTACATATCAAAAATTTAGAAGTGAAATATTATTTTTTTTATAGTGTTTTGAATTTTAACTATTATTGTACAAACACTTCAAACTAATAAAATGTAAACCAAATTCCGAGATGATTTTTAAAATATTTATACAAAGACAGACGGTAAACATGAAATAATTAAATATAATCAGACATACGATAAACCATATCTCTATATTATATTATCTCGTATAAATATTTTCTTTGTCTTCAATTTTTCATACTTTTTAATCACTTTTAAAATACAATACTATAAAACAAAATTTAATATAATTTAAAGACATTCTTTTAAACTATTACACAATTTAACAAAAAACTGGGTTTATAATATGGCTAAATTCTAATTAATATTTCTTTGAAGCTGCTATTTCATAAAAAGTTTTACAAAAATGTTTAAACTTTGGGAATTCCATTTTGACTAAAATTGATAATAATTATATTAGAATACAAACAACGAATTTATTAGTAAGTAGTAACGAATGAATATATAATATTATGTTTTTTATTTCTTTTTTGTTGGTTTTAAATTGGAGCTGTATCATGTAAAAATATAAAACTATGTAAAAATTATTGGGCTTTGTAAAAATAATATAAAAAATGTCTTATCTATACGCAGATATGTTACTCGAAGTGACTATCAACACGTGAAGACCAAAAAAAGCCATTTGACAAGGGTTTTAAAACCACTCATACACGTTTAATGTAGTGATTTTTTTGGATAAAGTATGATGCTAGATTGATAGCTATGATTTATTATATAATAAATAATAATACTGTAAGCCCGTCACGAAGCCTAATTTAGATGTTTGTACATAAACATGCTGACATTCACGATATTTTAAACGGGAGCAGTCCACGGTAACTGTAGTCTGACCCATGAGAAATTTTTGATGGATCGATGATATGGCTTGCTTATCCGAGATAATATATAGATGGATCATATTGCACACATAGTTTCTGACCACGAGTAATAGTATGCAACCCTTAAGTTTTTTTATCCTTAGGTAATTTTTTTCTTTTGTCATAATTTAATAAACTTGTGCAACGTCATGTAATCCTTTGCGACGACCGCGTAGAAAAACATTATATTATGTAGATTCAGTGCATGTAATTCCTCGTACGCAAGTGAATCTTTCGGCCGAAGAAATATAAGATATTCTACCCGCAAATGTTTCTTCTAATTACAAACATACCGCGTTTAATATGCGTAGCTATATTATTATTTATTCTGTACCGGCTTGACATTAAAATACAAGCGATGTATGCAATAAACTTGTGAGTTTGATTTTGAAGTTATCTGTCTCGTTAATTAGATTATGCAATCGATAGGAACTAGATTGATAAGGTATCACGACCGTTTATAGGTTTCGTGGCTTACATTTTATAAATTCTTCGCAAACAATATGGTTAGATACCTATACAACTCCCGGTTTCGGTTTGAAATAAACTAGGTTTATAGTCTTTAGCTGATTGACAAGTTATTCAGCACTGGGTACTGCTACGGATGCTTATTGAAAGATCGGGGGATTATCCTTAGATACTTAGCCAAGTTTCAAACAAATCACTATTCTTCCAATCTTGATTATTTTTATCTTTTCTTTATACCATTAGTAAATTACTACCTATACCGTAAACGACGTCTATATAATATATATATAGTAATATATATTTAAAATATCAAATTTATTCTTCTAGGTATTTAATATTGGTTTTTGTGTAAATTTATTATTTTATAATATATAAGTTATCTTAACTTTGAGCCGTTGCCCGCTCCGTAATAAATATGTATATTGTTTATACATATAATATAAATCGCCGACCACTGACAATTATACTGGCGTACCAAGTACGTTTTTTTATATTAATAGATTAATATTTAAATAAAATTTATAAATCAAAATACATAATCTATGATGCTAACAAGGAGATTACCTTAACGTTTCTAATATAACATCGTATTGCATTTAAAAAATGTCTATATAGGAACGTCAGCAGTAAACACGTTCGGGATTCAACAGTTACGCGCGATTAATACTTGACTTATTTTCGATGATTAAATTATAATGATATTATAATATATATAAATATATTATTATTTATTTTATTATATATTTAATAAAATTCTATAGGTACCCGCTCGCCGCAGACTACGCGTGTTTCGTCGTGGCCTTTGTTATTAACGCTTTTTTTCTGACACAATTCTAGATAAATAAATACGCAAAAATCAAAACTTCTCGTTTATACTGCGTAATACAATATTAAATTTCGAGCAAGGTGTTTAATATCCATGTAATATGCATATAAAGTTGAGTGCAAAACGGCCCGGACCCGAACCAAGGAAATCGGAGCGCTAGTCTATCTGTTTTTGTTATTTTATCATTCGCGTCGATATCGATAATATAGGTAATATATTATTATGTTTATATTATATTGCTATTATCACGTCGACGCAATAACGACGTGGACAGTGCCTACGAAATGTAATAATATATTGTACACGGCGTGTATAATAACCCGAGGCGGCCTGCGATCAAGCTCATATATAATATTTCTCCTTCCGTAATCCGTTCACCCCCCCCCCTTAACTCTACAACCCCCATAAAAGGACAGGATAGTAGATAATAATCATATTGTTTACGAAACTGACTGCTGTGCGTGGGATATTATATCGTAATAACAGCCGAGCCGACTAGTCGTGATTGATGGCGTGGTGGAAGGGAGTTAGCGAGATCGAGACAAAAACATAATATTTTTTCGGGGTCGGTGAAAATTCTTCGCGACCTAATGACAATACCGGCCGCGGCATTCGATGTTATTTAATGTCATGCAATAGACAGACAGTGACGAAAATAATAATTCGTAATAATGTACACTGTACAGCAATTGTACAACAAGAACAACAAGAACAACAAATAATATAAATACCCGATGTTTGACCGGAGGAACGTGGTTTTTAGTGTTTTCACCCAATGTCAAAATCGCACGAGTTCGCAAACCGACTCGGGGTAGATGTATGTATTATTATACGCGTATTACCATTCAAGTGTTGAAATTTATAGGTGTATATATGTATAAAAATGACGGCTGGTAAAACGTTTTCGTCCAAATGGTGACTCTCTCGCGCGTTATAACGAACACGCGTGCCCCCCCCCCACACAGTAGAGTTATATGGCCGACAAAGCATAACGCACACCCATTGTACAGTCATATAGAACGTACAGTTTTATTGTTGTTTTTGAGGTATGTTTTTTTTCTTTTTTTTTTTTTTTGCTCTCTCTCGACTCCGACGTGACCGAAGTACAGCATAATAATGTACGCATCATATATGTACATACGTGTCCTCCACAGTTGTTCGGCGCGTGTCAAAAGATTTATAGTTTTTATCGTTTTTCTATTTTTTTTTCTTGCCTACGCAAAGCTCCGACAAAGTTCCGGACACCGAAACGTGTTAAATGCCCAAATCAGCCCTCGCCGCGACTGTATGCACGTCTACTATATAATTCGAGCGTGCACAATAATATTAATATATTATTATAAATATACACTAAGACTCCAACGAAAAATCGCGCACACGCATAAATCCCGTGACGCTCTCGTCGGTTACATAAGTTTTGATTACATTTCATGGTAACCGCATTCGAGTGTTATTGGATGCTGCAGCTGCTGCTACTGCTGCTGCTGGCTGCTAGCTCCGAGGATTATTGATATTTTCAACTTTTCATATCTATAATTGAATCTTTTCGACCACACATCGTTTCGCGACTAAGCCAATTTGTTCGCGCTAAACAACATACTATCATGTGTGTGTGTAGCGGTGTTTTCGGTAGTTTAGCGTCTGTTTGTAGAATAGTTGTGAGCTTCTTTATAATTAATTATGTGATGCATCTAAAAACAAATTTGTTACCATCATGAGACACCATATAATGCTATATAATATTATCTTGTGAAAGTTGTGATGAATACGAACATTTAACGAAGTGCATTGTTGATACGTAGGTGGTAAATAACTTTTATCGAGTGCGTGTTTAAATATAACCAATACATAGATTTTAATGTGAATTAAAATTAATCCTATATTCGTTTAAATAGAGTTTATCCATTAGAAAAACCTTGTTTTTAATTCTATATTTTGAAACGTAATAGATACCAACCAACGATATCGTTCGTAATGTTATTTTACCAATCGTAAAAATAATAATATATAGAAGTGATAAATCAAACCGTAAAATCTTTTATAATATTATTTTATAAATGAATCAATACTAACCTTTTTGAGGCTACATCATAATAATAGTATGTATAGTTTTCAGAGTGATCTTCCAATGACAGCGTATTATGGTAATGTGGTTATAGTTTTAAAATTATACCTATTATATTATTTTGAATTGCAATTGGTTTGCGTCGCGGGATTTGGTTGTAGACTAACCTTGGAAGTATTTTTTTTATTTTTACAAAGCATTATCAACGATTTTGAATTATCGGTCAAGTATAACAATTGTATTATAATATATTATAATAATTTATATACCTACTTGGTATTCGTATATGGTGTAACATCGGTGTAACAGTGATTAAAATAAGCTCATTTAACTGAAACCCCATATTTAAATAATAAAATATTTAATAATGTTAGGACGTTTTATTTTTACTGAACAATCGATTTTCGATTAATTTACATATACGCCTATAACAAAATCATCAAATTACGTGATAAAGACCGGGGGTAACAGCTGCGATGCTACAGATAATCGAAGAGGTCATTTCGTATTTTCCTCAATATCATATATAATACCATTCAAAGTATATTGCATATATTACTGTTATTATTATTATTATTATTATTATATGAAAATAAAGGCAGTCGCAGTATGGTGAAATGTCTAACGGACGGACATTATTTAATGAATTATATACCTACCTGTACAATAATATATATATATATACATATAAGCACATTACGCACCCTAACAATTGGGACACTGCTTTTGAAAGTCTATTATAAAGGTCATTATTTTAACACAATAATAGATTGCATAATGGAAAACGTTTTTTTTTAAATACTCTACTTCATCCTTTTAAATTTTTATCGACATAAATCTATATAACCAATTGGGTATATGCACTATACGCATATACTATATGCATAGCTGCATACTATATTTTACTTGTAGCTCTAGTATTTTATGTTTTAAAATAGTTTCAGTTGGTACAGATAAAATCGAAATATTAGTAACGAATTAGATGTAAAACATTCCAATCTTTGTGAGAAATGCGTAGTAGCGGTATACAGAGATCGATTAATGCGTTAAACTATATAAACAACAAAATAATATAAATTACTTATTCGATTAATTTACAACTTGTATCAATATACCTACCTACGTATTTTCTCACCTACGCTGTAATTAAATTATTGTACTACTAATTCATTGTTCGTTCACAAATTTTTATTGTTTTTCTATTTGGTTTATCATTTGTCCAATATACGAATCACATACAATACATGATATTATATTTTCTACGGATGTGATAAAAAAAAAAAAAAAACTAAAACCGAATATTAATCACATATTTTATGTAAAAATGGCATAATATTAAAAACTAAATTAAGCTATTTAAATTTGTCAGTTATAATTTTTATTCGGACAAACTATTTATACCACTCAAGCTCAGTTTCAGGCTAGGTACAAGCCCTTCAAAAATATTTTTGAACACGCACGTCCTATTTTCAAAATATGTAGTTTTAGCAAAGAATTATAAAAAAACCCCTTTGCTAAAAACCGATAGATAAACTCTTCGCTTAATTTTTAATTCAAAGTTAAGTGTTGTGGTGTTTACCATCAATGCGAATAAAAAATTAAACGCAGGCGGTATATTCATCAATGATCTGTTCGTGTCGTCACTCGTCAATACTTAGCCTGTGTATTAAGGAACTTTTAATTATTTCTATTTTTTCACTCTTTTATCATTATAACTTTTGCTCAGTGTGGTTAGTTCGAAATAATACTTGTCAGCTTGTTTAACAAGTGTGAACAATCTGTCACTTGTCAGTCTAAAACCACATCAAATTCTGTTAACAATAATTTGTATTCATCTTCTCAATGTAGTTAAACTTATCTCATTTATTATCCTTGTTATTTCTGGTAAGTAGAAATCATTTTGCATCTTATTAAATACACGAAATTTGGTTTTTTTTACTACTCGCATTATATTGCAATGACAAAGAATTCTAATCTAATGTTGTCTAATATTGTCTTTTAACTTTTGACTGCAATTTAAATAACAAAAAACAACGTGATTTAAAATTAAAATCCGTATAGAATATATTAAAAAATTTATCCAAACAAAAAGTATAAAATTAATAATAGCTTTGTCTTATATAAGAATATATTTTATATCTACAGTTTCTCTTTAAGTATTTTACAAAATATAAAACTTCAAGTTGTAAACTCGTAACTTATTGTAACTATTAAGTTACCTATAGTGTCAACTTTGCATCTGCAGAATACTATAATTTAGTAATATAATAAGTACAATTTGGTATCAATATTTATTATTTTATAACTATTTTTATTGGTAATTAATTAACTTATATTATTACTTCAGAATATTTTAACATTAAATTTATTAAAATATATATTACAGAATTAAATACGAAAATGAAAAAATAAAAAATCGTAGAATGACTACTGCCTACAGGCTTCAACAAAAACGTCGTATAATAAATAATAATTGAATTATCAGGTCTACAGTTTACCAATGTTTTCAATTTTTTTATTTGTCATGCATGATAAATATTTAATACATTAGGTAACGATTTATCATTTACATGAAAGAGAATGTCGTTGTAAACATTGTATACACATTATTTAATTATTATTTAATAATACAATTATGATTAGAATTGGATAAATAGATATAATTTATAAATTATATTTAAATTTTGTAAATACATAATATTTAAAAAAAAAAGTGACTCCCAGTGTCATGTTGCCTAAAGTAATTTCTCTGAATGAAAAAAAAAATATTGTAATTCTAATTTTAAACAAATGTGAAGTAACGTTTTACACGAATAGGATAATTTACATAATGCTTAATGTTGTAAACTAAATATTTATAATTTACTATGAAAATATTTCACAGTTAATAAACTGAACATTATTCAGGAATCAATTAATATCAATTGAAAACATTTTTTTTACTTATTGTGTATAGTAATATATACTCGTATATGCAGGTATATATAGTGTTTTTTTTGGGGGGGGGAAGTATCAAATTCATGTTTAGCACCGCTGCACAGATACCTAAAAGGATATATATTTTAGGTACTTTAGTTTATTTTGTGAACATTATTCATCTCTAACAAAATAAAATATGTGTTCGTAATAGAAACTAAAAACAGTTTGTTGTGTAATTACTTTAACCCTCATTTTTTAAAAAAATCTTTTGAATTTCTTCACAGAAATATGTAAAACACGCTGTCCCGTAAGGATATTTTATTATCTCTCGTCGTTTAACAAAAATAATGATAAAATTACTCAGGCACTAGGTTTAGAAATTTATATTACAGTTTTATACAATATGTTTCTGTATAAAAAAATAAGAATGCATAAAAACTTATTCTTTATACAGAGCGATATTTAAACGAGTGATTATGTATTGTATACATTTTAAAATACGGATTATTTATTAAGCTGATATTTATGAACACTTCTCAAACATTAGAAAAATTTTTTCAAAGCACCATATTCTAATGGATATAGAAGAAAAATAAGTTATTGTCGTTTAAAGCTTAAATAAAGAAAAGTCTGGATACAAATGGAAGGGTAGGCTGTGTTACTATGATGTTTTCCATCAAAATCCTCATGCAATATGTCTCAAATAATACTTTTTAATTTTTATGTATTTGTTAATTAATTTTAAAAACAACTTCGTCTATATTTACGGTCGTATGGTTTATAAAAACTAAATAATTCTATAATAAATAATAATATATTGCTTCACTGATATTTTTTTCAAATAATATATCCATTATTGATTCTTTCAGAACATTAAATTTACAATGTATGTCGTCATTCAAAAAAGTAAAATTTTTAATATCATAATAAAATAAATAAATAAAAAATTTTTTTAAAAGATGTTGTTTTATTTCGACTGGAAATAACGTAAAAATAATATTTTCAAAAACGTTAATAGATTTTCAAATAATAAGTGTTTGATAAAACAATCACTGGCATACACAAATATATATTATTTAGTATAATTTTAAATATTATGTACTTATAATATAAAAATAAATTTAGTTCAATTACAAGTATTTAGATATCTAACTATACGTGAAATTACACATCTAGCATTCTTATTAATTTTAAGTTTTATAGTCTTATTAGCTTTTAGTTTTTAAAATTGTCTTTTTTCATTTATGATTTAAAAACGTACATAATACAGTAAATTAAGCATTTAATTAGACAACTAATATAAATAATTTTTTATGCATGTCCACAGACACAGAATATAAGTTTATAACTGTTATAAGTATACAGTTTACTACTGATATGCACTTAATAAGAAATGCTTTCGACCATTGTATATTTATACAAACAAATAATTTTACAAGCTATATATTTTTATTATAAATGTATTGATATTTTTTTGTGGTAATCATCAAAAAAATAATTTTTCGGCAGTTTCGATATTGAATTATAAATTTATATTGATACCTAATTATAGTTATTTCGTTTAGGTATGTTAACGTCACTCTGCATGTCATCGTTTTACAATTTACAAACACATATGTTAGATACCTTACACAATATAAAATTGCGTTCAGTGGAACAAATTTGGTGTCGTTACTTGTTAGCTTAGAGTAAATTAAGTTATCATCAAAATTAAAAGTAAAAACGTCAGCATTTATATTTATACAGTACTAGCTGACCCCGTGCACTTCGTTGCCCGATAAAAATGCAAATTCTATGTATATAGATTCGAATTTTGATGTTATTTACTATTCGGTTTAACGGTGTTCAAAACTTAGACATTTTCATTGACTGTTTTGATTCTCAAAAATCTTGTGAAAGCACCACTTTAGTATGCGAATTTTGTAAAATGCTTTCTTATTACACACTAAATTTGTGATACGATTTTACGAATATACCGTGTAAATTGTAAGCATCGATCTATCATTGTTCAGGCTCTACGTTTATTAGTCAGTGAGTTACTCAAGTCATAATATTATAGTCATTCTGCTTACCGTTGCCGTGAGACTCTCTTATGATTATGAGAGCAGTATATTATCATGTAGGCAATCCACACGTGGTGGATTGCGGACCCCGCGAGATGTGTATAAGAATTTTATAATTTCTAACACTTAAGTTTCAAAGTTATGTCATTTTTTTTTTTTTACTACAGTGGGTAAAATACAATAATGTGCCATCTCGTGGTTTTTGTATTGTTGCCCGTTGGTAAAACAATAAAACTTAGTATAACTTGTTATGTTAGTCTATTGCTGTAAAAAAATGTATATTAAATATATATATTATAATCAAGCTGTCCCGACACGGCGTTGCCCGCGTATTAGTTGGTTTTTTTTGCATTTTCGTAGGCCATGTATTAGTGTTATTATGTATGAGAAAATTTAATTTATTTAAAATTTAAATTTAACATTTTAAATAAATTATTTATTTTATTTAAATGGTTGCCATTGACTACCAAAAATAATTTAGTTTACTATTATTTATTTTATTTAAATGGTTGCCATTGACTACCAAAAATAATTTAGTTTACTATTTGCTGGACAGATGGCGCTGTATGTGAAAAACGATTTCCCCACTTTTCTGTTGAATTTTCCCTGAATTTTCCAGAATTTTCTTTGCTATAAACCTCACGGAGCCCAAGACCTTTCCAACGAATGCAAAACCGTGGAAATCGGTTCGTGCGTTCTGGAGTTATAGCGTCAGGGAGGAAAACCGGACTTATTTTTATATAATAGATTTTTTTATTTGTTTTATGTTTAAAAATTAAATCATCGTAAAAACTACTGTATAAGTATAGATAATTTTCTTACTTTCAAATTTGATAATTGATTAATTAACTCTTATATAAAAAAGCAAACAATACTAAATTGGTTCTGCTTAATACAAATTTGGTATGCTTTGCGTTCGTAAGACAAGGACAACATAATATATAATGTAACGTACTGACGTCCCTTTAAATGCTGCAACAGATAATACATAAAATTAAGTAACTTTAAAATGTTTATTGTAGATTGTAATTTGTAACTATAAAAATAAATTCCATCAACTTTAATAGCATTTACTTCAATTTACTGGTATTTATTAATAAGTAACTGCAGGATTTGGTTTTTTACGTTAGATGGTAACTACCTGTCAGCCTACTTAAGGTACTTAAAGAAATCCCTCTGTGTTTCTGAATGTCTAAACAAATAATTTTCAAATTAAATACGTTTTTAAATTTAAAATTGTCAATAAATAAAATATATTATATATTTTCAATTTATAATAAAATTACAATAAAATGTGTAATGCGCATAGTACAAAATAAATTATTATTTATAGATTTTATTATTATTATTGTTACATTAATAATTACCTATATTTTATTACTTATATATTTAAATCATTTCAAATACATTTTTTTTCATTTTACTGATACCTATTAACATATTTTTTTATACGAAATGATTCAACTATGTATTATTATATATATATAATATTTGGACCGTTTAGAGTTTATCCTTTTTAAGCTCCAGCAGACATATTACATGGTTACTGAATTCGCCAACTTAATATGATTAAATATTAAGTAGATATAGGTATATTGTAAAAGAATAAGTGGTTTTCGACATTATACTTATGTAAAACGATTGAACAAGACAAAGTAAAAAACTTGAAACAACCCAAGGAGTTTCGGCTGGGTCCGGCTGTTACGACGGGCGGGTTGAATGTGCTCATTCGTTGTACCTGTTGAATGGTTTTATAGAATCATTATCTACATAGGTGTAACTTGTGGGGCGAAAGGGGCAACTGTCCCCCTTATTATTTTGTAAAATGTATTTATTAGGTATATTTAGTCTACAATAGTATTATTAAGTATACGGTATATCGACATAAAATGAAGATTGCCTCCCCCGCTCCCATAAAAATTGCCCAAGTTACGCCTATGATTACCTATATACTACACGCCTATAAACATATAACAATATACTTATAAGTTATAGTGCAAATTTATTCACCGACTTGGCCATATTCTCGGTGTTTCGACGGCAATAAATTAATTATTTTTTATTGTTTGTTTGTTTGTGGTTTGCAGCGGGAACGTCGAGAATACTGAGCGGCCGTTTGAAGAGCTCGGGTGGGACCACCAGCAGCCGACGACTGCAACAGAACAGGCGCAAACAGACGACGGGATGAAGAACAAGAGGTATCTGTTACTGCCGGCCGTGGACAACATATTGTTGCGCAGACAGTACCCTCATTTAGCGACAAATAAAATTTAATTTAATACTATAAGTTACACGCTTCGCCGACGTATACAATATTTAACGATAACGTAATGTTTTAACAAATAATACATAATAATATTACTATAACATATTAATATAATATAACGTCATATTTACCTCGTCGTATTAGACACAATATCCACCGCCCGTCCGGCACGGGGCCGACGGCGCACCGTTGTAATACACGATAAATTATCGTCGCGATAAAAGTAGTATTATGATTTTGTGCACGATCGGACTTACCGGACGGGTAAGTACAATAATCGACAAAACCTTTTTATTGGAATTTCTCAAATTATAAGACAATAATAACTATGTGTGTTTCTTAAAAATTAAATTATCGTACTTAAAAATAATATTAATAATATGTGTGTGTGTTGACATATTATTTAGCTTTGCCACGTTAAGAAAAAAAAAAAAAAAAGAATCAACATTTAAGAATAGGCATAATATTATAGAACAATTACAATTATTCCCTATAATATGGCTATTATATTGTAGACGTTTATCTTCTATTATAATGAACATAATATAAAAATAAAGTTATTTTAAGTGTAACATTAACGAAGTGTCTTAATTATTATTTATAATTTTTACCTAATTTATGCGCTGTTTAGTGATTTTATTTTCTATAAACACAGCGAGGGGGAGGATAAATTTACCTATATAACGATTAATCGCATTAATACAACCTACACAATGCTGTTGACTGTCCAGTGTTCACTGAGTTATAGCCTACTATATTTCATCAGAAACGTAATATCACATATATTGATACTTATAGTTTATGATATAAAAAATCAGTAAGATTTTCATAAACAGTTTTAGGTTTTTTGATATGCATTTGAAAATCAAATGGTAATAAATTTATATTTTTAAAAAAATTTTATAATTATTTTGTTTTTAATTTTAAAAATTTTTCGTGAAGTCTTGAAATTTTTAAATTTATTATTATATTATTTATGTAGGCTCCTTCACTGACATTTTCATAATATTAAGACTTAAGGTTAATTTTAAGCTTTGTCAGCTTTCATGCCATAAAAACATTAATTTATCCTATTCACATATTCACACTATTCTGCGGTAAGTTGGTATTGACTTAAAAGTTAAAATATATAAATAAGGTACTACTTATATTGTTATCATTTAACTACCACAGTTAAATGATACAATAAATGCGATATTTTAGAAAAAATAATTCAATCATTTATATATTAACTATTAGTAATGTTAAAATAAATTACTACAGCTATAAGGACAATAGGTATACCTAGGTAAGGGTATAATAAATAAATAATCAATAAATAATCCTTATATAGTTACCTAGTAATATATGCCAAGGGCGCCCATAGGAAAATTCTCAAAGGGGGGACAAAATTTTAATTTATCAATCTATTTATAAATAGGAATGGCTCTATGTATATTTATATATATATATATAATCACACATATATCTGTGGACTGTGATCATAAATAAAATATTATAGTGGTGACATGGTGTACACGTCATACATATACATATATCGTATCTATGGCAATACACAATATTTTAAGAATTTATGATATTATTCAAAGAATAAAAAACATGTCGTTATTTAGAGCTGATCACTTGATTTTCTACAATAATTAAACTGATTTTTCATAAAAAAAATTGTAAATTATCTTATATTAAATTAAATTTTTAAATTCTATCTAAATAAATAAATAGATTGCATTTTCAAACTTAAGCTATAAACGTTTTACTTTAAAATACTTATAGTTTGTAAATTTTCGTAAATTTATTATATTTTAAGTATTTAATTATTATAATAATATATAATTATGCCATATTATTACTACTTTAAAATGTCAGTAACCAGTAAGTAGTGTTGAGTACACTTGTTATTTGAGATCACACACTTGATTCGAGAATAAGATCAAGTACACCGTGGTAATAAGATAAGTAAAATAATATAAATTAATAATAGACATAAGCGTGCGCAGGTTTTCTTTGCAGGAGAGCAATATCTTAGCTAAGGAGGTTCAGACTCCAATCCTCCCTTCCCCGAATTGTAAGTATAATATAAGATATTGGGGAATCGGAAAATCTAGCAGGGGAGTACACGTTATTTCAGAATTTATTGTTTTATAAAATACTTTTAAGAATATTCTTCAAAAATGTTTATGTTCAAAAAAAAAAAAAAAATATATATATATATATCTACATATTATATTAATAAAAATTGTTATTTTGACTTAAATGATGCAAGAAAACCATTTTAATAAAGATTAATAAATTTAATAATAATGGGTGGCTTATGATAAAACTATATCACTTGATAAACTTAAAATAGGAATCAAACAAAAAATTAAATGTCTAATAATAACTCTTCGGTGACAGTTGTTATAAACAGCATATCGCTAATTATACTCCAACCTCTTCCAACCGGCACTATACAGAATTTTCTAGAGAATGATCAAAATACATGCCTATCGTTAGTTTCTTTTAAGTCTTCAGCAAACACACCATTTAATACAATCTGAACCATTGCAGCCTAGAAAAAAAAATACTAGAATAATTATAAATGAGCATTGAAAAATAAGATACTCACATTTGCCAATGGAACATCAACTATGAGTGAGCCATGGTCATGCTTGGATTTAGGTGATTTGTCCAGAAAGTTAATTATGTTTTCTTTGCCTTTGTGTAAATAACGACGTTTTTCATGTTTGTGGCTGTCAGTTTTTAAAAAATTTTTACTTTCAGGTAGATACTGTGATAAACTATCGTCGACACTAAAATTAAACACAATTAAAATTATTTAACTATTTAATAGAATTTTGTTTAATAAATAATATACCAACTTTTTAAATAATAAGCTGCTGAATAATGTAACCGTGGCATTTTCATGGTAAGCTTCTGAAACCATTTGTCTGGACACTTGATTATCATGACGCTCATAGTATTGAGTGGAAAAAGATTCAACTAAACTCATCACAGGATTTGGAAGTTTAGGATTATGGACTTCAGCTGGTATGAATAACAATTACCCAAACTAAATTGCATTTTAAATTTGGTTCCAATTAGACTGTACCGAGATGACAGTTCTGAATTATCCTGAAAATAATTAAATAGCATTGTCCTACATCCTAAACATCAATGTAAATTAATATAAATATAAAGAAAATTAAAAATTGTTATCATAAAATATTTTTTTATCTTGTGAAGTACTAGATTCAGTCTTGCTGGTTAGGAAATCAAAAACTTAATATTTTTTTCAACACAAATATAAAGCATAAGTTACTTAGAGTTATATATATTTTGTTCTAAATGAAGATATTTATAAATACATTTGTAATGCTACTCGATAATATTAATTATTCTTATGGGTAAATATTTTATTCAATAATAACATTAAAAGCTTTAATTATCATATTTACCTAACTAAATATGTAGGACGCCATACTCGCATGTGTTGTCTCCGTCTTACATACATGCAAGTATGCAACACAACAAATTTTGGTTCAGTGAAATCAATTTTATGCTGTTAGTTTTAATAATAGAATAAGTTCACCTGTAATCAAACTTAAAGGTAAGAATATTATTTAGGTCATGCCATAGGCATTTATTGATATTTTAATTTTGAAGTGAGTTAGGGCATTTTATAGTTTAAATATTTTACATAACTGTACCTAACTCACTTAAAAATTATAAAGTATCAATAAAAGTGTATGAGATACCCTAGATAATATTATTACCTTCAAGTTCAATATTAGATAAATTTGTTCTACTATTAAAGCTAACAGCATAAACTTGATTCTCCTGAACGAAAATTTGGTATGTTGTATCCAGTAACGTATTTAGGGGGGTCAGGAGGGCTTGGGCCCCAGTGGTAAATTTTGGAGAGTATTTTGATACAATACGGTAATAATGTATGTTTTGTGTTTTAATTTTTTAAAATTTTTTTTTGTATAACAGGTATAGGAAGTTAATTTTAACAATTTTTGGTGCTAGTTCGGTATGCGCTCTACAATCAAGTTTCTAGTTTGGTATGCACTCTACATACGTTATGCGCTCTACATCTGGTGATTTACCGTCTTATGTACAAAACCTACGATTGTGAGAAACCTATATGCAGCCCATTCATCAGAATGAATTTCTGTTCCTGCTTAGCATTCACGTTTTAATATCGATAGAAGTGTTTTTCGATCGCGTCAATGAACATAAAAATAACGGCAGGGCCCCCACATACAATTTCGGACCCCTGTAATAAACGTTTGTCCGAGTCTTTGTCCTTTATTAAACTTGCAAAAATACAATTTACCATCTATATATAATAATTTTTGGAATAATATTTGTTTTTTAATTATACCAATTCAAATTCAATATTCATCGTTAAGACAGGACAATATATGTTGTGTCAGCTGGCAAATTATAAAAAATCAAAATTCATAAGCATTTCAAAATTAATGATGTCTTTTCCATTTTTTTATTACAATATTATCTCAATTAAAAAAACAAGTATATTTTAATTTATATTTAATATTTTTTTTTTAAGTTGAAATTATATTTTGCAGGCTTTGAGCTCAGCGTAATCAATGAACCATTTATGTCAAATTATAATATATCAAATTTACTATCATTAATCAATGACTATAAATATATATATTTCATAAAATGTTATTTTACAATAATATTTAATATACAGTAAGTATTTCTACAAAAATTTCAAAAATTAAAAATAAATTTCAACGAACCCACAAGGTAGGCCCCAAGGTAGCCGGGCCCCTGTACTCGAGGTCTATCAGACTCCCCCAAGTCCGGGACCCTGCCAGTCGGTTACACACTCCTTGCTTCTTTCTGTCTGATCCATTATCACCATCACCATATTCCCGTATCAAACGTTGAGTGTAGAACAGCTAAATCTGTAGAGTCAGAACCAGCACCCAATTTTTCAGCGATCTTCGAATATCTTCTAAATGATCATTCGTTGATGGGCGTAATAGAGATATTAACTATAATTCATTGGGTTTTACACCAAGCTATGCTAATAATACGCAACGCCTACCTACATTTTGATTAAAGATTTATTAAGTACTCTAAAAAAAAAACAACACTATTGTCCTGTGAATCATAAAGAATACAAAAATGCGTACAGATCATGTAATAAGGTAGGTACCAAATCAAAAATAACTAAAACGTCAGATAATTATATTGTATTAATATATTTATTTTGCAACAATTTATTTATAAATTAATAGGCAGTTATACATTTAACAAACATTGTATATAAATTCTTCGGCTCCGAAATAAAAACCGAGTTAAGCCGAATCAATAATAGTTAAAAAAAAAAAAAAACATAATAATATTACCAATAGATTAATTATTCAGGAGAACTTATGATTAGTCATAGATTATAATGCTTAATCCCATCATAATACTACGTGTACTATTATTGTATTTGATGGATAAACCGGATTGAGATTTTGGTCAAACACGGTGACTGAAGAGCGTTTACACGAGTGTTCGCACGGACGTGCACACAATATGATATTATAATTATTATAACAATAAAAGCGTGTACCTATAATATTATGTGCGTCTTATATTAAATATCACGTGATGTTCGTAATAGATAAACGAAAATACAAAACTTTATACAAAAAAAAAAAAAATGACTAAAACATATTATATACATTAACAACATACCTATTTTACGAGTAATGATAGGTATATAGGTAGGTACGATTAGGTGGTATCATAAATGTATATTCGGTGGTATTACCTAAGCTGTGGTCGTGAAATAATAAAATTGCGAATGGCGTGTTACAGTGTGCATAATATTATTATACGGTAATAAATAATAATACAGTGGAATCTCGATAATTCGAACCTCTATAAGTCGACTTTTCGGTAACTCGAAGGAATGCCTTGGCCCGGGCCTTACATTGATAAGTTATCGAAGTTCGACTGTATTTTTATATATACATGTACCTATAGTTAAACAATAGAAGTGCTAGAACTCAAATATAGATAATAGACATCAAAAACGACAAAACGAAAAAAAAAACAAAAAAATTACAAATAATTATTAATTATATGCACGTAGATAATCAAAAAGAACAAATCGTTATTAAACATTTTGTATTATTTTTTAAAAACAATAATGAATAGATTTATTTATAACTATTACCTACCTACCAAAGAGATTATGCAAATATCTACTGTTTACGCATACCTATCTTATAAAATCAAATATTATATTATTAGGTACTGATTTTGGAGAAATAACCCTGCACACTTGCGGTGATGTGCGTGTGCTGTAGGTATTTATTACGGTATCCCAATTATTTGGTAGAATATCGCGTATGAAAGTATTCGATCAAATTTATTGAAACAAACAAGGCGTATAAATCGTAGGCCATGGTTTAGTGTCGCGACTTAGGTATCTACTCTTTAACTAAAACATTTCCACCCAAACAGAGCTATAAACTATTATCAATAATTTTAATAATTAATTACCTATTACATTTTTGAATTCTAACACTCAATTCAAATAAAAATACTTATTAGATAGTACATACTAAGTTAACTTATTTTAACGTAAGACACTCATTATTTCTAAAATTACGTACCTATTAACGTTTTAACTAAATTATTTTAAAATAATTATTTTGTAAACAAAAAAATTACGTGTTTACTTAATTTCATATTCCTAAACAGAATATTTATGTTAGTTATCTGATGAATGAAAAAAATGTTGATTAACTGAATAAAGTGCCCAAGATTGTCCTACAAAATATTATTCCAGTATTTCATTCATTTAAAATGTCAATACTTATAACTAGTTATAAGTATAATTATTAATTAACTGCTTGCTTTAAATTCAATCTGTATGTATAAAAATTATTCAAAAAATATTCAGCTTTGCAATATGAAATTAAAAATAAATGTATTAATCATACAGACGTTTAGAAAAGACTAAAAAAATAATCAAGATTAAAAATAGTAAAAAATATAATTGTTTTGTAATACTTATCATTTATTATAAGTACCTAATTAAAAAATAATATTTTCAAAATTGTTAATATATTTTGAATAATGATTGTCTTACGTTAAAAAAAATTACAATAAATAATATCATAATATTATACATAATTATTATTAATATAATATATACTTAAATTAGCAAAGTGAAACAATGAGATACAGAAAGTACACATTTATTTTCATAGTTATACAACTATTTTTATGATTTATTATTATTTCATTGGCAATCCAGTGTTGCATTTGGAACAAATCTGTGTGATATTGACTCCTTAAATTTAAAATTTAAAGATTTGAACAACTTATTTATATAATGTTCACTTAGTCAAAAAACTGAATTAATCCAAGTTAAAAGAGTATTTTGTATTATACCTATGTGTATAATATATTGTTATTATTGTATAACATAATTTCCGCTGTATTTCAGTGGATGAACATGAGCAATATTTGTGCAGAGATCGTATGAATAAAAGATACATCACAGATGGTCAAGAAATCAATAACAATTAGTACTGTTAAAATTCTTAAACTCTACATTACATTTTTTTCACAAAATTAAAGGATATATTATCTACAAAAAACATTTAAAATAATACTTGTTTTTTAGAATCTATTCAAATAATTATTTTAGTAAGACACGTCTGTATTATAATATACATTCAATTTAAATATTTTGATGTCTTTGTACTTAGAATATTTTCTTAAGAATATTATAGTTAAAGTGATTAAAATAAAACACATACATATAACTTAAATGTGCTATAACCAAATCAAATGAATTCAAATAATGTTAATTTTGCCCATGATATTAAATAAATTAGTACATAGCAATTATTCAACTAGTTTTGCCATTTATAATAATTGTTAAGTGTATGAAATAATAATACATTATATTTTAATTGTATTACTATTTGAAAATATAAGAGTTATTTTTTACCATTACATAGTAGACATTTTAATAAAAATAATATTACATTCATTTTAAAATTAAAGCTTCCAAAAATAATAATTGTAACTTAAGAATGTACCAAAGAAATGTACCAAAGAATGGAATGTGTAAAAAATTGATTTATGAAACTTCAAAAAATTACTGATACTTCTGAAATGGGATTGTATAAACATTTGAAAAATGTAAAAATATTAGTAAATTTAGAAAATTCATGATTTATCAAAATTTTAAAGTAAAACCCCACACAGTTATACATAATACTAATCCCAGTGAACAATGAACTAAGTACCTACTGTAATTTGATGTTTATAACTCTGAATTAAGTAGTAATTTTACTACACAAAATTTATTAAAAGTAAAATTGATAGTTTTTTAAATGTCTAATTGTTATTTTTACAAATTCAATCTTTATTAAAAATATTATAACACAATTAACACATTTTAAGAGTATGACAATATTATTTGGCCATTTACATGAAACTATAAGAGTTGGTAACACCATGAAATAAAATATTTAAAAAGAACAGCATGTTAATTGATAATAAAATATTTAATAATTCTAGAATTATATACTGGTGGGATAATTCTTAACAATATAGTGAAAAAATATTAAAATTCAGTTAGCGTAACACATAGATGATATCTCATATATATATAATAACTAAAATTAAAATGTTCAACTCATTTTACTATTAAAATAAAATAACAAACTTTTAAAAAAATGAACTATAATATGCAATGCTTTTAATTTTAATATAATTTATAGTTTAATACAACCACTAGAGTGCCATTAAGGAATTAACCAAAACAATTTGGTTTCAATTGATAATAAATTACTTATACTTAATACATAATAGAAGAATGGTAACTTTGTGGAAAACCAAGATAATAGTTACTGGTTGTCGATAACACACATCCTTAAACAGTATTTAATTAGAGAACCCTCATCACTTTTCAGTCTACATGAAAATCTTTTATTTTAATATCTTGCACAATAGCTTCATCCCATGGTCCATAAATGTTGTCTTTGAACGAATGCCATTTAACAAAATAGTATGGGCACATCAGATTAATGAACAAAACAGTTAGGATAAATAGTCCACTCATTAATGATGACACCCTTATACATAATACAAACGTAACAGTTACAAATGACAATAACATGGTAATGGAAGATTTGATCGGCGATAGAAGTATTGGTGATACAGCAAAACACTGTACTGCTATTGTGATAAACACAAATACGTGGAAAGCTGTTTGTAGTCTTGAGCACAAACAAATTGAACCGAATAAAGCAGCATTTAATGACAGCGATGTTGAAACTATAACTGCAGAAACCCATAGTCAAAAAATACAAGATGTACACACATCATAACCGTAGTTGTGGCATATATGGTATCTGTGCTTATGGTTTCAGTCAATGTTTTCAACACAGGTGATAAAATATAACCAGATACGACAAATGCACACGCAGACTTCATCAACCATAATGGAATTGTCTTGCAATTTTCATAAAGCAAAAGGTAAACAATAAAACTAAAACTTGTAGTGGAAATTAACAATAATAGTGGAGAAATCAAATTGCAATTCAGAGCATAAAAAGATAATGCAAAAATTACCACTATGCATAATCTTTGTGTAATTAAACCAGCTCCGAGGATTGCTTCTAGAAGTGTAAGTTTTCTTACATGAAGATTTTTTCTCAATTCTTCTAGGAAAGACTTATCGGTATAATTATCTGGATAACCTTCGTTGGAATAAAGGTTCTTTTTCCATGGTTTAAGTTTTAGGTGACCATTACAAATAGTTCCATTTTGATGTTTTACTTTAGTTGAATACTGGGATGACTTGACAATACCATTATCTAAAATAAAACAATTTTATTATTAATAAGAGAAATATATTATAAATATTTGATCGGAAAAATATTCAAAACAACAAAAATTTCAAGACATTGCATACAGAGTTTAAAGTAAAAATTAGATAGTTTAATATTAATTTTAAAAAATTAGCTTAACAAGATTAATTTCAAAAGCCCTAAAAAGGTTAAATTGGGTCAAGTGGACAAATGATAAAAGTAGACAGTTTTAATTGATCACTTACATAATAAATTTTATTAACTTAGTAAATTGTACAACAAATAACAATATGTATTTAATTTACCATTTGATGTAAGGTATCTAATTAGATGTTACAGTCCAAAATTTAAATCACTTACAGATAAAAATAAACAAGTATATTATTGATTGTTTTTTATATACAGCTAAATGAATAAATATATGAAAAGGCAGAATAGGTTTTACCCATGTGCAATTTTGAACTAAATTATAACTATTATATAATATTTACTATAATTTTTATAATTTGATAACTTTGTAAAAAAAAAAATTATAAAATTATAATTCAAATACCATGCCAAATATTATTACAATTAAATAAAAAAACTTCCCCTACCCTCCTCATCACAAACAAAAATTTAAAAAAACGACTGTCTCCATGTAAGTATTTGGAACATCTCTGTAAAAAAAAAAAATTGTAAAAATATTCAATAGTATCAGAAACTTGGTTACATATAAAATACCTGTTTTTTAATGTATATAAAGATAATGATAATTTTATAAATATTATCGAAATTAGATACTGAACAACATTTAACTGATTGAATTACTTAGGTATAGCTAAAAAAACACACTAAATATTATCATAATAACAATTTTATAATAAGTTTGAAATTCCTAGATTATCTGTATAGAATTTAAAATTAATTCAGATAGTTTCAATATTTTTAAATTATTTAGATAGTTTTTAATTTTATAATTTGTTTAATTATTCAATAAAAAAATATTATTAGTCTAATTTTCCAAAGTCAATTATGAATATAAAAATAAAAAATACAAATAAAATATTAATTATTACTATCACAACTTTTGTCTTTTTCAATTAGGCTTTAATCTTCATTACTGCCATTAATGTTTTCCTCATTGTTTTTATCTTTAACAGACTAAAGTTTTAGTTTTTTTTTCTCCACTTCATTAACTATTATACAATATAATATCTGAAGATAATATTACATCTTATTCAAGATAATTCATCTACAATGTCCTTACGATTTCCTCTAAAATCTTTAGTTTTTATTTTTAGTTTCTAGTGATTTTTCACTTAGTCATAGTTATTTAACCTATTCTGTGATACAGCTATTGAGGATTAGATACTTGATTATGACTGAATTAATAATTTGTTATGAAAAATGAAACAATAAAGTTAATTAATAAAAAAACAATTTTATTAGTAATAAGTGTGTGTGAAGGAAACAAATAAGCGGGTGTGTTCAAAAAATAAATAAAAATTGTATCTTTCTAAAATATTTGTACACAGTTTTTTAATATAAAATTTAATTCGGCAATCATACAGATAACATTATATCAAGTGCAATAATGAAGAAAAGTATCTTTGGTAACCACAACTATAATAGGTATTGTTTTACACCAAAACTTGCTCAGAGTAAAGAATACTCATTAAATTATTTAATAAAATTAAAGACATCAACTTCAAATATAAATGAAATATTTTACTGAAAAATATCGATTATGCTGGTATGAAAAAATTAACATTTTTAAAATATTTAAGTTATTCGTGTGCCGTTTAATTCTTTATTCACTTAGTACCTAATTGCTTTAGTTTTATAGAAAAATAATTTTAACCACCTTTTTTAAAAAAAAATTTTTGACCACTGTGTGAAGTGCGTGATGATTAGGAACAAACACGAAAGAGTGATTAGATTACGATTATTATATAATAAAAGGTGTTGGTGTTTGATCGGAACACCGTACGCACTAAAAGACCCTATGGGCTATCCGGACTTAGTGATCGACGACAGTTTTACTTACTTTTACCGGATGACAGGTACGTCGATTTGGTGACATCAGTCATACATGACATCAAGGGACGGCAGTTGAACAGAAACATGCGTGTCGCGATTCAACGGCCTCGGCAACGTGAACGACGGCGGTGGCGGTGGAGCCGTCATCAACTGATAAATATGCCGACGGAAACACAAACCAAATGCAAATGATCGTTTACCCAAAGACGAGTCGAACATATTATTTAATATTTTGTTTACCAGCGAAGCGCACACGCCTCTGAAATCACAAGATAATCGTTACTAATGATATGCATTGTACCTATTATCATAATATATTATTCATCGTGTTCTATCGTAGTCGTCGTCTGAGGTTTGACTGGCTTCGTCACTCGTTTCGGTATAATATAATATTACACCTTCATAATAAAATGATATTTTTTAATATATTTTATCATCGACGTTTGAAGGACTGCGCTGATAAGGAAGTGATAACGTTTACGACGATGCACCGTGCACGCATAAATCGTGGATCTTATTGTAGGTAAAATGTCGCATTTACCATGACGTCATTATGTCGTTTATCAATTTCCACGATATTATAAGAAGTGTACGGATAAAAATACCTAAAATACCTACCTACATAATATTAGTTATAGATGCAAATAATCATTAACTTCTATACTATCTAGCATAGATTTCTGAGCAAATACTGTACGTACAGCCGTACAGGGCCTAAAATTGTGTGCAGTAGCACACACTATGTGCAGTAGCAAATTTAAAAGTGTACATTACTTTTTGTACTTTAACCGAAATTATTTTGTTTTTAATTTTAAAATGCTTAGTTATATAGGTATCAAATATCAAGGACTTTTATAGAAGAGTGTCTTAGATTGTATTTATTATAATTAATTATTATTAATAAATACCAAAAACAATAAATTATGCTACGAAGTTATGTATGACATGTGTAGGTACTACTAAGTCTATGTTTATTATTTAAACATATTGTGGAGTATGGACTTATAGGTATGCAGTAGCAAAATACCCTAATTTTAAGCCCTGCCGTACAATATAAAATATAATAATCTACTAATGTAGAGCAGTTTTTAATTTTAATTCTGTGAGGTAAATAATTATACGTATATACTGTCATACCTAGTAAAAAGTTTTAAGGCCTCACTCTTCACAAATAATAATATTAATTGAATTGCAACAAAATAAGTAATCTCTAAGATCGTTACTTTTTTTTTCATAATCTGACCTATTATAGGCCTATATAACCACTGATTATAAAACAGACCATATTATAGAGTATAGACTCTATAGTCTATTCTATAAACAATACTATAATCTATTTAATTTTTTTAATATTTAAAACTCAAATATTTATAAAAAAATGTTGCGTAGGTATTTTCGAAATATATTTATGGCAATAAGAACAAAGTATGAGGAAACTTGTATTGCAATAGTATACTCTACAGTGTACATAATTTAACTTCTTCAATGTCTTGTCTATTTATTAACAATTTTCCGATTTCACAATTGAATATATGTAATTGTTAGTTGATGATGCAAACATTTACTAAAATGTTAGATGCTATTAAACTACAGTTTGATTTAAATAATATTTATAAAAAGTATCAAAAAAATAATCTGCACTTAAAGTTGAATATATATTTTTTTTAATAAGTAATGCTTCATAATTACTTCCTTAAAAAAATCTATTAAATTTAATTATTCTCTGCAAAATATTTATTTGTAAATACCTTAAAACTAAAAAAATACCTAGTACAATATACTTATATACCTAGTATACCTACCTATATAATATATCCGTACCTACATGATACCGGTATAGCTTAGGTAAACTATGATTCAAAACTTTCTTATTTAATGATCTTCTACATTTTACTAATAATAGGACTTTTGTTAAAAGGTTTTTTAGACGTTTTAGAAATGAATCTGCATTTAATAATAATAAAATTAGTCTATTTCATTTTGACTATATGCACTCCTTATTTGTAGGCAAAATGCACATTCAGTAAGTGCAAATAGGTCAATTTTTTGGATGGCTTACAAATTGTAAAAAATTCCAGACCCTCAAACACTTCACACTATATTAATATTAAAAATAAATTTTAAATATGTATTTATGTACTATATGTTCTTCGACATGTGTTATGTGTAAAACACTATTACAACTCAACAAAATAAAATCGTTACCAATATTTTAACAGTGTTTTTCTGTCCAATAAATAATATTTATTTATATATTAAATTGCTGCTATATTTCAAGACGACGAGATTATGCACTCTTCCTAATATTGTAAGTTTAAAATGTCAAAAAATATAACTGCAGCATCAGATAGACTACACGGCGTAGCTTTGAATCGAGATGATATTCAAAACAGATTAAGGTTTGATTCCTTTAAAAAAATTTAAAAAAAAATTTGAATTAAAAGTCGTGTATATATTCAACGAGAGGAGTGCTTTTACAAAACAGAAAAATACTTTCGGCTGTAATAATTTTATCAGCTAAAATACTGTCGGCTTTAATATTTTCGGTTAAAATAATTCGATGATGTTTTCGTATCGAAGACTGGATTATTATGCGAACTTTTCATCCGTTCCAATTGAAATACAATGAAAGTCTTTTGCCATTTTTCTCAAAGGCACTAAAAAAGTTTGGTTTGAGTTCTTCAACACGTTCTACGTCGGTAATGTTAAGTGGGACACTCTTATTTGCGATTTGTAGAGGTTTTTCTTTAAGTATTCCAAATATGTGGAAGCCGATTTCGTTGATGGTCATGAACTGTTGGACAAGTCTGGACGATGTTTCTTCAGGACAGTTAATTTGGATTAGAAGTGGAATCGATGTTATTTTTACAGATACTTGGTCAAAACATTGAATTGCATATAAGTTCTCCGCCATGGATATTCTGGACGTGTTTGAAAATGGGTGGTATGGAGAGCAATTTCCTTACTCTGGTAGTGATGGTCTTCGTAAATTTAATATCAAGTGGCACGGGTGAGGGGGAGCGTAAAGTTAATGTTTGACTGTTGTTCCCTAGCTTTCTTCGTTGTTTAAGGATTCAGAAGAGGAAGTTGGTGATTTTAGTCTAATCCGCAGAGGAACTTTTTTGGGTGGTTGGATAGATGATTTTGACCGACCGCCAATGATGTACATACTATTTTCCATCCTTATTTTCTATTATTATGCTGATCATATGTTCCGTAACATAAAAAAGTCTTAAAAAGGTTCATAATAATATTAATCAATATTTATATTTTTAATAGTATGCATAGTTAATAGATATTAATAAAGCTCCTCATTTTATTTACGAAGTAATAATCAGTTCTTTCTTCAACTTTCTCTGATCCTCGAGTCAAGATTAATACTTTATTGCTTTATTTGTTTTATAACGTTTATAAAAACCATATTCAAAATATTTGATATCAAAATAAATTTAACACATTATTTAACTTGTATTAAAAATATGAGAATTAAATACGTATAATACTGCGACTTGCGAGGGTAGAGAATATACAATGAAATAATTTTACCAATAAATTGGTATTCATTTATTATTGAATTTTATTCTTTATAAAAACATTTACAAAACATACTCAAGATTATACACACTTGTAGAGATAAACATAGTAAACCGTAAAGACTCTACATCAGCGGTTCCTAAACTTTTTTAGTTTACTACGCTACCCTAAAAATAAAAAAAAATAATTGCGCCTCCCATGAATAAATAAATAACAAATTTATAATATTTAAATATAAAAATATTTTTATTGTTATGACAAAATAACACGGCTCGCGTCTCCCCTGCTAAATGCTTGAGCCTCCTAAGGGAGACGCGCCTCACAGTTTGGGAACCGCTGCTCTACATTATTTATTTAATATTTCAAGATTTCCTATAAATGAAATAGGTACTTTATTGTTTGTTTGTTATAATACAGGTAAGGTATAAAAAAACGCTAACTCTATAACCTCTATAATACTAATATAGTAAGGTATCTATCTATAGATAGAAATATAAAAGACTCTCAAAATTAATTATTTACTATACTATAAGTAGGTACTATAAATTATAGGTTTTTGAAGTAAAATATTTACTATTTTTATTTTAAATTATAATCAATATAATAGAAATAATAACTAATAAATTATAACAGGTAAAAAAAAAAAAGATATTAATAAATTATATCGTGTAGTGTGTACCTACATTTTATCACAAAAATAAGGGTTTGTATATTATATTGAATATTATAATAATAATTATTAATTATTATTATATTCAAGTACCTACAAATGTAAAAGCATTTTTTTTATTTAACCAATTAACTAAAAAATTCATATCTGTTTGACACTAAAATAAGCTGTGGCTGTCCTTGGTTCACAATCTCACAGCTAAATTTTATTGTGAAAAAAAAAATAAATAGAACACAATTTACTATATTATTTGACTATGAAAATAATCTTTAAGTGGAAGTTACACAATCTTTAGAAAAAAAAACTGTTCTTTGACCTATCAAACAGATTAAAAAAGTTGTTATACATACTATAATATTATCAATACGACAATACCTTGTTGTGAGAAAATTTGGTGTACTATTATTTAAGTTCTTTAAAACCGTACTTCTAAGTACCTATATCGGTAATCTGCGTATAGGTACTGTATTCTTAGTTATAAATTATAATTGTATAAATTCATCAATGAACTACCACTGCTATTACTGTATAATATCATCACTAGTTCACTATACAGGTAGGTATCTACTGTATAAAGTGGTTACTGCCGTTAGATACTGGTTACTAGTATATACTGTAAAGCTGTTGCCTGTTATAGAAATTTCCAATTAGTGCCAGTGACTTACTGGCACATATTGTAAGGGGCAAAATGTTTAAAATCTAGGATTGACCAAATTTGAATTAAAAAAAAAAAATGTAACAACATAAAACGTTATGGATAGAAAAATCTTGTATTTTTTGTTAAAAAATTTCAAGTATCCATATCAACGTACTACAAATGCTGAATCACATTATTACGATAATAGAAAACGACGAAAACCGTGTTATTGCGTTAAGGCAACTGAAGAATTTACTGACTACTGAGATAGATAACATTATTAAAAATTGTCAAATAACGATCTTGTATAATAGGTATACATAATATTATAATGTAGTCAATGTAGGTATATTGTATCAAGACTTATCAAGTTATGCTATAAAAAAAAATAGGCACCACAACTACAACTGTCAACTAAAGTAAAATCGTGATAATTGCTAAACAATAAAATATATTAGATAATGTTATCATTACGGACATTGCCGACCGGTTATCAGTAATCATTTCACCCGCCACCCAACAGACATCTGTTTTGCACGTCGCGAGTGTTACTGTAACAACAATAATAACTTACTAATAAGTATATTAAAATTAAAATTAAAACAATTTTAATACATTAATATTGTTAATAATATAATATTAGTGTCCCATTAAAAAAAAAATAATAATAATATTTACCAATCGTTTACACAACAATGTCTATAGCTTATAGCTTATAATATATAGTTTATAATATTATAATGTAATCGTTTGACACTTGATGGATGACAAATAAAAAATGTAAATACTAAATGATAATTAATTTTAGTAATATATCGTCGGCCGTCGTCGGTCTTTCTAACACCGTCCCCCCCGCGCCATTTATTAACGTGCCGCTGTTACCGAAACGAATTTTATCCGCAAAACTTTCGATTACCGACAATGTTCGCAATATCATTATGTTCCCATCGGACCCGTCCAAGTAAAGACGTCAAATGTTGATCCGCATAAATGTTTTACTGGCGTTGATAATAGGCAGTGGCCTGCTGTCGTTGGGTAAGTCGTCGTTAATCTAAGATTTATATTATTGTGCGTCCGTATCGAATTTTTGTGTGTCAATGATGATTATGGTTTCGAAAAACATTTTGATGTTGTCAATAATTGTTGACCGCATCACCGTTATTGGGAAAAAGCATAGGTCCACACACTGAATACTGATTTCGATCACAGCAAACCATCGTTGAAAGTGAATATTATCGTTTTTTATTTTCACCGTAATCACTCCGTACTCGCTAACATTATAATATATTTATTATTAAATTTTATTTTTATTTTAGACTTATTGGCTATTCGAGTATGTTGGTATTAATTTCTTACCAATAGCTTATTAACAATTAAAATGCACAAAACTTCAAAACGAGACAACAGTCTTGTCTTGAGTTAAGTTAATACTATATTAAGAGTACCTATAATGTTGAACTTATAAAAAATAATTTTTATTCTAACAGATTACTGTTGATTACCTTACTCAACATTTAAATTATTTTGCAATAAAATATTCTTTTTCATAGTGAATATTTGTTTCTAGATACTAAATACCTACCTACTATTGTTTTATAAAAATAAAATTTAAACACATCATTGATACATTTGATGCGAACTATACCTATTATAAACTTAACTGTTATTTATATTTTGATTATGATTTTAGGAATTATCTATTGCCTTAGATCAAATAATGGTACCCCTAAACAAGAATTTCAACTATCAAACAATAAAGAGTTTCAGCTTTTTGGATCTGCTGAATCTGAATTCAATATAAATCTTATTAATAAGTTGAAAAATGATTTGGCTATTGCAAATGAGAAAATAGAACAACTGGAAAGCAAGATGCAAGGATTTGATGAACGTATTAGAAAGCCTTATCCTAATGTCAAATATTTAAACTATAGATCAAAAAAACGTATTCTGGTAAGATAAAAAATATTATCTTCATCCAAATTCATAAATACAATTTTAAAATTAAGATACTATGTTTAATATCTATTTTTTAAATCCTTATACTTTTATATTAAAAGTAAAAAATGATAAATGCTTATGTCATTATTTACTTTGGTTTATTTGTTATTTCAATATATTTATTAAATAACCAAATGAGCGTAATAGTTATAAAAAAATACTTTACTATGGAAAAAGTTAATTCATATAAATTAGATGTAATAACAAGTATAACATATAGTATTATAACTTAATTATTATGATTTATAAAGGAATTTATCAACCTTGAAATTGTATTTACTATATAGTATATATTTTTAATTTTAAATATTAAATGTTATAAAATTATTTTTCAGGTTACTGGTGGTGCTGGTTTTGTTGGATCTCATTTGGTTGATAGATTGATGAAAGATGGTCATGATATTACTGTTGTAGATAATTTTTTTACTGGTGTTAAAGCAAATGTTGAACAGTGGATTGGCCATGCTAACTTTGAGTTAATTCATCAAGACATTGTCAATCCTCTCTTCGTTGAAGTAGATGAAATTTATCATTTAGCTTCACCTGCATCACCTCCACATTACATGTTTAACCCAGTAAAAACAATTAAGACTAACACAATAGGAACAATTAATATGTTAGGTTTGTAAAATATATCTATACTATAAAGGAATCTATAATAAAAAATTAAAGAATAAAAAACAATAAATAAATCATTTATAATATTTAATAAAATTCATAAATAGTAATAAATACAATATATTTGCACACTTTTTAATTAATTTAATTTTATAAAAGTAGAACTAATTTTTAAGTATAAATATATAAAGTTATTATGTAATATTAAAAAAAAAGAAGACATCACAACTGTAAGTGCTATCTCAGTCTTATACATTTTTAATATTTGTGTTTAGCTGTTACAATTTTGTTGGCATAATATTATAGTGAATTGATTTATTGTCAAATTGAAATTTAAGAATATTATCTGTGTTCTTTGTTTAAGTATTTTAATTTTCAAACTATTAGCTATTATATTTTTAAATTTTATATTTTACATAATATGGATGACTTGCTCAAAAATTAAAGTATTATGAAAAAACAATGAGATAATGAATGCACAATGTTACTTTAAATTTTATTTTAGATAAATTCAATTCATTCTAATATTTTAGTTAACAATATACATTTGGAATCACTAAACTCAAATTTACTATGTTGTCAGTTTGTAAGATGGTACATGCGGGTTTAATGCCTTTTATTTACAGATTAAGCATTAAAAATTAAATAATAAAATATTTTTTCTCTAGTGATCCAAAATTCACTGGTACTTTTAAATGTAGCACAATTAATCACAGAATTATATAATGTGTTTCTCCTTAAACAAAGCTTTTAAAACAAAATTTTGAGTGGTAGTTCATTTGTATTTTTCTTAAACATTTTTTTTGTTTTCTGTGACTTATTTATACATCTTAATAATCTTATTTTTGTATGGCCATTAGATGAAAACAAATTTATGAATTATAATAATTTATGTAAGAAAATATTGAAGAATAATGCAGTTCTGAATTATAACAAGTACAATTGTATTTTAGGATTAGCAAAGCGAGTAGGTGCCAAAGTCTTAATCGCCAGCACTTCTGAAGTCTATGGTGATCCTGAAGTACATCCACAACCAGAAACTTATTGGGGACATGTCAATCCAATTGGTATATATTCAATAATGTATAATTATTATTATGTTATGATTGCAACAAGTTTTTAGACTTATTAGTAACTTTAAACATTGTACTTAATGCATTAATTTCTAAGTTTAAGTTAAACTTATTGTTTTTTGTTGTTTAAAATTTTCATCCAATAACCAATAACAAAAATTGTTTTGTTGCTTAGGTCCCCGTGCTTGTTATGATGAAGGTAAAAGAGTTTCAGAAACATTGAGTTATGCATATGCAAAGCATGAAAAAGTATCTGTTCGTGTCGCCAGGATATTTAATACACATGGACCTCGAATGCATATGAATGATGGACGAGTAGTTTCCAACTTTATATTACAAGCTCTCCGAAATGAGCCAATTACTGTAAGAAGTACTATGTCATACAATATGTTCCAATTAATAGAATATTATTTGTTCAATTTTCAATATTTTTTTGTAGGTGTATGGTAGAGGTAATCAAACACGTTCGTTTCAATATGTATCTGATCTAGTAAATGGATTGATTGCCTTAATGGATTCTAATTATACCCAGCCTGTCAATCTTGGAAACCCAACTGAACATACCATTAACGGTAAGTTTTACCACTGATTCAATACCATTGTAAAATTTAAAAATGTTAAGTAAATAAGTATAAAATTAATACAGTTATATAATTGCTTATTTTATTAAATGTTAAAACATATTTTGATGTAATTGTCAATCAAATGTCCATAATAAATCATTTTTAATCTGTGTAAGATTAAAAAAAATATGTTTAAACAATATGAAAACTGTACCAAGTCAATTTATATTGGTGTCTAAAAGCTATTGTCTATGACGTAGTATTTTACAACATATAAATATATACATTTAACTTAAAATCAAAGTTTTTTTTTTTAAAAATTACCAGTCAAATATTGATAAATAGTATATTATTTATATATTACAGAATTCGCTGTAATAATTAAAGGACTAGTTGGTGGAAAAAGTAAAGTAATTACAACACCTGCTGTAGAAGATGACCCTCAAAGAAGAAAACCAGATATTACAAGAGCAATGACTTATTTAAATTGGAAGCCTAAGGTATATTAAATGGTTTTGTAGTTTGTACTAATACATATTACATAAAGTAAATAATATGTACTTAGACTTTCATGTTGATCTGAATGTATATTATTAATACTTTTTCATATAATATAAACTAAAAATGTCATTTGTTTTAAAACTTAACTATAAACTTTTTTAACTTTCACTTTATGTTTAGCGTGAAAAAAGTAAAATGGTTATTAAACAATTTTATACAATGTAATTTTATCATTTTTATTCCTAGTTTTAATAAATATTTATAAATTTACATTAATAAATAGAGTGGGTACAATTATTAATGTATATGCTTTTACGTACAGAAATACATATTTACCGAATACATATATGCAGTGTGCACTCGTAAATCTGGATTTTATCACAATAAAATAATTATATGATTCAAAACTATGAGTTTTACATCAATAATCAACTTCTAACAAGCACAGCCAATTTATTGTATAAAATAGTTTAATATTTCGATATTATTACCATTAATTGTTTTAAAAAAAAGTAATTTTATTCACTATAATTAACATAATGTTTGTATTTTACAGGTGGGTTTAAAAGAAGGCTTAAAAATGACAATTGACTACTTTAAACAAGAAATAAAGAAATCACAAAAAAATGTTTGATGTACAATACTTGAATATTATATTATAATACTGATGAATTATGAATTTTTATTTTAATTAGTGTGAAAAATGATGTTTTTATATGTTTTATATAATTAATTATTTTTAAATTTGTTAACTATTACTGATACTATTATTGAAACTATTATTGAATTTAAACTGATTCTATGAAAATTTAGTGCACTATTTATGTAAATGTGACAAATATTTTTTATTTATATTTATATTTATATTTATTAGTATTTTTTTTTTTTTTTTTTGTAAACTTCTGTGATCTCTATAACATTTTATCTTAATGTGTTATGTAGTTATTTTCCTTTCGTTGCGTTTGATAATTAAATCTGTTGAGTAAAATTAATATATATTTTTTTTAATCGAAGAATTATTATTTGATTGTCAGAAAATTACCTATATGAAATTATGTAAACTTTGGTTTTCTACAATGTTTGTTCCTAATTCCTAAAAAAGGTTATAAAGGTTATAAGTCATCTATGGTTAATCTGTCAATTGTATGAAATAAATAAAGAACAAAGTAAATAACAAAGTATAATATTTTTATTAATAAATATGAAATAGCCAATGTTATTAAAATTATTTCAATAGAATGATGAAAATATCGGATAATTTACCTAGACATATTATAATATTATTTATTTATTAATTATCTATGTATTTTAATTTTTAACTGAATTAAAATTATCGAAAAATCTTCGGCACAATTTTCTGCGTCACTGTGAATTAGAAAACAAATAGTATGTATTTATATTTTTTAATGGTTCTAAAAAATTTAATTAGTGTAATAGTTATTAATGAACAAAATATACATACTGTAACAAATTTTGGTTTTATAATATATGGTTTTTTTAAAACGATTAAAATATACACGAGTTCAATGTACTGTTAATTGTATTCTCGTGAATTATTTATTTTAAAATCAAAACATTGGTTTAGCAGTACGTTAATAATGAAATAGTTGTGTAACTATTAGTGGACAGTGACCGGTAACTTATATAACAAACAATATTTCCAAACTTTATCAACTAAATGTTTTTTTTTTTTTCAAATTTGGTCTGTACAAAAATGTTTTTCACCGACCACATTATTATTATATATATTTTAAATCTCGAGAGATGATTTTGGAATAAAAAACAAATATAGATTTTTATTCATCATCTTTTCGATCATTTATAATCAAAATAAATATTGTTGGGCACAGTATACTCTGACGATTAAAAACTTTTAGTTGAAATAAAACGATGCGTACTATATTGAATATATTAATCAAGTTGAAAATAGTGTATTATTAATTATTATAATAGAATACCCAGATGAAAAGCCAATAGGGAAAGGCGCCAAATCGGGGAATTAATATAGAACCTTTCCAAAACGAGAATGAAAATCATTCTTAAAATGTTATACCTAAGGTTTATCAATGTAATAGACAATAGTACTAAGTGATTTGTTTTTAAATCTAAAGTAAAACATCACCTATATGATTCAAAATCGATTCGTTTGTCATTTGATTATCATTAGGTACCAATTAATGTCCAAATGTATAATAAGTCAAACGAACGATTCATTGGACCGAATCAATTCAATAATTCAAACGGCTCGATTCAGACGATCGATAAATGGTTCATTTTTCCCATCCCTAGAAAATCGCAAATACGTACATAACCTCAAATAGTATTTGACCTGTAGCGCTCGCGAGTAACAATCGAACTAACCGGACAGCAGCTGATAAGGATTAGACGGTCGTCGGACCTTATCAGCTGCCTAGACCGTAAACAACAACTACCACTCAACAATAACAAACGGGAAGACAGTTCGTAGTTTTACGCTCGAGCGATAAATCATAGATAAGTATAATATAAATAAATATTACGTACCTGTTGTTATATAAATACGGCTGACGACTTACGACTTACGAGTAATCGCGGTTATATAAACTCGGTCGACTCGACTCGATTCCGTCTCATTAGCGAGCTCGATTCACGCTGACCGACACTTCGGAGGACCCGCGACAGCAGACGACTCATATCGGACATGGCTACCACCAGACTGGCGATCGTGACGGGCGGCAACAAGGGCATCGGGTACGCCATCGTCAAGGACCTGTGCCGGCTGTTCGACGGCGACGTTTACCTGACGGCCCGGGACGTCGGCAGGGGCCAGGCGGCGGTGGAACGGCTGAACGAGCTGGGCCTGAAGCCCAAGTTCCATCAGCTGGACGTGACCGACGCCGGTAGCGTGGCCGCTTTCGCCGCGTTCGTGGCCGACAACTACGCGGGCGTGGACGTGCTGGTCAACAACGCGGCGATCGCCTTCAAGGCGGCCGCCACCGAGCCGTTCGGCGTGCAGGCCGAGGAGACGGTGCGCGTCAACTACTTCGCCCTGCGGTCCGTGTGCGACGCGCTGTTCCCGCTGCTCAGGGCCGGCGCGCGCGTGGTCAACTTGTCCAGCTCCGCGGGCCGCCTGTCCGTGATCCCCGGCGAGGAGCTCAAGCGGAAGCTGTCGTCGCCCCAGCTGACCGTCGACGAGCTGGACGCGCTGGTCCGGCAGTTCGTGGACCGCGCCAAGGCCGGCGACCACGCGCAGTTCGGATGGCCGTCCACCGCGTACGGCGTGTCCAAGGTGGCCGTCAGCGCGCTTACGTTCGTGCAGCAGAGGGCGTTCGACGCGGACCCCAGGGCCGACATCGTCGTCAACAGCGTCCATCCCGGGTACGTGGACACGGACATGACCAGTCACAAGGGACCGCTGACCATCGAACAGGGCGCCGAAGCTCCGGTTACCTGTCCCTGTTGCCGCCGGGCGAAAGCGACGTCAAGGGCCGTTACGTGTGGTGCGACAAGACCGTCAAGGACTGGTGCCAGTGTTGAGGCGCGTCGACGACGGCCGCTTTTATGACGACGATATGCCCGGCCACGGGTGCTACTCGCCATTTTTCACGTATACAAAGTACTTAGAATCAAACTACAAGTCTACACGCGTTTATACTCTATTCGTACACACATTCCGTATACTTAATATTGTGAATTTTTTTACGAAAATCATATGTTTATTGTTAAATATTATTCGATTTGGCACTGCTCAAACTGTGTTACTTTTGTGCTGTTTTACAGATGATATATATATTTTATCACAATATAATAATATTTTTTTAATCACAATCATTTACCGTGTATTTGACTATAATTCCTACCTACAATACCCGACACCCGTTGTCGAGACTTTGAAAATTGAAAATGTATAATATTCGGTCGTTCCTGAATTCCTGATCGATTGAAAATATTAAGACTAGCTAAGGTCGCCTGCACGGCGTTGTCCACGACGGACTACACGCCCCCGGCACGTTTACCCTACTCCGTTAAACGTAAACTGTATATTATTTTTAAGGTAAAAGGTATTTTATTGTTCGTATTACAGACTACTGCTATGTATGTATTTAGTTTCAAAACAACAATTTGTTTAGATTCTGAACGAAGTGATGAATGTATTGATTTTACAATGTGTGTATGTGTTGACAACGCAATTAATTTTTGTTAAAATATTCATTTCTTTTAAAATAATTATGACTTCCATTTATTTATTATATAATTAACGCATTAATTAAGTAAAAAGTATAACCAATATTCCTCCAATATATGTTATTAAATAATCTGTACTTAATTGTTCGTAATTTGAAACAATTTTCGTGCAAATCAAACAAATTTATGCATATATATTTTTAGTTATAATATGTGAAAAAAAAGTGATGATACGTAGGTATATCTTATGATTATAGGAATTCGAGCGGGAATTTGTTAGAATTGAGGTTAATTATTGTCGATAATTATTAACATACATACGGTCATGATTCATGAGATATGAGAAAGTACTAAGTAGTAGTAGAAGACAGAAGTTGCAGTAGTAATCGGCAAAAAAAAAAAACCATCAAAATTAGCAGATAACAAAAATTAGAACCAAATACCTAATACGAAATTATCGTAGTATTATAGGTATTATACCTATATATTAACGCTGTACGGCGTTGCATCATCGTAATCGGCCAATTAACTTAATCTATAGGTACATTTACTATTTATAGTTATAGGTAATAATGTAATATAACTTATCCATAATATGTATGAACACTGAACAGTATGTATGTATGAACAATATCAGAGAACTGTCGAACGCGGATCTCGGTAGCTTCAACCTACCTATAACGTCCAAAAACGTAGGTACAAATGCCCACAATATGTATAAAAAATATATATAATGTACTTGCAATACTAGCCTACGATTACGAGCATTACGGCATGCCGTAGTGCCGTACTAACATTTGAAAATATTGTGTATATACTATGTGTTATATATACATAAAAACAATAATATAGTATGTAAAAGTTCAAATACCCACGAATGATGTATTTTTTCATTTTTGAATTACAACAAAACAATTAAAATTGCTTATATTCGTTTAAATATTTAGTTTTGTCAACATTTGAACATTTGAAATTATTTACATAAGTACATTGTAATTGTATTTTTTCTTATAATAAGTTGACATTGATCGAAGATTCATGGTAACATTATTGTTTTTTTAAAAATATAGACTTCTATATTAAGATTTTAGAGTAGAGATTACCTACGTTAGTATAGACACTTGTACCTATTGCTATTTAGTCACGAAAAAAAGATTTCATAAATTATTTCATATCGCATACTTATATTTAGGCGGCGTTCGCCATCGCTCGGATGGATGAGTTCAGCACACATTCGACCAGCATTGCGACGACGATGACTGCGACGCCCAATATAGGGACATGACGAGAATTTATTTTATTTATAAAACAATGATTACGATCTTTTTACAAAACAAATTTATTAATATTTGTAATGGAAATTTATTAAATAGCCCAGTTACAAACGAACATGCTTATTTGTTGAAAAATAATTATTGGGATAGAATAAATTTGTTTCAAATTTAATTAACTTAGTATTATTCAGGACATCCCATCTTTATAATGCTTTTATGTCTTATAAATGACTAGTTTTTATTTACTTGGAATTTTTTTACACAGAGTTCGACGAAGTGTTTTTCTTGGGATATCAATAGTCTTTTGTGTTTGTAATACATTTTTATGTACCAACATGAAAGGAGATTTGCAGATTTTAATGTTTTTAATTTTAATGTATTCGATTTTTTTTTTATAATCATAATAAATTTGTATTTTGCATTATTGTGATATACATATCTTTACTCTCTCGAGGCCATTGTTAAAAATGTATTGAATTGTCATTACATCATAGCTATTTATTTTGATATAAAATTATGCAAGTAGTAATTAATATTCATACATCGATGGAAAATAAATTTACTAGTCCATTTTTTTATGATTTCCGTAAAATGGAAACAGTATTTTTGAATTTTTTTTGTTTCTGGTTACGATGATAGAATTCTTTGAACTTTCGAACTTTCAAGTATACATAGCTGGTTCCTATCAGTTAAATGGAAACAAATTTTAAAATAGGTAGGTATATCTATTAAATATTTTTTGTAGTTATTACAGAACAATATTAAATATTAATATTCTGGGCTCACTATAGGCAAAACGCTGCCTAGTGTCAAAGTACGACATATATGACGCATTTACGGCATAGGGGGGTAATACGGTCTCTAGTGCTGCGATGTGAAACGTTATGACTAAAACGATCTAGTACCTAAAGTATTATCTTTTTGCCTCAAAAATACTTAACTTTTTTGCCAACATTTCGGCATTTTCAGCCAATTTCTTTAAAAACGACAAAGGTATAATCCGCATATCACGCCCGATCTATTGACACCGCACAGACCAATCTGTCTATTGATCGTAGGCTTGGCTAAAGAAAATTGGAAAATGTATACACATCCAATGGGCAAATTCTGGCTCGTCTAATACACTGGGGTCGTGACGCTTAGTTTTTTTATTTACACTTAGCTTCGCGACACCACCGTCGCGCTGGATTATTGATAAACCGTAAGACGGATTATAGTGTAATATTACAGTGTGTGATCATATTATTATAATGAGTATAAGGTATTACAGTATTTTTATTAGTGTGTGATCATATCATTATAGTAAGTATATAGTATTATAGTATTTTTATTAGTGTGTGATTATATTATTATAATAAGTTTATAGTATTATAGTATTTTTTTTAGTGTTACTCGCACTATTACGCAATAGGTACCTGACGTATATAAATACGGCTGAAGTTTTATACATCAAACAGTAATAGCTGTACCTATAGAAACTTGGTCGACTCAATATCGATTCCGTCTCATTAGCGAGCGGTTAACGCCAACTGCAGACGCTTCACACATCAGAGGACCCGCGACACCAGACTTATACCTCTCGGAAATGGCTACCACCAGACTGGCAGTAGTGACGGGCAGCAACAAAGGCATCGGGTATGCCATGGTCAAGGACTTGTGTCGGTTGTTCGACGGCGACGTTTACCTGACGGCCCGGGACGTCGGCCGGGGCCTGGCGGCGGTGGACCGGCTGAACGAGCTGGGACTGAAGCCCAAGTTCCATCAGTTGGACGTGACCGACGCCGGTAGCGTGGCCGCTTTCGCCGCGTTCGTGGCCGACAACTACGCGGGCGTGGACGTGCTGATCAACAACGCGGCGATCTACTTCGAGCCTACTACCGCCCCCGAGCCGTTCAGCGTTCAGGCCGAGGAGACGGTCCGCGTCAACTACTTCGCCCTGCGGTCCGTGTGCGACGCGCTGTTTCCTCTGCTCAAGGCAGGCGCGCGCGTGGTCAATTTGTCCAGCTCATTTGGCCGTCTGTCCTTGTTCCCCGGCGAAGAACTCAGGCGGAAGCTGTCGTCGCCCCAGTTGACCGTCGACGAGCTGGACGCGCTGGTCCGGCAGTTCGTGGACTGCGCCAAGGCCGGCAACCACGCGGAAGCCGGATGGCCGTCGAACCCGTACACCGTGTCCAAGGTGGCAGTCAGTGCGCTTACGTTCATACAGCAGAGGGCGTTCGACGCGGACCCCAGGGCCGACATCGTCGTCAACAGCGTCCACCCCGGATTTGTGGACACGGACATGACCAGTCACAAGGGGACGCTGACCGTCGAACAGGGCGCCGAACTTCCGGTGTACCTGTCCCTGTTGCCGCCGGGCGAACGCGACGTCAAAGGCCGGTTCGTGTGGTGCGACAAAACCGTTAAGGACTGGACCACATTTTGAGACGGTGCTTTTACGATGATGCTCGGCCACGGAGGTACTCGCCATTTTTCACGTATGCAAATCACTTAGAATCTAACTGCCCGTGTCTATACTCTATTTGTACACACATTCCGTATACTTAATATTGTGTATTTTTTTAGGAAAATTTTATGTTTATTATTAAATTATTCGATTTGGTACCGCTCAAACTGTGTTACTTTTGTACTGTTTCAGATGACATATATTATGTTATCACAATATAATAATACTTTTTTAATCACAATTACCTACCGTGTATTTAATTATTCCTACAAAATCTGTTATCGAAATTGAAAATGTATAATCGGTTGTTTCTGATCGATTGAAAATATATTATGTCTAGCTAAGCTTGCACGGCGTTACATGTGACGGATTACATGCCCGCGGCATGTTTACCATTCTTCTTAAACTCCGTTAAATGTAAACTGTCCATATTTTTAAGGTAAAATATATTTTATTGTTTTTATTACAGAGTACTACTATGTATGTAGTATGTATTAAGTTTTTAGATTCTGAACAAAGTGATGAATATATTCAGTATTGATTTTACAAAAATGTACGTGTGTTTTTTTTTTTTGTGTGTACAGCATAACTTGTTGAAATAATGCTTCAATTTCAAACTTCAGGGATGGTTTTCGATCGAGTTAAGGTTAGTGAATATCCTTGGTATATTATAGATATCAAAAGTAAGTATTTTCCAACAGTTTTCAATACTGAACACAAAAACTTGGAACTATACTTAATAATCGTATTATCTAAGCCTGAAGAATTATTCTGCTCTGTAGCATTAACAATTACTGCGATTATGGTAAAAGCCATTTAATTATCATCCTATACTCAGCAAGTGGCGTAAAGACGGAAATGTGAAAGTGGCAGGATAGGTATGTCACCTGTGCACGGATTTGACCAACTGAAAGTAAAATTTGAAGTTAATTATTAACGTTATGATTTTGAACATATCTCAGCTTAAGCTTATATAATAATAATCATTTAATATACAACGTATACAAGGGAGATTTAACCTTTGAGATTGCTTTTTAAATTATACATTTGTAAAGTGTTCGAGAGTGTTAAATTTCTACGTTTCTAATACTTAATATTATAATAATGTATAAGTAATATAGTTAAAATTGTATTCCCACTGTTTTTATTTATGTAAGCTGATTTTAACTTTTATACGATATCATTATAAATACATACGGTATACTTAAAGTGGTTTATTACTATTATTGGATTATTCGTAAAACAGTAAATCTTTTTACAAAAATATCACTAAATCAACAATAATTAAATATAGAAACGAAATGAATGTTTATTAATATATTATTTATTATTATTTTGGAGAGCATGCCAATGAGTTTACCGTCGTCCATGAGGATTGGCTGGGTAATCTGATGGAAAGAACTGTGGCCTGCGGGCATATTATAAATTGTTTATAGTATTTAATTATAAATATTAAAAACTGTGGTGTAAAATAGACTCTGTGATGAAATGGGAATCAGTGAAACGATGGTGACACGAAGTGGTGTACAATAATTGCGTAGAAACAATAATAAGTATTATGGTTACCGACTTCCGCTATTATCTATTCTTAAATAGAACACATTTTACGAGAATGTAGCGAAATATATTTTTCGACTTGAATACCTACCCAAAAATATAAATATTAATAATTTAATAACAACGGCGTAAACAGACGCGCAAACGAATATTCGGATGAACGAATATCATCCCTACAAAATCTGCAGATAGCCGCCGCCACAGATCCATACTTAATTTTTACAATATCTATATAGTTTAAAATAATTTATCATAGTATAAATCTAAATATAATAATGTGCAGCATAATATACTCATACATTATACATAAATTACATATTTTACATATTTTATTTTTTTGTACATTTATTTGAGAACTAGCAATTATTAATTTACAATTTTTCTTCCCGATTGTTGAATTAGTACTAATAACAAATCATAATTAGCTTGCTTGAAAATGGTAACAACATTTTTTATTTTAAATTTTTGTTCTAAACAAACAGTAATATTGTTTGTATGTAATAGGTTGTGACGGACCTCATATATTTGATCATTATTATATTTATTTTCAGTAACATTATAAACTATTATAATATTTTATATGTGAATATTGATTAGAAGTGAAAAAATGTCTGATGGTACCTATATTATTGTCGCGATGAAGTTATAACCACGAAGTTGCAAACAAGTTATATAAATTATCATTGTGTATACCTACTATATATATATATATATAAATAATAATATATAGTATGTAAAAATTCAAATCCTCACGAATGATATTTTTTCATTTTTGAATTACAATAAAATATATAATCGTATAAATATTTAATTTTGTCAATATTTGAACTACCATAAAAATATTGGTTATAAGCCTATTTTTATAAAATTTTAATTTCATAATAAACTGTTTATGAGAAAACTCTTATTAATGTTTTTTTTTGAACTTTTTAACTAACAAAAAAAAAAAAAAAAAATTAAACAAAATCGAAAGCTTTCTTAGTATTATTTTAATTACCGAGTTCGTCATAATTCTATTTAGTATTTACAAAAAGGTAATAACATTTAATATCAGTAATTTAAAGTAATATGTTATACAAGTTGACAACAAATTAAAAATAACATTTTTTATGTTTTCAATAAAACGGAAATAGTTTTTTCGATTACTTAAAATAATTTTTTTTTTTTTGGTTATGTTGATAGATTTCTTTTTTGAACTTTTGACCATATATATCGTATTTGTGTTTTTTTCTAAATTATAGTTAATTTTTTTACGTAAATTCTGTTGATACGCTTTAGCAAAGTAGAAAAAATTTAAAAATATCTATTAAATATTAGTAATTATTACGGAACAATATTAAATATATCTAATATTCTGGGTGCACGAGGCGCAGGTAACGGCGGAAACCGCTGCTCTGTATTGCCCAAAGTACGATGTACTTGACGTATACGGCATAGAGGGGGTAATACCTACGGTCTTTAGCGCTGCGATGTGAAACGTTATAACTAAAACGATCGAGCGAAATATTATCGTTTTGCCTTAAAAATACCGGACTTTTTTGCCAACACGTTCGGAATTGTTCGACCGATTTTTCCAAAAACCACAAAGGTATAATCCGCACATCACGCCCGTTCTATTGACACCACAAACCGATCAATCGGTCCATTCATCGGGTCTGCAGGCCTGGCTAAAGAAAATTGGAAAACTTATACACATCCAACGGGCAAAGTCTGACTCGTATAACACACAGCGGTCGTGACGCTTCGTTTTTTTATTTACACTTATAGGTTCGCGCCACTACCGTCGCGATAGATTATTGGTAAACTGCAGTAAGACGGATTGAAGTGTTACTCGCACTGTTAATACGCAGTACTCGATGTATGAATACTGACAACGCAGTCATATTACATCGAACAGCGGTCGCAGCGCATCCAACTTATCGGCGGCGATAGATCGATTCCGTCACACTTCGTCGGATCCGCGACACCCGCGACTTATCGGACATGGCTACCACCAGATTGGCGATAGTGACGGGCGGCAACAAGGGCATCGGGTACGCCATCGTCAAGGACCTGTGCCGGCTGTTCGACGGCGACGTTTACCTGACGGCCCGGGACGTCGGCCGGGGCCTGGCGGCGGTGGACCGGCTGAACGAGCTGGGCCTGAAGCCCAAGTTCCATCAGCTGGACGTGACCGACGCCGATAGCGTGGCCGCTTTCGCCGCGTTCGTGGCCGACAACTACGCGGGCGTGGACGTGCTGGTCAACAACGCGGCGATCTCCGTGAAGACAGGGATGTTCGACTTTCAGGCCGAGGAGACGGTACGCGTCAACTACTTCGCCCTGCGGTCCGTGTGCGACGCGCTGTTCCCGCTGCTCAGGGCCGGCGCGCGCGTGGTCAATTTGTCCAGCTCACTTGGCCGTCTGTCCTTGTTCCCCGGCGAAGAGCTCAAGCGGAAGCTGTCGTCGCCCCAACTGACCGTCGACGAGCTGGACGCGCTGGTCCGGCAGTTCGTGGACTGCGCCAAGGCCGGCGACCACGCGCAGGCCGGATGGCCGACGTCCGCGTACACCGTGTCCAAGGTGGCCGTCAGCGCGCTTACGTCCGTACAACAGAGGGCGTTCGACGCGGACCCCAGGGCCGACATCGTCGTCAACAGCGTCCATCCCGGGCACGTGGACACGGACATGACCGATCACAAGGGACCGCTGACCATCGAACAGGGCGCCGAAGCTCCGGTGTACCTGTCCCTGTTGCCGCCGGGCGAAAGCGACGTCAAGGGCCGTTACGTGTGGTGCGACAAGACCGTCAAGGACTGGCGCCAGTGTTGAGACGCGTCGACGACGGCCGCTTTTATGACGATATGCCCGGCCACGGGCGCTACTCGCCATTTTTCACGTATACAAAGTACTTATAGAATCAAACTACAAGTCTACACGCGTTAATACTCTATTAGTACACACATTCCGTATACTTAATATTGTGAATTTTTTTACGAAAATCATATGTTTATTATTAAATTATTCGATTTGGCACCGTTCAAACTGTGTTACTTTTGTGCTGTTTTATTTAAATGATATTATATATAATATGTTATCACAATATAATAATATTTTTTTTTAATCACAATTATAACCGTATAGACGTGTAGTTTAGTGTACTTTGGTCATAACAACGTGCATTATACTTGATATTTAGGACGAATCGTATTTAATCGGTTTGCATAGTGTTAGTTGTATAGCCTTGGAGACTTATGTTCAATTTAATTTGGTTACACGCAGTCATTCCTTGATACTTGAAGAGTGTTTATAGCTTTGCCTCTTAATCCGTGTAGGTTACTACAGAGTGGTTGTTCAATCAGGAATTTCGTTTTGGCTCATGGAATTCTAATATTTTTTTTTATCTATATATTATAGTTATTATTGATTACACAGATATAAAATAAATAATTATGTAATATATCTATATATAATATATATATATATAAATAATAATCCGTGTTTGTAGTTTAAATGCTAAATGAAAATTTCAGAGATTGTTCTCAGAAACATAATTAAAGTTTAGAGAATAGTTTGGACTACGTTCGAAAACATATGAAGTATGTACAGGTAGATAGCCCATCTCGATCGTATTAGTTTATTTTAACCTACATAGGTTTGGCATCGTATTTTATACATTCATTCATTTTTTCTTGGATGAAATCTAGTTATACAGTATGCCAGTTATAAATAAAATGCAAATTGTAAGTATTTTCTTTTATCAGTAAAAAAAAATTAATAATAACATTTCAACGTCAATTTTAAATTGTCTAAAATTATAATTTTTTACACAAATTAGGTTAGTATTAATTTTATTGTTTTTTATCATTTATGAATGTTATAAAATATTGTATTACACACTTCACTTATTAGTTATTACCTAACAATAAACGTTATCTTATTCCATTTGAATATTATATTTCTTTTGAAATTGCTTTTTATCTAATACAATGTTACATCAATAAAACGATAACAAAATATAAATAGTGCATATGTTTTTGTATTAGGTTAGATTAAACAAAAATATTATTATTAAGACATTATTAATATGACATTATATAATTAAAAAAAATATATGTATTATAAAAAAAAATAGTAGGTAGGTAACTTTTTTATAAATATTAATAATTAATAACTATTAGGGCAAGTAGGTTACCAATCTGGTATATACAGTAAGATGTGTTAAATTTGAATTCAATGAAAAATTATTTAATATTGTATACGAAAAACAATTTTGAGCGAAGACTTTTAGATCTTTTATGGTGTGAAAGTAATGTCTAAAAGCTTTGTTCTTAAGGTAGGTAATACCAGAAAAAAATCACACATGTCATGCTTAAATCAGGGAGCATGTTTGCCAGTCAACGTCACCCTCAGAGAGATCACAGAATAGTTATTTTCGTAATACGCTATTACGAAAATATGGTACGAAAAATCCTCGATGTACCTATAGACCATAAATACGACTAACACGGCATAACTGTGGAATTCAAAATAGTCCACTAATAAAAGCTTGTGTTTATCTTATCTCATAATAATGACCCTATTAAACTCGTCAGTCGGCTCTGCTACACCCTGTGTTATTGTTATTAACAAAACAATACCGCCTTATTTTAGAAAACAGAACGGTAAAAATAAGTTATAGGTATAAAATATATATAGGTAATAGCTTAAAGTTAATCTAAATGTTTTGAAATTAGCTTTTTTTTCATTAATGTCATTGTGTATAGTAAAATATAATAATATGCGCAAAAGTCATCACTCCCTGTGGTGCTAGTAGAATTATGTTTGAATTACAAAAAAAAAAAAATACTATAAAATCGTTACTTTTGGTTTGAATACCCAATTTTTTTAGGTTTCATTAAGAAATACTTATGAGAAATCTATTGTATTCAATTGTCAAACCTTAGCTACAAAAATTAAACATTTTTAATATTTTTACAAACTTCAAACACATTAGAAAAAATATATCGTGAATATTTTAAAATTTTTATTCGAATTACTTATGTAAGATAATCTTGAATAATTTAATTTTCAAACTATATATGATGGCTCTAAAAATATATGTATATTTTATCATACGATGTTTTATTAACATCTGAATTTAATATATTATTGATCACTTAATACTAATTGCCATGTATATAATATATATTATTATATTAAACATTCATATCTAATTTGATTAATTTTTATGTATTCAGAATAGACGTATATTGTTCAATGTTCAGTTAGAAAAAAATTAAATACAAAAAAAGAAAGAAATCAAAGTATAAAGGGACTTTCCTCTTTGCTTTTCCTTAAGGGCGCACCTGGTGGGTTCATCAATAAACATAAGACTATAAGAGTGAAGAACTAAGGGTAATATAAAATTATAGAATAAATTGAATGTATTTACCTCAAATAACTCAAAAACAAAGTTCCAAAAAATTTAATAACTTACTATATTGAAACAAGGAATGTTCACTCAATATAAATATCTTTTTGACAGAAATTGTAAATGATTATTTTGATAATTTTTACTTCTAAATTCTAATCCATAATGATATTAATAGGTATAATAACATATTATAATAATGTTACGTTTTGAGTTTCTGTTCTCGTATAAGCTATATTGTATTTCAGTATTTGTTATAAATATATTTTTCAAATTTATCGTTAAAAACCATTCTTATAAATATTATATATAATATTATTACGACGACTGATGCGTCATGTATCAGTATAACAGAGTACGGAGAAATAATTTTCAATCAAAGCATAATATTACCTATATTATATCTATATGTAATATAAACGCGAGCCCGTGATGAGTCCGTTTCGCTGGAAAGGTTGCGGCTGCAGTTTCTATTCAGTATCCCGCGCGTCCGTATTTGGACGTATTTTTCTTTCCCCCGTGCTCAAGCCCAAGGGTCACTTATCGCGGCGGCGGAGGTCTGGGTTGGGGGACGCGGACGACGAGGGGAAGGCACATTTATCGCCGGCGGAAAGGGGAAAGGGGAAAGGCGACGAGGACGAGAACGAGGAAGAGTGTCGGCGCGGCAAGAGCGGCGGATGAAGTGCGTTTTCCGTGACCCGCGGCGGCGGCAGTCTTCCTTTCCGGCGGACGACGCTTTCCAAAATGATACGGCTCCTCCCCGTCGCTCGGATCGGACACGCCCCGTGCGCCGAAGTGACGCAAGGAAATCCCTTTGCACCCCGCGTGTGCATCGGTCGCGTCGAGTCGTGCTCCGACTATATACCGCGGTATATACACATTTTACGATTGCGTATAGCGCACGTTCGCTTTCCGTCCCCGCTAACACGCCGCTATAATGCCCACTATTTGATACCGACCGGCTTTCTGTCGTTTGTTTACATCGTCGCGCCACCTCCGCCGTCGACGTCTACACTGCGGACGATTCGCCCGCAACAAAAGCTGCACAGGTAAGCGCACAATCAAAACGTTATGAACCTCTATATGTATATATATAAGTATATCGTATGCAAATATATATAGGTATACGACACAGCACGTACATTCACGTGTGCCAGTGTGGGCTTACGTGCGTGTCGTTGTGCTACATGGTGGAATTTGGAAAATACATAATATTAGGGAAATGCGTACAGGTACAACATCACGACAATATTATATATATGTGTATATTATATATATATACATTGGTATATAGGCATAACTGGCACAGTGCGGTCGTGCCATTGCAGCCTGTAGCGTATATATTATATTATATGTATTAAATTTATATATTCTATATTGATTATACATAATAATAAATTTTAAAATTTGGGCGGTGTACGCGTGTAGATTTTATACACCACTTGTACCATAAAAGATTTCTCTTTACAATCGCACTGGCCGATTTTTTGTTGCTTTCCATATTGCAAGGGTAACCAACCAATAGACTTTTGTGATCGACCCCTGAGTTTTTCTAGGATGTAGCGATCGACCAAAAGAGATGCTCAATAAACAAATATATAATATGTTTTATAGAGGTACATGTGAAATGCGTGTTACACTTTTCTATTTTTTTTTTTTTAGATTATTAATAAGTAATGATGCCTTTTAATTTTATAATTGTACACAACACGAATTTCGATAAATTTGATTACATTGCAAACAATTACTTTTAACTTATTATCATTTGTTTTTTGAAAAAAATTCAATAAAATACGATATAGAATCGCGACTTACCATGTTGGCCACCCCTACTATATAGAAACTATTCTAAAAATCATATAATATGAGGGTAAGTATCAGGGAAATAAAAATAATATTCTCTACAACCTATTATAGATTAATATATATATGTAAACGTTTTTAACAAAGGTTCTTTTTGAGATTATATTGTAAATTAAAATATGAATAATAGATAATAATAATAATGTAATAACATCTAGATTCTAGATATATAATATATATATCTTAATAGTTTTAGTGATAGCATACGGAGAGGGTAAGCTGTTTGAATGTTTCCAAGTTAATTTATTTAAATCATACAATATCAAATTAATCTATATGACATGTCAATATGTTATTTTAAGTGCTTAGTTTATAGATACCTATAAAATAAAAATTATATTTAACGATATTTACTGTAAAGTATCGACGCATTAACGCAGGTTGGTATTTGTTAAAAATGATTAACCCTGATACCTGTAACTAAAGTGTAAAAAATATTTGGTCGAAGGTTTTTAGGAACACACATTGGAAAAACAGGCGACCAGTAATGCAAAATCACAATACAAGTATAAAATAAATGTACAAAACTACAAATCAACATTTATGTGTAAACTATAAATAAATACCTATCATCGCAATTATATTATATTGTCACTGATAAAAGTTTAGATTTACATACCTTATATAGATGATTGATGATTATAAGTTATGGTTTGAATATTTATATACTTAAAATAATAATAGGTAAATTTAATATATATATATATTTGTAAATTAAACTGAATAATGTTATGTTACTTAAATCGTAGTTTATGTAAAACGAATTAGTTTTAACGTATATTTATGCAACATCTTTAATAAAATATGTAATACCAACTTATAAACGTTTATGCGCGTAAGTTGCAATTTTTATAAGACAACTCGTCGATAACATAATATAATATTTTATTTATTTTATAATTGGTATATTATATCAACATCAGGGGTGGCCAACATGAACATTTTGTGATTCAGTTCGTTGAATTTAAGAATACCATGCAAGAGTTAAAATTTTGTATAAACACATTTTATAGTTTTTGATAAATTTTAATAATTATTGTATACCAAAAAATTAAAATTCATAATAATAATAAATACATTTTGAATTTATGAACACGACGTGAGCCGTAAGTTGGCAATCCTTAACATATATAGTATGTTTAGACATTTATTAGAATTTCTACTGTTTTTATTAATTATTCACAGCGTGTGAACGAATGTGGTAATAACGCGATCGAAAAAGACAAATATATTAAATATCAACTATATGTCATTAGAATTTAATAATTATTTTCATTAATGAACGTGCAGTACTGGAAAGTGACAAAATTTGAGATTATGTGTTGTAAAGTTTACCAAGAATACAATATAAGCACGAATAAGTAATTATAGTTAATATTTATTTTTATATTAAGACTGCTAAACTACAAATAAAATGTAAAATTCTGACAATATCATTAGAATAAAAATGAAATACATTTGATTCCTTACACTTAGATGTTGTGTATTTTATTATTATTGGATATTTTATACTTATTACTTTATACAACACTAATAATAATAATATCGAATGCAACACAAATTAAAAAAAAATTATTTACAAACTTTTCGAAGACTTAATAAATGTCAATCATCATCTGAAGGGTAACTCATCTATATGGCCTATAGGCTAGTACGGAATTAATAAAGTCACATATGTGTGCACAAAGGGTAGACATCTGTATTAAAGGATTACATAGGGAGACCGCACGTGCTTCATATATGCACGTGTGTTCAAACATAGCTGAATAAATTTTCTATTAAAATGACGATGATCATCAATGTAATAAAATATTTTATTGTTATCGTCAGCTCGAACCAAAAGCATCGAAAACAAAATATAAATTCTTAACTATGATGTACCAAAAGCGGCAATATACATTTAGGACTTTTATATAATTTTTACTTAGGCCATAGTCATTTACTATTATAATATTATAGTCTATACTATAGAGTCTATAGTATATAATATTATTTAAAATATTTAAAATAAAATAAATATATCCAGCTAACAATAATTGTATTTAAGTATAGTCACTCCATTATTCATCACTCATCATACTTATTTAACATAATTTATAAATATTTAAATAAAAATATATATTATACCTATGTAATTTAAATATTGTGCGCATGTGGTAGTTAACAGTACAACAATTATTTGTCTGAAGATAAAAAATTATAGGATTATTAATATTTTCTTTATTAAAAAGGTCTCAATAATGAATTTGATTTCAAAATATAAAAAATAATATGTTAATAATTTATATTTGAATATATTAAAGTGAATATAGTTTAGGTATAAAGAATTAAGTTATGAAAATTTAAAAATTATATGTTATAATATAAATATATTTTTTTTTTTTGTAAAATATGCACCGAATCCTAAGTCTATTATTGTTTTTATTTTACAACGTTTACAAATATATTCCTAAAAAGTAATTGTTATGCATGAACATATTTAATAACTAAAATTAACTTTATAATTTAGGTATCTAGATTTATTAACCTTTACTCAATTGTGATACATTTTTAAACTGTAAAAATTCGATTATTATTATTGTTTATTTATATGTTTTATATCGTATGTTCTTATACATTTTTCAAAGGAATCGAGATGAAGACAGCTTTAGGCGTAGTGAAATTGAAAATGGAACCAATTTATGGAGACGATCCGCCAGAACCGGCGGTAGTGTCTACAGTATGTGCTAAATGTGAGTGCACAATTGTAGATAGGTATATTATGCGTGTATCCGGTCGATCTTACCACGAACGGTGTCTTAAGTGCACAACGTGTGCGTTGAAGCTAGATCGGTCGTGTTTTGTGTGGAACGCAAAACTATACTGCCGTCAGGATTATGACAAGTGAGTAGTACAAAAAAAAAACATATTCCTATTACCTAGGTAATTCATAACGTCTTATGTATACTTACTGTTTTTTTTTTTTTTTTTTATAAAAATCCAAAAAGCAGTTTCCTAAGTAGTGCTTTAATTGATAAATAATAATTTTAAAAACCATAATACAAAACTGTACTTCTTAAAGAAACTACTATACTACAACAAAATGGTATATTTATAAAAAATAAGTATATATAATGTAGTATGTAAATTAATATGAATTTGAAAAATATGAAGACATGCGTCTTAAACTATGTCAACATAACTAGGATTTATAATATAAAATATGATAATATGAGATTATATAAAAAAATCTTCCAATAACATTTCTGAAATCAGAGCAGTCTTGATAACGTAAAATAAACAGAATTTTGTAGGGCACATGATGGTTGATTTATCTTAAATATCTATTGTATACAGAATATAGATAATTTTTAACAAAGAGTAACTAACTCAAATAGGTTTATTAAACGCCTAAATAAAATTAAAAAAAAATTAATATCAAACAGCATCAAGTATAAATTGAAAAAGTGAATTCAAAAACATTCATTTTACTCCTGTTATACGAGTATCTACTATACCGTTATAGTATAATAAGTGAATCTAAATAATTTTATTTAATATTTAAAAATGTGATAAAAACTTACAATTTATTGGATCTCTATAATTTAGTGATTATAGAGTGGCCATACACATATTTCGTTCAAAGTTTAATTGCGAAGTATTAAACCTAATCACCTAATTACCAAACAGTCCCGAAAACTTCCCGCATACAAGACCGAAAATCCGTTGCAAACCATATGGTTGTTCATTCACGATCCGACTGTATTTAGTTTACTATATTATGTCATAATAATACATATTTTTTACATAGGTACATATTATAATTTATATTTTGTTGTTGCGCTTTATGCGCCCAATCGCAGGACAAACATTTGCGACAGTTTGACGCAAATCGATGTGCGGCTCATGGATTTGACTTTAGCCCTCCGCACGGCGCTTGTGCTGTCACCAGAGGCTCATGAATACAACCCCTCTTATAACCCAGCAAAACAACTGTATTTTGACCGAATTTTTGTTTCGTTTTGTTAATTTTTTCATGTTAAAAATACGTATGTATATATGTATTATTTATATCATATTAAAAATTCTCTTTCATCATGCCCAACATGACGCACACTCAAATATGACTATAATATAAAACGTATCTGACTCGATCATAAATATTAAAATATACATAATATTATATACGTAAATAACGTAAATAATAATATTCACAAATTCCCATTGCATTCTGGTCTGCCAAGTTTACCTTATATTACTTTTGGTTTTTTAAAATTGCTAACATATATACCTATATTATATTAATAGCGATTTGCGTGATGTTATATAATGATATGGTTTTGTATCTTATTAGTTGTCAGTAAAATTTTTGTTCATCTATGCTATTGCCTTGTCAAAAACTTTATATTAAAATAATTGAAGACTTTACATTGGTTTAAAAAAGTTACTTATAAAGATAAACGAAAATGACAACACTAATGCACCACGAAATCGATATTGTATGTTTAATAAGATTTTCAAAAAAAATAAAAATTGAGAAATTCATCCGACTAGCTTCCTATTTTTTTCCGCAAACTCAATGATGTTAGGTGAGAAAATTCAATTTTTTTTACAATCACATATGAATTTCATACATAAATCTATGAAAGTATTTACTGTTAAAACTTTTTCTAATTGATGTTAGTCATTTGGTTTTGGTATTATAGTGTTTATATAATTTAAGAAAACAACGTGAATTATTTAGTGGTAAAAAAAATCTGGACTTGTTCAACATGCTGAGACGGCTAAGTAATATTGTACCCTGTTTAATGTTTTTTTAAAAAAATTTAACATTTCAAAAACTCTACTTTCACGTTTCAATAACAAAATAAAGAGCATAAATGTAAATATTAAAAAATATAATATAAAGTAATTCCAAAAATAGTTTAACCAGAATAGAAATGATTTGCGCTTTACCGCGTTTTTTCTATGGGCATTATTATGTTGAAAAACTCATTAGGTATCTACCATTCACCGTGGTAGAAAGAAAACAATAGAAATATATTGCTCCACAGGGACGCTGAATGGTGGATAAAAAAGCAGGGTACATAAGTAGTTTATTGAAAGTTAATCGTATATCAACTACTACAAAGTATATACCCGTGTCCTTTAGGGTACCTACCAAAATATTTAATTACAATACTGTATATTTTATTGTATAGCAATAATGTAGTGGTATGATATTCAATATTTTACAATTATAAAATTATATTATATTATATATATATATTTTTTTTTTTGGTTAATGCTATTTATTACATAAAATTTTTTTTTATATTTTTAGTCATTATAGATAGTAAACAAAAATATACATATCTAAATAAAAATTACATCTACACAACGTTCAGTATATATCTACAGTGAAGTAGCACAATCAATAAATATATTTGTTAAGTTATTTAAAATAAGTTGGCACAAAAATATCAAAACTATCAATTGTACACTTTAAAACTATGTGTGAACAATTAATTATCTATACATGTATCTATTCACACCTAATTATATGAAAAATTTGGTTTTAAATACGCTATATTCATAAAATATCAAATAACAAATTTCCACAAAAGAAAAGTTTGAAGTTATTACAAGAGCAATTAAAAAGTATACCATCTACGCCGTCCAGTCAATCTTTCTTTGCAAAATTTGATCACATCATAGTTAGGTTATCTCAAACTTTTCATTGCACAAAGACGTAAAAATTGTAAAAGCTTTACCTCACGGCTAAAAACTACTTACAAAATTCCACTCAATATCAATTGACCTCACAAATTCAGTAGTATCTAACTTAGCCAGTGAATTCATCCCAAATAATGTCCCATATTAACTAAAAAAAAACTGATGTCGATATTTCTTGAATCTTGACTTATATAAATTAATTAAGCCAAATTATTTTTTTCCTCCAAGTCTAAATGTTCTCATACTGGTGGGACTTTCTCATCGAGTTATTTTTTGTTGCTATCTTCGTTAAGCTACAAAATTTACTTATTGTAATATTACAGATTGTAAATATACTTTTGTTTAAATAAAAATAAAAAATAAAAATAATAAAAAAGTATACATTATGCAAGACGTTTTGTCTACACAATTTATTTTATAATAATATTGAAGATGGTGTTGCTAAAATAAACCATCAAGACTATATAATATTTATATAATATAAAGGGAATGAAAAAAGTGGAGTGATGTGAACCCGCCGCGTCTAACTCTTCGATCACAAAGCTCACGGGCATCATACGCTGAAGTAAGAATATTATGTATAAAATAAAAAATAAAATCGAAACTGGCGATGATAGAGGAGTTTGGGGTGGTGACTTGACGTTCATTTTATAGCGGCGATCGCCTGCACTGAACCACCCTGTCATAATACGCATAATATTACCAGGCAATTATTTTATTATCATATCGATTTCGTGGCGGAATATATTATTAATGTATACAAATATATTTAACACACATATTACAAAAAAGAAAAGGGATCTAACAGAAGCGGTTCCTCCTGGTTGCAATATTATTATTATTATTATAGGTACTGGGAATTATTATGCTCACTGCCTTTTAATTAAATAATGCAATTATTCAGTCTGATTTTTTAAATATTCTTAAATTCTTGAGATTTTTTGTACTATACTAAAACTTTAAAGAGCATGTCGTTGGATACAAACTCTTGTTTTTAAAAACGAAAACCCTTTCCCCATTTTATACTGTAAATTATTTAGCAGATATTTTTTCTAAAAACGTAGACGTATGAAATTTAAATTTAAATGATAAGATTTTAAACTATTCAACTTTATTAACTTATTATATACTATATAACTTTTTATACTATGATAATGGGCTTGTAGAATACAAGAATACAATAGGGGTAATTGTGAGATGAAAATGTTTGTAATTAATATTAATTTATTAACGTTTATAAACACTAAATTTGATATTACTACATCTATGTTATATTTTTGTAAAACCATTTCTAAGGACTATTATGAGTCATAACCTTACTACCTTAGTATACATTTTTTATTAACTGAAAAACTTCTGGTTCAAATTTCGAATTGAGTATTTTAAAATAAAATAAAAATTATCCACTAGATAAAAGAATGGTTTACAGTAAAAAAAAAAAATAAAAAGAGGAGAATTCTCCTTTGGAAATCAGAAGTCTGCTGTAACAGGGCGTAAAAAATTGGTTTAATACAAAATGTCTCGATAATAGTTTGAAAATAATATGGCCTTTGAGTATATATATATAGGTAGGTATATATTATATATTTAAAAACGTTTAAAAGCAGAACTCAAACGTAATTCCATGTTTAATTAATTGAAAATAAAACGGCGGTGAGCATTGATGAATCACTCCGTACAATATTGTTATATACGCATAAACCATTAAACGACGACAACAACGCGTCACCGCGACGCGTGCGGCGGTTTATACGTGTATTATGTGCGATTGATTCGCACGCGCGCGACGGCGGACCCAAAATCGCTCACGTACACGCCGCCGGCGTAAGGGCGCGTTAGGTCGGGACGTTTATGGCCAGCGCGTGGCGTCGGCGTCGTCGGCTTCCGGGTGGGCCTCGTGGCGCTACTAATACCTCATTGCCGTCGTCGCCACCGTCGTCCCCGTTGTCGTTTATTGAATTTACGGTCGCGGTGACTTCATTTACGTCGTCGTCGTCGTCACAACTATACGCCACCATAGACGACGGGGTGACGATGTGTATTAATTATATTTTACGGTTTTATATATGCGTATATATATTTAATAGCTTAGGTCACAAAATAACACGACTATATGTACGTATATATCAGCATCTCCTCGCGCACCCCAATCCACCGCCCGCGATAATAGACCGGCACGCCCGCGGATTTGGACGGCCGTAGTTGAAAATAATAACGCACAACGTACTATAATATAATACTATTTTTTTTTTCTATATGTATAGACCGTATGCAAGGCCGCGGTCAGCGGCAAAAGATCGATTTTTAAAAAAAGGAAAAAAAATTCATGTAAATTCTTCAAGTATAAAATACAGTAAAATAAGTACTATGATAACTGTTTTATGTTTGATGAAGGCGTAACTTAAAATAAAAAATCTATTCGAGGAGATTGCACCGATGAGTTTTTAATACAAGAAATTTCTACAGCCATTGTTTAAAGTTCATTCAAAAATTAAAATCTAAAATAACCTAAATACTAAAATAGTACTCATTTTATAGTTTAAATTAAGTGATCTTACTGTACCAATAAAATTCTCAGAACTTTTCTTAATTATTGAGAAAAACTAATAAAACAATTTACTCAAAACTATAGTTTTCTATAAATATAAAATTGATTTTCTAATTTTGTTCTATAATAACAATAAAAATAATAATTCTATACATAGTATAATTTTCAAAATAGTTTGACCTTTTTTTTAAGCTATTTATAGTTAGGTACATGAAATTATTGATTTTTTTACAATTGTAAAACTTTTTCGATTGGTTAAAACGCTTGAAAATGTAATTCAAGGATTTAAGTAAATTGCTCTTAAAGGAATTAAAAATATATATATTATATATATTTATAAAATAAAAAGTTTAAAACATTGTTCTTTGTAAGTTTTTATTACAGCAATTTAAAAAAAAATTGAGCGTAATTCCACAAATATTTTTATAAATATTTAAAGTTTAAATATTGATAAAATTGATATTGATAAAATCATCAACTTCACAAAAATTTGAAAAATAATTTTGTAGTTAAAAATTTAAACTACTTTTGTTGAAATGTTATAAGTACAATAGTAAGTTATTTTGTTCAAATACTAAAATATTTTTTGTGTGAATTAAAAATTCTTATGAATATTATTGTATTTTAAATAGACAATGTCACAGTAAAATTTTCGAAACATATAGATAAATTTTATGCTATCGCTTATTTACACCACGAATTTATTTCCATCGTTCAACGATAAGTTAATATTGATTCAAAAGTTAATAATAAAAATAATTAATAATAATGAATATGCAATATTATGATATTGTGATATAAATATGTACTATTTATTTATTTTTAATTTTTGATTGTTACTTATCTCTCTATTTTTTCTCTTATTCTCATTAAAAAAAACAAAAAAAACTATACTTATAATGTATTAATATTCAATATTTTATTGTAGTATCTTAATCATAAATAATGATTGTTGCCGAGTTCTTTTAATAATAATAATAATAATAATAAAAAAATAGGTACTATTAAAAATTAAAATAATTAATCATATTCCTGATTATTGTAATGTTTTCGGAAAAAAATAATTTAACTTATCACTTACCGTATTACTAATAGTAAAATAAATTACTATAATAGCCAATAGAATTATATCATAAAATAAACTTATTAATATACTCATAGGCTGACTATCCAGTTTGCCCGTTTTTGCTCAGAATCATTTTTCGTATGTAACGATGAAACGATGTATTATTAAATTAAAATTTAACAAATTTAACATGTGCATTATAGTAACATACCTAATGACGTGGAACACTGGACACACACTGTACAGTAGACCGATTATTTACTTTCCTTCCCTTTTTTTATTTTAAACTACTGAAAAACGGAATGTATTGGTTTTACAATTATGTGTTTTATTTTTAGTTAGTTTCATTTGTTTGGGAATCAGCCAAGTACTCAAACATTTAACTGTATTCAAACAGTAATCTAAATTCCTCCATAAAATTACTAAAGCACCGTTCTGTGTTTCAAATCATATACTCCATGTCTCCACAAAGACTTCTCTGTGCATTAGTTCAAATTGTCATCAAAACTTACCATCTAAATTTCTAAACTCACTCCCATTTACACAACCACAGTAAAGTCCTCTTTCTCTTATTACTGGATATTATTTGTTGCACTATTCTAGCTGATATTGACGAACGTGAAAACGAAATAATCGTTATCTCTTAATTAAATGAACCAAACTATTTACCTAATCACAGTTTCATCAATAGACGAATTTTTGAACTAGGCGAGCAATTCTACTTGCATGTAAATATATATGTTTAATAGTTTTTACTTATTACCATAGAAAGGTAATAATAAACGCTGCTTTAGTCAAAATTCTAAATTTTGTCTAAATAATTTCTGTAAGCATAAAAGTTAAGAATTAAGAAGAAATTTAATAAACTTATAAATTACAATAATAATTAATAATTCAATTAAATATTTTTATTCTTTTAAACAATATTTAGTAATCGTATCACAAAAGTTTCGTAACCATCATAAAATATTGTAGTTTTTGAGTGCCCAAAGCTTTAATTACGATTAGTTTTTACATTTATTTTAGTTTACTAGAATGTTTGAGAGCTTTCTATCCCCGTCTTTTTGACTATCCGGTTGCACTATCGTAGCTTTAAAAGCCGGTCAGTGTACACTGGTGCGGCGGTGGCTGTATTATTTAGCTATTTGCATTACTGCATAGTGTACATTTTCATTGTTAGTTGTAAAATACCTAGTCAAAATTAAATCCGGTCTTTAGTTATAATATATATTTTTAATAAAGAGAATAAAGATAAATATCAAAACACATTTTTAAATAAAAATAGAAAATTTAAATTTGGTGTGTATGTTTAAATTACAATTGTTAGTCATTTGTACTTATTTGAAATCTGGTATTAATCACTACCTAACACCCTTATTGTCTATCATAGTGTTAATTATACAAATTGATTATTAAGGTTATTTATGCTTTTAAAAATTTTATATGACTATTTTTTTTAATGAATGAAATATATTGTTTATAGTCTTAATATTTTATTTAAATTCATGAGATATTTAAATAATACCACTATACATAGTGTAATTCTGGCATTAAAAGACATAAAATTAAATTATTGCATTTTTCAACGGGAAACGTCATCGCTCACAAATGCTTAGCCTCAAGCGTTATGAAATATGAGTAAAAAGTTTTACATGTTTGTTCAATTCGTTTGCTCATTTTGGTAATGTTTCGAACGTTCCCATAGGTTGTCATGATACTTTATGTCATTAAATTGATGGTGTTCATATTTTCAGTCATTAATCATATTTTGAATATACTCTAAAGCGTGCCTATACAATATACATACTTCAAAGATCAAATGTAACTTTTATAGAAAATATAATAACGGAAGTAGGTATATTAAAACGATTGAAATTAATATTTGCAGAAATATTATTTTTTCGGCAAATTAATTTATTGAAGAATGAAACGTTAATTTTCAATAATAATATTCTGATAATCTGCAGTATAGTATTTGTATAATTGCGTGTATGTACTTTAAATAATAGTTTACGATAATGTACGCTAATTAGCTAATTCAATGATTGCCATACGAATAGAAATGGACATTATTACACACACGTCTTTATTTTTATAAAATTAGTTTTGATTATTATAAGTCCTTTTAATTCAATATTTTATTTCATTTTATTTTTTATTACCTATTGGAAATATTGTTGAATGAGTGGTTCTTGGGTTTACTATCTTACATAGACTGGGAGTAATAATTAAAAAAATATGACGTTTTAATGTAAGTTGCATTAACTTAGTAGTTTATATTAAAGATGAATAAATTTAAGATATTTTTTTTTAAAAACAGAAAACTTTTCCATTTTAAGTGATTGACTTTCTTGTATAAAATACCATAACTTAAATTTTTGTCATTTTATTATACGTACCTATTAGGTAATATGTATTACTGTATCTATTTGAAATTATTATTTCAACATAAGATATTATTTTTTTTTTTATCATACAATTTATGTAGAGCTCGGTGTTAGAAAATTTAGTTAACAGATCAATGAGTCGAATATTAAGGTCCCTAACCACTCG